>NC_081209.1:16016952-16366459 GCF_902713425.1 Acipenser ruthenus | reverse complement strand
AATCCATTCGTCTCAGATGTGGACCAAGAAAACTTGACAACAGTCGCAGAAATGTTTGGACCTTAAAAGATGTTTGCGTTTCTAAATGGACAAGCAGATACATTTACTGCACTAAAAAAGCATTTTACAGTTTGAAAGTATACCTATGACTGTAGCATGACTATTCCTGAAAAATATCCACTTGACCCTGTCCTTTTTTTTATTATGACATGGATTCACAACAAACTAAGTGCTGCGCCAGTGGGGCTAATTTTATAGTAATTAAGGAGTGGCTATGATAATATTTAAGATGTCATTAGAACTGCTCCACTAAATAAACACACATTGCATTAAAAAAGTGACTTTTAGAATGATAACAGAAACCTTTGAATTTTACTTTGTTTTATGAGTTCCCCTACTTGCTTACCAATACCACCATCAGAATAGCTTTATTATGATATGAACTTCTTTTAAGGTAAAACAAAGTGCGTCTGGTAAAAGAAAATTCTAACACTTTCCAACAGCAGGATTTAATTATATGATCTTAAGGACTGTAAACTAAGGTTTACACAAAGAGTTCTGCCTGGTGCTGACATTTCAGTGGTTTTATCAGCGACCGCCTGGAGGTGTGTATATCTCGACTATTTGTAATGTATATTTCTAAGGAAATGTACTGTATAAACAGATTAACCTGTTTTGAGATTACTCAGAGAAGTCATTGTAAAATTCCTAACAGTGGATTTTTGACAATCCTGGGGAAGCACTGATGCAGCTCTGTAGCCTTTCGCTGGTTGGCATTTTTTTTTTATATTGCGTTTCACTGGCCCTTGCGTTATTTGTTCTGTAGTTGTGTGATAAGTGCTTCATAACACGAGACTTGCATTGGGATTACAGGAGATAAGGAAGTGCATTTCTGTCTCAGTAAGATGATGATACTTCAATTTGTTCTTGAATTTGATGCATTTGACCCATAAAATAATTGAAGCGCACCTTTCCAAAATCTAGAAAAGTATCGTATGATGATGGTATGATGACATCACAATTCTAGAAAAAGAAGGTTTCATTCTGGGTGCCAGCAGTGCTTGTAAACATAGCCAATGCACTGCTCTCTAGCTGGGGCAGGCAGACTGAGGAAGGCTGTTTGGTGCTGGCACTTTGGATGTATTGGTCAAGCTCAAAGCAAGTTAAAAATAAAATGACTTGCAGCTACTTACTCTTTAAATGAGTTTTGCTGATCAGCTGATTTCACAGTGTACGGGACAGCTATCCCACTCCTGTCAGCAGTCCTTCGATGCATAAAAGCTGCATTTCCCTGTTGTAAGTGCTACAAGGCAATGCAGCAGCACCGACAGGCTTGATAGCAGGTGCTTCTGTCTCCAACACTGTTCTCAAAAACATACACCCTCTTACAATTCATGTCCTTGATTTAGGGAGAAACAGATCCATTTCAGTACCCCTAAATCAAAAGAGGATTGCGATTGTATCTTTGTTGAAATCTACAGTAAGTTCTGTTAATGTTTGTGAGGCTTCCTGAACTGTTGTCTTTAAAATAGCCTCCTCTGTGCGCACAAGGCCTGATAGTCCTCCAGTTCCAGTTTCTTTCCATTTCTGCTTTAGTTAACACAGGGGACTTTGCTTTGCCTTGCCGTTTTGTTTGTTTGAAGTCATTTGAATATGTTAAACAAAGCATAAAGTCAATTAAAGTATTGGCTAGCAGATACTGGCTGTACACTAATTAATGGCACATATTTGTTGAGCGAATAGGCTTATGAACTGAGTTTCAATTACAATGAGATTTTCAGTCCCTGTACCATTTCTAATTGCATTTAAATGAGAAAAAAGGGACAAGGGATAATTCAAGTAGATAGATGTTTGTAGAACCATTTAACAATGCAGAGATGAGAGCAGAGCCACTATGGACAGTGTACAGGATTGAATACACAGAGATGAGAGCAGAGCCACTATGGAGAGTGTACAGGATTGAATAAACAGAGATGAGAGCAGAGCCACTATGGAGAGTGTACAGGATTGAAAACACAGAGATGAGAGCAGAGCCACTATGGAGAGTGTACAGGATTGAATACACAGAGATGAGAGCAGAGCCACTATGGAGAGTGTACAGGATTGAATACACAGAGAAGAGAGCAGAGCCACTATGGAGAGTGTACAGGATTGAATAGAGATGAGAGCAGAGCCACTATGGAGAGTGTACAGGATTAAACAGAGATGAGAGCAGAGCCACTATGGAGAGTGTACAGGATTGAATAGAGATGAGAGCTGAGACACTATGGAGAGTGTACAGGATTGAATACACAGAGATGAGAGCAGAGCCACTATGGAGAGTGTACAGGATTGAATACACTGAGATGAGAGCTGAGCCACTATGGAGAGTGTACAGGATTGAATAAACAGAGATGAGAGCAGAGCCACTATGGAGAGTGTACAGGATTGAATAGAGATGAGAGCAGAGCCACTATGGAGAGTGTACAGGATTGAATACACAGAGATGAGAGCAGAGCCACTATGGAGAGTGTACAGGATTGAATAGAGATGAGAGCAGAGCCACTATGGAGAGTGTACAGGATTGAATACACAGAGATGAGAGCAGAGCCACTATGGAGAGTGTACAGGATTGAATAGAGATGAGAGCAGAGCCACTATGGAGAGTGTACAGGATTGAATACACAGAGATGAGAGCAGAGCCACTATGGAGAGTGTACAGGATTGAATAAACAGAGAAGAGAGCAGAGCCACTATGGAGAGTGTACAGGATTGAATAGAGATGAGAGCAGAGCCACTATGGAGAGTGTACAGGATTGAATACACAGAGATGAGAGCAGAGCCACTATGGAGAGTGTACAGGATTGAATACACAGAGATGAGAGCAGAGCCACTATGGAGAGTGTACAGGATTGAATAGAGATGAGAGCAGAGCCACTATGGAGAGTGTACAGGATTGAATACACAGAGATGAGAGCAGAGCCACTATGGAGAGTGTACAGGATTGAATACACAGAGAAGAGAGCAGAGCCACTATGGAGAGTGTACAGGATTGAATACACAGAGACGAGAGCAGAGCCACTATGGAGAGTGTACAGGATTGAATAAACAGAGATGAGAGCAGAGCCACTATGGAGAGTGTACAGGATTGAATAAACAGAGAAGAGAGCAGAGCCACTATGGAGAGTGTACAGGATTGAATAGAGATGAGAGCAGAGCCACTATGGAGAGTGTACAGGATTGAATACACAGAGATGAGAGCAGAGCCACTATGGAGAGTGTACAGGATTGAATACACAGAGAAGAGAGCAGCGCCACTATGGAGAGTGTACAGGATTGAATACACAGAGATGAGAGCAGAGCCACTATGGAGAGTGTACAGGATTGAATAGAGATGAGAGCAGAGCCACTATGGAGAGTGTACAGGATTGAATACACAGAGATGAGAGCAGAGCCACTATGGAGAGTGTACAGGATTGAATAGAGATGAGAGCAGAGCCACTATGGAGAGTGTACAGGATTGAATAAACAGAGATGAGAGCAGAGCCACTATGGAGAGTGTACAGGATTGAATAGAGATGAGAGCAGAGCCACTATGGAGAGTGTACAGGATTGAACAGAGATGAGAGCAGAGCTACTATGGAGAGTGTACAGGATTGAATACAGCAATCCACACACTTCCACAACTTGAACTTCTTTGCAGATATCAAAGTGTGTGTATAGTTCCTAAGAAATATGCATGTCAATATATGCACGTTGAGGTAAATATACACGGTTATTTGTTTAATATTCAGTATTTTTTTTAGTCCATTTCATTTCCGCATTAGTGTTGCGGACATGTCGTTTCTAAATCCTAAAGTTTCAACGCTTGGGAAATGAAACAGAGTCAGACACTTCTACTGCACACTTACTGTCCACACTTGCAAAAACTATAAATACCCCTCTCTATTGCAGACTGTATTCGTATTGTATTCAGATAGGATGTGATCAAGAGGCCAATAAAAGCAGATTCGTTTCTTGTTAAAATTCTGACTCGGGACCCCCACCCAATATGTGTGAAATGGAGTTCTTACAAATCACCTGCATTGTGTGTTACCAATGCCATGAGTTTACACCCCTATACTGCAATTGTGTTTCAATATTTTAATCCACATAACCTAAATACTAATTCAATACAGATTTGAATTCCTATGGTGAAGATAAGCCAGTATTTCAGTACAGTAGTCTCCGCATATAGGAACGCCTCCTAAACTTCGGTTTAGGGAACACCCTTGTGGTGAAACTGATTTTTCCCATTATAAATCGTCCGCCTAATGAAACAGGATCTTCATTTAAAAGAACACCTTTTTAGCACTGATATCGATTCGTTGCTAACCGATTGAAAAACAACTGTTATAGTACTGTTTTGTAACCCTATAACTCATCATTATCAAACTCAAATTCAAATGGTTTATTCAATCTTTTCAAAACTGACTTGTCAGCACAAGAGTAATCTACAGCTGCTGCTGGATCATTTTAACCTGTTCTTGGTAGTGCTGTGTTAATAACCATCATGTTAATTCTCATATTCATAAATGACCATACTGTTTTGTTAATTAAGTTTGTCATTATTGATTCATATCGTGATTAGCTTTAGCATATTGTGTCCGGTGGACAACTATGTCTCAGAAAACAATTTGCTTGCTTCCCGAGAGGTGTTCTCTTAGCCAGAGACTACTGTACCACGACTATCAATATAAAATTAGAGCTATCAATACCCACTGTACATTTAAAAAGAGTGACAGACATCCCATTATATATGTGAAACATTCCATTAGTTCTTAATCCAGACTCAAGGATGACAGGCATCACATCACACTGGTCACGCACAGAGCAGCTCAGGCCCATTATGTAGGACATGTCCCAGGATACATGCAGGCCTTGACCATGGCCGAACTGCAATCTCGTTAAACAGCTCCCCGGCTCTATCCCATTAGCCAGCCCAGCGGAGCAGCACGGGGAGTGACCTATCTGTGTGCACTGCGGAGGGGAGACAATTTCACACAGGAGTGCGCTCATCAAGACTGTCCCAGCCAGACCTCCTGGAGGCAGAACTAACAGAATAGGAGGGCAAGGTGGAGATTGCAGACCACAGATCCTTTGGGGAAAGGGGTTCCACATGGCCAGCACGATAGAGGATACGCCCCCGTGGATTTTAAAAACATGCTGAAGCTCTAAGCAGAAAGTTCAAAATAGGGTTTCTATTTTAGATTAAAATCTAGCTTTATACAATAAATGTCTTGTACCTTCACGCCACTACTTGATTATGGCGACAAATGTATAGTCTTTACCATGGTGCTTTGAGGAATGTAATTAACCCTAGATATGAAATACTGATAATGACAATGTGTGATGTCTGAATTACACAACACACACTCTCCTGCACAGAATAGTGTTTCTCATCTGTCTTTAACAGCTCATTTAGAAGTTCATTTGAATAGGTACCATGTTCATCTGAAATCCAGAGAGATTTGTTTTACTGTAATATGGCATTTCCTTCCAGCTAATTCAGAATGAAAGAATATTACAATATTTGTTTTAATTTTGAAAGAATATTCAAAAATGGGTTTTCCATTGTTCTCCAATTAAATGAAGCCCTGTTAGATGTTTATACAATTATTGTGGGAAAGGTACACGCATTAAGTTACAGTACTTTGTTCCCCTGTCCTGCCCACAGTAAATCTGAAGGGTAATTTTGCAATGTTCCCCATGCTTTTCCTATGGGTATACTGATTTACCATCAGTTGCGCTATGTTTTTAATATGCTTTATTAATATGTTTAATAACCTCTGGGCTTCACAATGCTTTCACTATGCTTTGTTCCACTTTGCTATGCTTTTAATATGCCAATCTTCAGAAAGAGCTCAAATTGGGTGCTCTGGTATCCTGTAACAGAAAGCTGCTCCTGTTTTACAGAATGTTGTTTTAATGTGTTTTGTGAATTTCCTTGATAGTGATTTTAATGGTGTAATATTTGTGCATGGAATGACTGCTGATAGAATACATGGACTTGTGCATCATGTAATATCTATATTATTCTGTGGCACCCCAAAATGATTCAGACAATTACAGAATATAACTAACATTTCTCTTGAGCTCTACCATAACATTGCCACGCATCAGATCATTTCATATGTGCAGATTACAAAAGCCACTGCCACTTGGAAGTAATACTGGATCATCAACCACATACCCCCAGATTATGATGCACTCAGAAAGTCAATAGAAAGTTTAAATCACATTTGACAAGGGGTTCTAGATAAATGGAAACAAAGAATGCAATACACAAAGGCAGTACTTGTACCCTCCCCTTCAGGGCCTTCTTTCCTGTCAGTAACTGTATCGGGGCAACGTTACATACGTGGGTCGTCATTGAATAATCCTGAGGCAGACACAGTGCATTGGGTGTTGAGACGCCACACAGGCACGCAGATTTAATAAACACAGGTCCCGATGCTAGAGTACCAAGAATAATAATACTAGCACCGGATTTAATAAAGAAAAGAAATCTAAAAATAAAAGTTTGCCACACAAAATGACGAGCGCTAGTCCCACTAAAAGGAGCGTCCCTCTCCAGGAACCTACTACTCTACGTAAACCCTCTCTATACACTGTTTGGGATCAACATCCTCTAAACTGACCTACTTCTGGGCTCCCAGAGTTCCGGCATCATCACGGCGACTCTGGCCTTTTCAAACGGCGTGGGAGTGGGAGGGGCGGGGTGAGGTGAGAGGGGTGGTAGTGGGAGGGGTGGAGTGGGAGTGGGAGGGGTGGTAATGGGAGGGGTGTGGGGTGGGACAGTGTTTTCTCTCCAATACTTGTCTTTTTTATAAACTTGTTTAGTAAAAATTGAATTAAAAAACAAAAAAACACACACCTATAGTGGTACCAGAGGTCACGTTTGTAAATTAAAATATATTTGCTAAAAACATGTTTGTTTAAACACTGAACATATGAATGAGACCTATATGGTGAATGGGAGTGCTCAAAAGTAACTACAACCACTTTAAAAGAAACTCTATGAACAAAATGAGGAAAATCCTGTTACTGGAAAGAGAGTAGAACAAAAGCACCTCAGTAGCAGTGGTGCTCATTTTCAGACGTGTACGCAGGACACAGGATTAAATCTGCTAATCATTCTCAATAAAACAATACAAGCGCGACCCCAGTGCGTGTGTGTGTGTGTGTGCTGACCTGTGATGGTGACCGACGCGTGGGTCTCTTCTCCCAGCACCGGGTTCCTCACCACGCAGCTGTAGGTGCTGTTGGGCTCCAGCATGACCCGCAGCACGCTCCACACGTTGAACAGCCCCTCATCGCTGGCCACCTGTGAGGTGGTCACGTTCTCCGTCAGGTTAGCGCCCTTCCCATCCTGCCACAGCACAGATGCCTGTGGGTATCCCCCGTACACCAGGCAACTCACTGACACTTCGTCCCCCGGCCGCAGGTTCGAGTCTGGCTCCAGGGTCAGCTGTGGCTTGGAGTAGGAGGCTGGGAGATAGAGAGGGAGAGAAAGAGACAATGTAATTCATGGATATGTATATTCACACATCGTGGATAAAAAAAATCTGATGGAAATGCTTAACTGGCAACTCCACTAGCAGAAAGAACAGTTCTCTTAAGAGTATCATAGTGTATCCATATGCCAATAGAATTAAATGTCTACTGTGGGAACAGAAAACGAGCATGAACTGGATATATTATGAAATCCCTCCTGGCAAACGCTCCAAAGTGAAAGTGGAGAAATGTATTCCCCAGCCAATTTATGACCTATGACGTGTTGAATATAAATAGCAAAACAAGGGCCATTATGTAGAATAAGGTTTTAAAAAAAAAGTGCCCGCTTGACATTTCATGATAATTTATGGTTAGACCAAGAAAGGGTATTCTACAGCATTGATGAGCATTATTTTAGCATTCTTCATTAGGACAATCACATTTTGTGATACACATGGCACTGTAAAATGAATACTTTTGAGTTTAGTTCATCCTCTTCCATAACAGCCCCTTGGAAATGGTTTCATATATAAAACTGACTCCCTGATATGAAACTGCAAATCAGCAATGCCAAGTCTAATTCCAACAGACTGGCTCCCTGATCAAAATGGCCCCTGCCATCTGTTCACAGTGAAATAGATTTAATCTTCCCGGCCATCTCTGCTCTGGAGGATTATTCCCATGACTCGTAGATCCAAGTGTTCACTCCAACACTGTCCCCTCTTCTCTACAGCACACTCAGGCAACATAAGACAATCAAACTGGGTGACTGAAGCCTGATAGAGGTCTGCAACCTGTCTGCTTTAGATAAGCCGCTCGTTCCAGGCTCATTAAAGTCCTAATAAAGATATTAAGTGGATATTGACTTTGCTTGGAGGTCGCCATCAAGATCCATTGGTCCCGATAGATCGTTGTCACAAGCCAGCAGGCAGTGGTGTTTACTAGTTGTGTTTTACACGGCAAGCAGAATCACAGGAAGTCAATCATCAAGTTAACTGAGAAGTTCAGTGCCTCCTAATGTGATTTGAACACATAGAGAGCACCTTACGTACAAGGTGCCCTGTCAGCAGCTATATTACAGACACAATGAGCTGTGTGTATAAAGGCTGTTTGTCTCATGGGGTTTGGGAACACAGTGTGCTGTGTGTATAAAGGCTGTTCGTATCATGGGCTTTGGGGACACAGTGTGCTATGTGTATAAAGGCTGTTCGTATCATGGGCTTTGGGGACACAGTGTACTGTGTGTATAAAGGCTGTTCGTATCATAGGGACTGCCCGACTGAATCCTCTGGTCACCCATGAAGACATACAGCTCAGAAAGCACTGGGCACGGCAGATGTTAGACAGACCTCTACAGTTTTGGAGGACCGTTTTGTTCTCAGGATGAGTCCCCACTCAGCAATTCCATTTGAATAGGTGCATTTGGGTATGACGGAGGGCTGGAGATGAATTGCCTTTAGGTAATCGTTCTGCAACAGTAAAACATGGTGGCTGCAGCGTCACGGTGCAATTTGGTGCAGTGGAAAGACCGAGTTGGTGTTCATTGAGGGATGTCTCAGTTCAGCATGTTACCTTGCTATCCTTCAGATCCACCTCATACTATAGTTGCACCAAGGGGTTTTGCAGTTTACATTGCACCATCTGCAGGAAGAGAGAAGACAACAGGGGCCCATGCAGTAAGAGATCCAGGCTGTGAGAGGGCCTGTCCCTGAAGGACCTGCAGTGAGATATCCAGGCTGTGAGAGGGCCTGTCCTTGAAGGACCTGCAGTGAGAGATCCAGGCTGTGAGAGGGCCTGTCCCTGAAGGACCTGCAGTGAGAGATCCAGGCTTTGAGAGGACCTGTCCCTGAAGGACCTGCAGTGAG
This sequence comes from Acipenser ruthenus, assembly GCF_902713425.1. Classification (NCBI taxonomy): domain Eukaryota; kingdom Metazoa; phylum Chordata; class Actinopteri; order Acipenseriformes; family Acipenseridae; genus Acipenser; species Acipenser ruthenus. The sequence continues at coordinate 16,357,079 of NC_081209.1, read as the reverse complement.
AGATCCAGGCTGTGAGAGGACCTGTCCCTGAAGGACCTGCAGTGAGAAATCCAGGCTGTGAGAGGGCCTGCCCCTGAAGGACCTGCAGTGAGAGATCCAGGCTGTGAGAGGGTGTGCCCCTGAAAGACCTGCAGTGAGAGATTAAGGCCAGAATGTTCTAGTGACTGCAACACATTCAACAAAACATTTATTTCTATAACACTGGACTTTATTTTTTAGAATTTGTGGATGTTTTATTGGTTTAAATAGTTGGAAGACTGATTTTAGTTTTGTCAAACAACACACAATTATGTAACAAAACGTTCTGACGCCATGAGCTGGTTGTGAGTTTTACAGTCGTCATTGATCATCACTGTAGAGGAATAGTTTTTAGGGTTTCAATTAACTGTTCTATTGGTGTAATTAAGTAACTGTCATTTAATAAATTGCATGATGGCAAACGTCTCGGATAAATGCCTCTTTCACATAAATCATTGCACAAATAATGGTGGTGGTTTACATTTGTACGTTTATCCAATGGCCCATTAGTGATTAACCAGAGCTCAAAGTTAAAAGCATGCTCTGTTAGTAAGTGAAGGCTTAGGAATGTGAGTAAAATATTTTGTCTTATTACTTATTACTTTCAGTTATTAACAACATTTTCACTGGAACAAATCCCATCCCAAAGAATTTAATGTTAATGGATTTCAGATATTAGCAACTTGCCTGACACTTTTTTTTTTTTTTTTTTTTTTTACAATTTCTATAGCTATGGCACGTAGAAGAATACATCGCGCGCACGCATCGCAGCGTCTATTTATGTATATGTATCAGGTTTCATAACACAGCTGGCATTTATTGAGTCTGCTTGTCGTCTGTCATCATGGCTTCAAAACGTGTAGACCTTTCTAGAGCCGATTAAGTTCGGATTCTGGAGGCACTACGTGAACCCGGTGCTAAACAAGTACGGGTAGCAGAAAAGTTTGGCATCTCAAAATCTGTTGTATCCCACATTTTGAAATTGGCTACGAAGAAGCATGCAAAATTGAGAGTGATTTACAGCTGAGGTGGGGGATAGTAAAAAACCAAACATTGGACAACTATTTCTTTTAAAATTATGCTTCTGTATTAAATGCAAGTCCTGTATACCAAGTTTGTTTACTGTTTTTAAAGATATTGATAGTATGTTGTTGTTGTACTATGTGTACAATACAGTACTCGGTATACTTTTTTGTTTTACACATCTGTGTAGTATTAGTAAACAGTTGTTTGTTCTGATATTTGGTGTAGTTTCCTGTTTATTTTTTAACAATAATGAACCAAGACGTGTATTTCAGTGCTTTGTTTCACAACTATAGCATAAATCCTTTTTCCATATACATACAATTGAAAATGTGGCTTTACGCTTTATAACAATGTTCGGTTAATAACTTTTTGCTAATAAGTGGAATCTACTGTACTTTCAAAACAAAAGTAAAGCTAGATGATAGACAGAAAGCTAGACGACCGAGTTTTTTTTTTTTTTTTTTGTCGGGAGATTCGGCAAGCTCACCAGAAATCATACTAAAATCATCCAAAATGTTTATAAACCCAAAAACAAATTAACAGAATATTAACTGTAGCGAAATATGCGCAGGATAAACTTTCAGGGCTATCTCTCCAATCAAAACGCATTTTTTCCCCCGAAGATGGGTTGACAGATCTTTAATTGTAAATTCAAGAGAAAGTTAATGATAAGATTATCTTTACTCCTGAATTTACAATTAAAAAGATCACTTATAAAAGTTTACCATAGTTATAAAGCACAGGCAAGCATTGTAAAGTCCAAAGAGGTATGGTAAAAAAATTTAAAAAAACATGGCAAGCCAATGGTAAACGTAAAGCATAACCATGGCAAACTGCAGAATGACTGTGTCTCACCTGCCACTTGCAGCAGCAGGGCGGCGCTGTTGTACTCGCGGATTCTCACAAAGCAAGTGAAGCTGCCCTCGTCCTGGATCTGGACCCTACGCAGTAAGAGAGAGGCGTTGCCAGACCCCAGCTCCCCCAGGAACAGCTGGGTGCGGTTGCTGTAACTGCCCCCCTCGTCCTGGTCCTGCCCCGAGGAGAAGCTGTGCACCGGCCGCTTGGTGTCTGTCAGATGCCAGAAGATGCTGAGGTCCGACAGGTTGAAGGCAGAGCCGCTGGAGAAGGAGCAGTTGAGGGTGACGTCACTCCCAAACCGGGCCACCACAGGGTCCTCGGGCACATGGACATCCAGAGCAGCTGGAAGAGAGAGCAGGACCCGCACTTTACAAGAATGCGTCTGCAATATACAGCGTGTCCCACAAGGCATCACACAAGCAATTATGAATATTTCAGCAGGAATGAACTCAGATAATTCTGATGACTGGTGCAGATAGTCAACAGGGCTTTGGCCCATATCAGCAGATCATTTGTAAACTCAAAATATGGACGTTCAACCAAACAATGAATTGGATCAACAATTATTATTTTTTTTTTATCATTTACTTAAATTGCATTGCTCTTAGGGTTTGTTGCGATTCCCATTTGTTTTTTAAGTAACTATGAAAGTGTAATATACAGTTACAGTGACGCCACACTGTTATTTAGTATGTTCCAAGATACACAAGAACTTGGTATATTTCAGGAGTTCTTTAATAAAGACACAGTGAATACTAATGCAGTCAGGGTAGCAGAATGTCCAAACTCTTTGGGGCCCAGACTACAAACCTTCCGGACACTCGATCGGGGGGGGGGGGGGGTGGGGGGGGGGGTAATGGGATGGGACGGAGAGAAAGCCTGCGTGAGCATTATTGTGGGTTGTAAAGAGAATATCAGCTCTGTTTGAAAACAAAAATGTCTTTCTTTATTTGTTTATTGGAAAAATGTAAAATATGCTTCTCGTTTTGAGTTTACACGGTATCAATACTCAATTACCTTTGTATAAGTCTATTTTCTAGGTATTTTTTAGGGTGTCCTAAAAAGAGGGGAGCAACTTATACACCGGTGTGACCTATAGGCTTTTTCCTGAAACTGTTGTCTCAAAAAGGGGAGTACGACTTATACACCGGTGCGACTTATACACAGGTTTTTATGGTAATACAAGTGCCAAGAAAAACAAGGACAAATACTTTTCAGATATGCTTTCGTTTGAATTGTGTTTTTTATATAATATAGCCCTGTATCACCGCAGGGAAGGGAAGCCCTGCTCCCTGTTTTTAAATGCTACAGAAACAGACTCCCTGATCCTGGCTCTTTACTTCTCCAATCCCTGGTAGGATTTCAGCTTCATACAGCTGCAGGACTGCAGAGCACAGACAATGAGAATAGTCGTAGGTGCGGCGGCGGTTTTGCAGACCTCTGTAGCTTCAGGAAAGAGCATTACAGTGCAGTCTGGAAAGTTCAGATAAAAGTTTCACTAAAGTTTTACTAATAAATGCATGAATAATTCCTGTTTTGTTCAGTTAACAATGAAACACCTTGAGTTATCTGCCTTTCTCTTAATGACTAGTTGCTGCTTTCGCTCGTCTCAAAGTGCATTAAGTCAGAATCTGCGACCCTGACCTTTAGCTAGGTCTCCAATTTTCAGATGATACGAATGCTGCTGCCTGTGCAGGATGTCTTCTCTGTGCCAGAGCCGAGTATTAATGAGCTGGTGGGGGCGGCACACTTCCCCTGTCCTGTATAATTGGGTTTAAAGGGTCTGATTCTCCAACCCTATAGACAGGGACAGGGCAGCTGTACTAACTACTGTACATATCGAATCTGCGCTCAGTGGCGGCTAGTGGCCAACATTTTTGGGTGATCACACCACAGATTCAGGTAAGGGGGTGGGGTCCAGGTGGTAGAAGCACCGTCCAGTGGATCTGTTTATTGTTGGAAGTGATACAAAAAGTTTGCTCTCCGATGTCTTATTGTGGCAGATTTTTCATGACTTTATAAGTCAGTAATGTCAGCCATCATGTCTTTTTCAATTGATAAACTTGGCTGAAGCATTTAAATCGTTCGGTTTTCATACATAAAAAAAATAATAACATAAAAGTGAAATGTTGAAATAAGACAAATATATTAAACATACTGAATGCACTCTGAAATTGAAAGGTGTGTTTATTTAAATTGAAGTTGTCCCTGATCAATCCCAAGTTCAAAAGACCAAGAACAGGAAAAATTAGACCTTAAATGGAAGTCACAATTAAGGGGGGCAAAAAAATTGCCTAACACAGCAGAATATTACTGAGCTTCAGTGACAGCACTGCTGAAGAGCAGCAGCCTCGGGAGAAAAAGGGACAGACAGCGCAAAATAAAAGCAGATTAAAACTGTGAAAAGAACACAAATAAGAGTATTCATAAACATTAATTCAAAGTTAGACAAAGTCAGAAAAAGATAATTAGACTTGTGAATTTTATTTTAATATTTAAACAGCTTACACGTTTTCTGTCTTTCCACAAAGTAACACACCATGCAAGACTGAGAGGAGACACAGCAGAGCTTCTGGTCTGACTACCAGATTTAATCCAGCAGTAATATATTCAGATACCAAGGTAGTTATCTCATTACTCTGAAGTCGTGGTTTGAATTTTTAATTTTGGATTGAAATTGAGTCTTGATCTGTATTGCATCACGACAGTTGAACAGGTATTACAGATGCAGTGTTGTAATGGATGGGGGTGTGGTATAGAGTTCACAAATTCAGCGCTGTGATGGGTTAGAGAAGAGACGAAGTCATGCTGCTCCTATTTATAGCCTTTGTTGTCTTTGCACATCAGGCGATCAGCGCGTACGCTAACCGGCTGCGCTCCATCCAGACATTTTTAAGCCAATCATAGCCAGAAGGGAAGCGCAATTCATTAATAAGAGACTGTGGGTTCAGCAAGCCCCTGTCTGCACTACAAGAGAAACATCAGGTAATACTTAAATATACAATAATGAATACTACAGGTTCTACTGTTGCACTAATGTGCTGGTTAAAGTACATCCTTCCTTGTTTGCAAGAAATGCATGACTTTAGCTTTTCAGTGCCCTGCATTGTTTGAATCACAGCAATATGTTTTTCAACATCATCTCAATTTCTCTAGTGCACATCGTAGTGTGTATCCAGATCATGCTCCCTCCTGCAGCAGTACTGGCTTTCTGCTCCCTCAACAGCCACTCCTTTCAATCAGAGAACCAGCACTGTTGCAAGAGGAAATGTGTTCTCCAGCTATTTTAGGTTCCATGGTGCGTGAATGCAAAATTCTAAACCACTGGGGTTATGCTGAAATACATTGCTGCGACACAGACAACATGGGATACTGAAAAGGTAAAGTCACGTGTTTCAGGATGTTCTGGGGCACAAGTACTATGCACTGTCGATCAGGGCAGATTCCGTGGCTTTCTATTTGTCAATTTTAGTAATACAAAATGTTACCCAACTGGGGTGGTGCAGGCAGGACAAGCTGATAGTCTAAAAGGAGGGATCTGATGCTTGATGAATAGTTTTAGCTGAATGACATTTGTGAAAATTAAGCTAATTGTTTACAGTTATTAAACAAACCTACAGTACATGGTTGAATGGAAATTATTTGATTGGTCATCTGAAATTCTCGGGTTGGCTGAGCAAGTAATAGGATGTGGTCATTTCTGGAATCCCAAAAACAACCTTTCTGTGACCTCCACGTTGAGGTCCCATGTTGAGTTTGATCAGTCTGTACCTTGATAACCAAATGGAATTTTAAATCACCCTGGATTGCATCAGCCACCTATCCATGGTTCTCCCAGGATAATCTCTAAATAGAAGTAGCTGATGCCACCCAGGGGGTTTCCCTGGTACTGCAGAATGCTCTAATAAAATCCAGCTGTGGCTTATAAATCGACACTGTATAGACTGATTAAATCAACCCCTTAGTAAAATAGTCATATTTAAAGAAGTTCTGTTGCATATTCTGTGTAATTGCTTTGCCAAATACCCTACAGCTATAACAAATAGACACAAAAGATTTCAAAGATGTGATGGGTCTTTGCTGTAACCTCCTGTTTCTCCAAAAGGGAAACATTGTTGTGGTTACTAAGGAAAAACCAAGTAAAAGCAAACTTAGACAGCCTAACGTGACTGATTCCCTTGGTCTGGATTGGAAAGGCCAGTGTAATGACCTCATGCGATGGCACAAAAACAAAAGTGACTAACAGACAATGCCTGGCTAAGCAGAAAAAATAAAAGCATACAGCTATTGCACGCACTGAAAACTGTGACAATACTGCCCCCTTCTGCCTGGAATAGTAACTGCATTAAAACTGAGCACTGTCTGTGAGGTCTAAGAGCGTCTTCTCGGTTGAATACATGTATGATTTCAGACGTGACAGAACAGAAAGGTTTTAAAATCATGTTACTGCAACCAGCTTCTTTAGAAATAGAAATACCATACCAGGGGCCTCACTCCAGCCACATTACTACCTACTAAATCCTCAGGGCCAACAAGCATTAGTGGCATCTACATTCACTGAAGACTTCACCCCCCTTTTCTTACAAAAACATGAACATTAGTGCATGTGATTAACAGCAAGACATTACTAAAGCAGTTGCAGCTGGTGTATTTGCTTTTTGTAGCCAAGTAGTTTATTATGGTGGCCACAGTATGTACAAGTGTTTAAGGCTATTATAATACAGCTTTTATTTAATTTAGGCCTAAATTGTAGCAACCTAATGTATGTTTTTTTTTTGGTATAAAGGCAGATTTATTACCTCCAGGCAGGGGCGTTAAAAGCCTGTTATTCTTCAACCTGCTTAGATTTTAACAAGAGTATTGGTTTTCAAAAGCTTTTTTTTCCTAATGGTTTCTTTTAATGTGTTGTTGAGCCAGCTGAGGCAGGAAGAAGCTGAAGTGATTAAACTCGAGAGCGGAGGACGTGGTGGAGGTGCAGGTTCCACAGGGATTTGGGGCTTATACTGGGGACCACATACATGTAGGAGTCAGTAGCAGCTAAGGAGCAGGGATTGACCATAATACTTTAATCAGTTAAAAATGTAAGATAATCACAATGTTTTAACTCCCATTAATTGTGACTACTTCTTCCTTTTTCTCACACTCTTTCCTATTTCTCAGCTTGCATTTTGATTGTCTTTTAAATTATATCCATACCACTGTTCTCTCCCACAATGGGGGGGGGGCTGAACAAAGCATCTGGGTAGCAGTGGCACTGATCATTTTTAGTTTTACACACTGCAGCCCCCCATCCAAGTACTGACCAGACCCAAGCCTGCTTCTGACAGCTTCATTTCCAATGGATACTCCCCTTCATAGGAGTGATCAGGCCAAGTCTGGCTTAGCTTCGGAGAGCTGCCAGGCTGCAAAGTGGTAGACATTGCTGTACTCACCCAACACGCTCAGTGCAAACAGGGCTGGGGTGAGGAAGATCAGGAGCATCCTGAAATCAGGATGGACGCTAGAGGGGACTCGCAGTGGGAGACTTCAAACCTGGAAACAGCAAGAGGAGGAGAGATGAGAACGCAGTACCCCACAATCACGTTACAGCACGAGGAGGAGAGATGAGAACGCAGTACCCCACAATCACGTTACAGCAAGAGGAGAAGAGATGGGAACGCAGTACCCCACAATCACGTTACAGCAAGAGGAGAAGAGATGGGAACGCAGTACCCCACAATCACATTACAGAAAGAAGAGGAGAGATGAGAACGCAGTACCCCACAATCACATTACAGAAAGAAGAGGAGAGATGAGAACGCAGTACCCCACAATCACGTTACAGCAAGAAGAGGAGAGATGAGAACGCAGTACCCCACAATCACATTACAGCAAGAGGAGAAGAGATGGGAACGCAGTACCCCACAATCACATTACAGCAAGAAGAGGAGAGATGAGAACGCAGTACCCCACAATCACATTACAGAAAGAAGAGGAGAGATGAGAACGCAGTACCCCACAATCACGTTACAGCAAGAGGAGAAGAGATGAGAACGCAGTACCCCACAATCACGTTACAGCAAGAAGAGGAGAGATGAGAACGCAGTACCCCACAATCACGTTACAGCAAGAAGAGGAGAGATGAGAACGCAGTACCCCACAATCACGTTACAGCACGAGGAGAAGAGATGAGAACGCAGTACCCCACAATCACGTTACAGCAAGAGGAGGAGTGATGAGAACGCAGTACCCCACAATCACATTACAGAAAGAAGAGGAGAGATGAGAACGCAGTACCCCACAATCACATTACAGCAAGAAGAATATACATACATACAATTACCCATTTATATGGGTTTTTACTGGAGCAATCTAGGTAAAGTACCTTGCTCAAGGGTACAGCAGCAGTGTCCCCCACCTGGGATTGAATCGACAACCCTCCAGTCAAGAGCCCTAACCACTACTCCACACTGCTATAATTATATATATATTATATATATATATATATATATATATATATATATATATATATAATGAACTCTGGGAACTAGACAGCCATCCTCAAGGTACAACCTTCAGCAGTAAGGGGGTATAAATGCCATATGCAAGATCTGTTTCAGCTCAGGGAACCAAACACAATAAGAAACAAAAAGGGTAAAAAGGGGAAATCTTGTTTTTTTAGATAATATTTTTAACACACTTCTTAAATATGTACAAAGGAAAATAGTCCAAGACAGGAATGTTGAACATCCATCACTAGACAGGTCCTGTCACTGCACTGGTATGGAGACTCGTGGCTGAACAGTTCATATCACTGCACTGGTATGGAGACGCGTGTGCTGAACAGGTCCTGTCACTGCACTGGTATGGAGACGCGTGTGCTGAACAGGTCCTGTCACTGCACTGGTATGGAGACGCGTGTGCTGAACAGGTCCTGTCACTGCACTGGTATGGAGACGCGTGTGCTGAACAGGTCCTGTCACTGCACTGGTATGGAGACGCGTGTGCTGAACAGGTCCTGTCACTGCACTGGTATGGAGACGCGTGTGCTGAACAGGTCCTGTCACTGCACTGGTATGGAGACGCGTGTGCTGAATTGGTGAGAGACAGGCTTTATGAACCTAAACATTTCAGAATGCTCTTAATCACATGCGACGGATGTATTTTGTGTACAGATTGTGTTCAATGTAGAGTAGTTTAGTTCCCTTATGTAGGAACATAGTATTTAAGAAAGCGGTAGATTTCACCAACACTAAACAGAAAATGACCAAAAGCAAATGATGCGATATCCTGGCACTAGCTTTGGCCTGCTCTATAACTAGAGACTCGGGAAACATCTATTACACTATCAATCTCCTAGGCACAACACATACAGAATAGTATATAGTGTGATGTACAATACCAGCCTGCTCTATAACTAGAGGCTGGGGAAACAGCTATTACACTATCAATCTCCTAGGCACAACACATATAGAATAGTATAGTTAGGGGTCTAGCTAAATCGTGATTTTGCGGAAAATCACGGAATTGAGGGGTCACTGCGAAATTCACCTCTTTTAGGGGCCAATGCGTACGGAGAGAAGAAAAAAAAAACGTTTAAATGAACTAAGTGCACAACGCAAGCGACGCAAACTATTTGTCTTCCTTCTATAGATGGGCTTTTTTTTATTCCTTTGCAGTCCTGTGTGCATTTCACTTAGGCAAAAAAACACGTCCTTCAACAAATAACATTTTCAAAAAAATACTCCAACGCGGTTAACGTTCTTGTCTACTGTTCAAATGAGAACGATGTTTTAATCAGCCTATCAGTGCTTCTGTACTGGCTTTTCTGTGACCTGTACTGTGCAGTAGGGGGTGGGACAAAGTCAGTGCTGCATTGTTTTAATTTAAGATCTAGTTTTCAGCATTGGAGGTAAAATACCAGAAATGGATGACAAAGCAAAAAAAGCAAAGTATATTTCGACTGATGATCGTGTCAAGATATTTCCCAAAGAAACTGTACATGCAGATGGAGGTAAATGTAATATGTATTTGGAGAAAATACGACCGAACACTATTTAGCTTCAGAATCATTACAACGAAAGGATACTACAGAGGCTGCTGAACAGAACGTAAAATAAACAGCTTTCAGAAAACAAACTGGAAAGTCAGTGCAGACTAAAAGTATTCCTGTCAGTTGTAGCCAAGTTAAATCAGTACTACAGGTACGATCTAGAACAGCCACCTCGCTTCAAACAAACTGCTGCTTACTTTTTTAACTCAGTTAGAATTTTAGACCCGAATACGCACGTTTTCTTTGTTTTCACTCGGTACTAATAAAATAAATGATTGGATAACATGACAAGGAACATGCTGCATATATTGCCTTTATTAAAGTATGCCAGATGCCCTTGGGTAACCGAGTTTTGGGACTGTTTCTAATCGATTTCCACATCTGTATAACTTGGCAAAGCTTTGCCTTACGCTTCAAACCAATTCAGTGGATGCAGACGTGCAGTCTCAATGTATGGGCAAGTCCACACCAGACAGAGAATGTAGGCAGCAACTGTTGGGAGATGTTGCATGCTTGCCTTTAACAAATGACAGCACTCTGTTTTAGTAAGGAAGCAAGTACCACTATTTTTAGGTGTTTACAGTGCTCTGAAATACTGTCTACTTAGGTTTATTTAATGTTTAAACAGGTCTGCGAAATGTCAGTGAAATCCTAATTTTATTCCATAACCTACCCACAAAAAATATGTAAATTTACCTCGATTTAGGTAGACCTGTATGTGTGGTGTACAATACAAGGGAATAACCACTCCACCACAGGGCAGAGAGGCGGCCCACAAGTGGCTTTTGTCATGAGTGGGCTTACTGGCCACTCTGACCTTGAGTGGGTGGAAATCGCCTTGTACTTACACTGCTCCCTATAATAGATTTTTAATGTATAGTTAAATAAAGAATAAACTGTATAGCTCATTGTAATGTGAAGTTAGATACAAATACATTTTAGATGGATGTATCAAATCAATATCACAGTCTAGTTAGTATATACTATAGTCTGATAGTAATAATAAAAAATAATAATAAAAACAAGTAGCTCTTTTGAAAAGATTATATGTTATCCTGTATATTTTTCTGCCAACATTAACATCCTTTGTCCGGTGATATAGCACAACAACTTAAGTGCACCAGATTGAGGGAAACTGCTGCCTGTGTTTTTTTATATCCCCTGGTGGGAAATTAGCTTTTGTGTCTCATAAAAAAAAACCCTTTCAGCTTAAAGGCAGAGTCCTCATTAACACCATTGTTCTCTTTAAGACTCAGACCCTCCCTCTTCACATGCAGTTCTGAACCCTCGCAATGGGGGTGTAGAATTTCCTACACGGCTAAACTTTAGGAAATAAGCATGTTTAAAACGTTAACGTATTGGGAATGTTTGTAACCAATCAAAAAAGCCATCATGAGAAGCCCTCCATTAAAGAGCTGTCACTTTATAATGATGCAACATTTCTGCATGCATAAAAAAAGACATTCAATAACCTTGCACAGCACACAGCCTGCTGTATAAACACTACAGCTGGCCTCTATATTTGACATGCATATCTTTGACAGTGGTTAGGAAAGTCTGAGACGTTCACTACTTGGAAAACAGTTAAATATGTAAACTATTATCCTCCCTAGATTCCTTACTCTCACCTGGCTGAATTAGCTTGTAATTGGGTCTGAGTAGACAGTAGGAAAGCGGGAGGTGGTGGTACAGGGAGTCACAGAACGCAGCACGCTGGCTGCCCCATGAATATTCACAGTAGACAGTAGGAGAGCTGGAGGTGGTGGCACAGGGAGGAGTCACAGAGGGCAGCAGGCTGGCTGCTCCATGAATATTCACAGTAGACAGTAGGAGAGCTGGAGGTGGTGGCACAGGGAGGAATCACAGAGGGCAGCAGGCTGGCTGCCCCATGAATATTCACAGTAGACAGTAGGAGAGCTGAAGGTGGTGGCACAGGGAGGAATCACAGAGGGCAGCAGGCTGGCTGCCCCATGAATATTCACAGTAGACAGTAGGAGAGCTGGAGGTGGTGGCACAGGGAGGAGTCACAGAGGGCAGCAGGCTGGCTGCTCCATGAATATTCACAGTAGACAGTAGGAGAGCTGGAGGTGGTGGCACAGGGAGGAGTCACAGAGGGCAGCAGGCTGGCTGCCCCATGAATATTCACTCCCCTCTAATTAGTGTGTAGAGGTGAGGTCACAAGGCTTAGAAACACCCCAGCCATTCACTCAACACCAGCCAGATACCTCCAAATGAATCCAGATACATCCAAATTAAGTATAATGCAGCTTTCCTTACAACATGCAACATGACTAATGATACAGAGGAAGTGGTCACTGGAATACAGGGGGGACAGAAATGCCTGCAATCTGTAGCTCTCTCACTGTCCCTACATCCAGCAGCCTATTCTCTAATGTTTGCTGTTTTATTTGCTGCAACATGGCTTGCATGTTGATTTCTGGAAAGGTATGGTTGTGAAAGTCAGAAGTCAGTAATTTCCCTTACTATTTTATAGTGCTGGGACAGGCATGGCATTTTCATGTTCAGACAGTTACTTACAATGTTGCAAAAAATTATCACAGCCATTACATGCAACACTAAGAAAGGCCTTTGCCCTCGCAAATTAACAAAAACAAAGGATGCCAGTAGTTCTGGTTAAAAGAAATTGTGTGTATTTCAGGTACAAATATAAAAAAGACAACGCATTTTTAAACAATTCCTGCATTGTCGTGTCTTTGCAATAAAAGTGGCACATAATATTACATTTTCATAATGTAATATAACTAACTTGAATAAACACTTCAAATAAAATACATGTGGAAAAGGGGGCATTATACAATGAAAACAACAATATTTATTCATCACAGGATTATTTATTTCTTGCAGCTAGTTAAAAAGCACCTGGTTTTTCCCTCTTAGAAAACTTGTTGACAAATAATTGAATTGCTGTTGAATAGTCACAGAAAACTACTAAAAAGTTATCTTGCCTTTACAATATTATGTTCAAACAGCAAAAAACAACAATCAGCATTTTTTTTCTGTTTGCTGCACACTTGAAAGAGTACAGTGGGTTTTTTTTTCGTTTATTTAAATGTGCAGGTCAGAAAAACCAAAAGGTTCATCCAAACCAAAACGGTAACTATATATTTGAATGTTAGACAGAGTAGTGTGTGGGTATCAGTGCGAGTAATCCTGCAGTGAAAATGTGCGTTTGGATAGGATACTCGCTAAAGCCGGGAACACACTCATCTCAATCGTCGCATCTCAATGCAAAAATCTTTGCAAGCGGGCATCACACACTGCCCGAAGAAATCTCACGAAGGGAAGCATGATTTGTGCTTTTTTTTCTAATGTTTGACATTGCCCTAGATGCAAAAAATACAGCGGCGATGGGAAGAATCAATAGGTGAAAACATAAGCCTACGGCAGTACTAATAGCTACAATTTTGGCTAGAAGGCAACGTGATCGTGAAAACCGTATATGACAGACATAAATAATATATATATATATATATATATTATAGATATGAACGCGGTGAACTCATTGGTTGCTGACTTTGTGACTTGCGAATGGGTATAAACACTGCCGATGCGAGGGAATCACATCACAAAATAAAGATCTTTAAACTCTACGCCGGCTAAAATTGTCCAATCCTATAAAATCGGATCGCGATGCATGACACACTGTCCGATGCGACTGAAAAACCATGTCGCTATTGATCGCACCAGGCCGTGTGTCCTGGGCTTAACAGTATTGGAGGTGAAACACCGTTCAGGAAATGGTAGAAGTGTGCATTTGTTTAATTTTGTAATTAAGATTTATTTTTATCTTAAGTTTGTCATGTTTTGTTGTTGAAGTATGCAGGACAAGTAAACATTGGGGGTAATACAGTATTAAACTAATACATATCATATATGAACTGTATTATTTGGTTGGTTCTCTGTTTCCATATCATATCAGACAAGTGTACATGAGACACAGCAGAAAAAGGAATAACAGGCATTAAGAGTGCGATGAAAGTAATGTTCTGTGGAAACAATTATGCTGAGAAAAGGGAAAGTAGAATGTAAACATGAAGTCATTTTTGCACAGCACGGGAGCTTGTTTATCTGTCTGTATAAATTGGGAGTACACACAAGCTCTCAGACATGCATCTGAGACACCTTCCATTCTCCTCCCCGAACATCGTGCTGAGGTATACCCAACATGACTCCCAATGGGAAGGTAATATGGCCAACTATCTAACTATTGTTTAAGCTAGTGACCACTTCAACATGTCTAATGTTAATGTTTTCTTATGCATGTGTGCTTTGAGACTTGGAATCAATAAATGTAATGCTGTTTAAGTTCAAATCATGAGTCATTCTTGTCTTAATTGTACTTTCTAAATGAATCGATATTATAAATGTAAGAAATTTAAATTAACAACCTTACAGGCTTCAGATTAGTGTGTATGCGTCATGTTCCCAAGGAGACTGTCAGGATATTGCATAACAGGCTCGGGATTATGGGTAAGGGAAGTTGATTGACGTGCGTGGCTGAGGCATGTATGAAACCACGACAAGCAACCACATGGTATATTGTTCTAGAGCTAAATAATAAAGATTATTTAATTAATCAATAGTCTTAGCTTTGTATAAGGACAATTAATACATGGTGTCAGAAGTGAAGAACCTGAAAACAGAAAAAAACTAATAAAATAAAGGTACGCCTCTTGAAAATGGAAAAAAACTGGGCCCGCTGTCGAAACTACGCCTTGAAGGCAACATGGCCGAACAGTGGAGGAAATTTAAATAGAGATTTCAAATATACTTAGCGGAGCCGCAGCTGAAGAGAAGGCAGAGAAGCAGTAAACCTGACTCTTCCTACATGTGGTGGGTGAAGAGGCATTAGAGATTTACAACACATTCACCTTGGACAGTGAAGAAGAAAAAGAACGGCGGAATGTCGTAATGTAAAAGTCGAGGAATATTGCACCCCACGGAAGAACATAACCCAAGAGACAAATGTCTGCAGCGCTCAGGCAAGACGACTGATCAATATGTAACAGAATTGAAGAATAGAAGCAAGACATGCAAGTTTGGTAACTTGACAGAATCGCTGATAAGTGCGGGATAAGTGATCTGGTGTTGAAAGAAAGACAGAAGCAGTGGACATCTGCAAAGCAGACAAAGTCACCAAAATAAGAATCAAGGTGCTCGCAAATGCTTAAATAAATAACAAAAGGACAAAATAAAAAGATTAAAAGAAAAAGAGAGATTCGGAGTCAGCAGGAAAGGAAAGACCACAAGGTGGCAGCAGTAGACCGAGACAACAGACAGTGCGGACGGTGTGGCAGCGAGCACGCAACAAACAGACAGTGCGGACGGTGTGGCAGCGAGCACACAAGAAACAGACAGTGCGGATGGCGTGGCAGCGAGCACGCAAAAAACAGACAGTGCGGACGGTGTGGCAGCGAGCACGCAAAAAACAGACAGTGCGGACGGTGTGGCAGCGAGCACGCAAAAAACAGACAGTGCGGATGGCGTGGCAGCGAGCACGCAAAAAACAGACAGTGCGGACGGTGTGGCAGCGAGCACGCAAAAAACAGACAGTGCGGACGGCGTGGCAGCGAGCACGCAAGAAACAGACAGTGCGGACGGTGTGGCAGCGAGCACGCAACAAACAGACAGTGCGGACGGTGTGGCAGCGAGCACGCAACAAACAGACAGTGCGGATGGCGTGGCAGCGAGCACGCAAGAAACAGACAGTGCGGACGGTGTGGCAGCGAGCACGCAACAAACAGACAGTGCGGACGGTGTGGCAGCGAGCACGCAAGAAACAGACAGTGCGGACGGCGTGGCAGCGAGCACGCAACAAACAGACAGTGCGGATGGCGTGGCAGCGAGCACGCAACAAACAGACAGTGCGGACGGTGTGGCAGCGAGCACGCAAGAAACAGTTGCCCAGCTTTTGGAAAAGAGTGCATGAACTGCAAGAAAAATCATTTTGCAAGGATGTGTAAAACAGGAAAAATAGGATGGTAAAAGAATAGGATGGTAAAACAGCTGGAAGAAGACACAAAGCGAAAGTGAACTGTTTATAGGAACCGTGGGAAATGCAGAAAGAGCTGGAAAAGACTGGAAAGCAAGACTAAAAATAAAACGGAGAACCGGTCATGATTAAACTTGATATCGGAGCACAAGCCAATGTACTGCCGAAAGACACTTACCTGAAAATGAGCTCAAAACCATAACCTTAAAATAAGACAAAAGTGAGACTGACAGCATACAGTGGAGAATTAATTCCAGTCATTGGAGTGACAAAGGACTGCGCCCATAAAAGGTACGTTCAAAACTTTTGAATTCATAGCTGATGTAAAAGCACAGACAGTTTTAGGGTTAAAAGCTTGAAGAGCTCAACCTAGTGAAGTGAGTAATGGAGCTCAAGAGGAAAATGAGTTGCTGGCACAATACAATGATGTGTTTGGAGACAAGCGGTTTACAGGGCACTCACAGAATTAAAATCGACCTGAATGCTGCTCCCATGGTGCATGTGCCTAGAAAAATACCATTTGCACTTAGAAACAGTTAAGAACTGAAAAGAATGACATAATTGGGCATCATTGTGAAAGAAAACAAACCGACCGAGTGGGTTAGCACCATGATAATAGTGGAAAAGCCTGAAAAGTCATTACAAATATGTTTGGATCCGCAAGAACTAAACAAAGCAATTAAAAGAGAACACTACCAACTCCTGATGATGGAAAAAATTAGTAGTAAATTATCAGGAGCCAAGTGCTTTAGTGTTTTAGATGCTTCCAACGGATTTTGGCAAATACAGCTAGATCAGTTCAAAAGTATGAAACGTTCAACACGCATTACGGGAGATACCATTTTCTAAGACTGCCATTCGGAATATCAAGTGCACCTGAAGTCTTTCTCAAGAAAATGCAGAAATACTGGAAGGCACTGACAGGGTCACAACGTATAGTGATGATTTGCTAATCTGGGGCAATAACAAAGTAGAGCACAATGTGAGACTGCGGAGAGTGATAGCTCGAGCTAGAGAGGTGGGATTAAAATTCAAGAGGAGAAAGTGCCACATCACGATGCAGCAACTCATGTGTTTGGGAAACATTCTCACAAAAGACGAGATGAAACCTGTTGACAAAGATAAAGGCGATTGTGGGCATGCCAGAGCCAACAAACATAACAGAGTTGCAAAGATTTCTAGGTATGACAAATCTTCTTGCTAAACTTCTGCCACAACTGTCTGAAATGACAGCACCACTAAGACAACTACTACAAAATGGCACTGGACTAAAGAACATGACAAAGCTGTAAAAAAGCTGAAAGAATGTCTGACCAAGTTTTGAAATATTTTGACCAGAACAAGCCAGTAAAACTAACTGTAGACGCCTAACAGAGTTGTTTGGGAGCAGCTTTGCTACAAGATGGTGCAACAACTGCAAATGCACCAAGAGTGCTGACCATCACAGAGCAAAGGTATGCTCAAACTGAAAAGGAAACGCTGGCAGATGTGTTTGGCGGACCACAGCATGCAAGTAGAAAATTAAGAATTCACAGCAAACTGGGTATTTACACATGTCACTTCAAGCCCTTTGTACCCACAGTCCAATGGACTGGCAGAGAGAACTGTGCAAACAGTTAACCTTGTTAAAAGAAAGCCAAAGAATCTGATCCAGACTTGTATAGCATAATTGGCATACAGAAACACACCCAGGGGAACTTAATTACAATCACCTGCACCGATGTTAATGGGCAGAAGGTTAAGGACAAGATTGCCCACAGCAGACAGTTCACTACAGCCTGAAAACACCAAGACGGTACAACAAACACTGCAGAAACAAAAACAAAAACAAAAGCACTACTTTGACAGAGGTGCCAAAACAATGCCCACTCTAAAAAAGAAAGAAAAGGTGAGAGTTAGGCAAGGCAGACACTTGGAACCAGCCAGAGTCATCAAGAAGCAGACGCGTCCAGGTCGTGCATCGTGCAACTCCAGATAGGACAACTCCTAAAAAACAGGGGACACATACAAAAGATTCTGCAAGACAGCGACCTGCTTCCAGAAGAGCAAACTTCATTATCTTGGGCAATGGACTTGGAAATGAAGGTTAAAAGAACACTATAGAAATAAGTTCTGCAATATAAATGGTACCATAGTATTGAAACTTATCAGACATGTTGTGTAATTTAGTCATATAAAAGTAAAGTAAAATCATTTGGTTTTTTTTGAAAGATAGAAGGATGTCAGGATATTGCGTAACAGGCTCGGGGTTATGGGTAAGGAAAGTTGATTGACGTGCGTGGATGAAGCATGCATGAAACCACGACATGCAACCACATGGTATATTGTTCTAGATCTAAATAATAAAGATTCTTTAAATCAACAGTATCATCTTTGCATAAGACACACATTAGCAGAGAGACAACTGAGTGACACCGACTCTGGGGGCATTGCTCACAGCGTGCCTGTGTGTCAGCCGACTCAGGGGCCGATGCGTTCACAGTAGAGCGAAAAACAGACCAACCAAAGCCATCACAGAGCCCCCCCCCCCTCCTCCCCCCTCCTCCCCGGAGCAGACCACTTTTGAGACAACTAGAATTAAGATGGCAATTGGCAGGTGCTTCTGTATCCAGGACTGCACATATTTTTACAAGGAACTACCCCAACACAACTTCCCAGAAAGAATTATCAGCAGAAGTCTGTAATTAGAAAATAATTATTGAAATAATTTGAGAAATGGTCATGTATCCTTCCAGAACAACTGAAACATTCTGTAGAGAGCCGTCCTGGCTGCCCATGTACCCCTCCAAAACTGAAACATCCTGCACAGAGAGACGTCCTGGCTGCCCATGTACCCCTCCAGAACTGAAACATCCTGCACAGAGAGCCGTCCTGGCTGCCCATGGCAGCTCCTCACAAGGCCCGCAGCCTTCCTTGTTTTTATTCCAGCTCAACCTAAAATGACTTGAACCAATTGAACCTCCTTCCAATTCCCAATCAGTTCATTATTTAATGATGCCTATAAAACCTGGAGGACCAGATTTGTGCACTCCTGCCCTACACCCTATTGGGAGTCATTTTTTGTCTTCATTACAGGATTCCCCCTCCACTCCGCTAATCCAGGAAGACTCCCACGGGGATGCTGTCATATCTCCCCCAATTCAAACCTGCTAGTACGATGAAATCTCCTCCCGCATCAATAACAGATGCACACAGTAGCAGAAAGCATTGTTAATGCAGTTATTTAACAGTGTGCCCATCTCATTGCTTTAATTTCCCATTATTCACGTGGCTTAATTCAACTCTTCCCTTTGCCTCAGCTCTCCCGGCTTTTGGCACTTTGACCCTTCAAGCACGGCATCAGATCTCTTGTGATAAAGAGCCATGTGATGTTATGAAGGCCAGGATATCCTAACATCCTGCTAAAAAAACAACTTCCTTTCCTTTCCACCCCCCCACCACCACCACCACCACCACAGGGAGTTTGAAACACACGTCCTGGACGCAGCAGAGTCTAAGACCCTGACGCTGTGCAGCTGTGAGGCCAGGCCTCACTCCGGAAACCAACGTGCTAATTTACTGTACCCAGCCCAGCCCAGCCCAGCCCTGGAGAGAGTCCATACAAACCCACACACACCAGCTGACAGCCCACCACACTGTGCCTGGCAGGGTTAGAGACACAAACAGCGTCTGTGTTTCAGCATGGCAGAGGAGAATGTGTTGCAGTAAAATGGAAATAAAGCTAAGGTAAGAAAGGTAAGAGCTAAGAAAGGGATTTTAAAGAATTGGTTAGCATTCCTTTGAGCGGTGTTCTTTTTATCACTGAAACAATGTTCACAGATGAAGAGAATGCAGTCACTCGTTTTATGTAATACAAAAAAAAGATGTGAGAACAGAAAGAACCAGTAATAAAGACTCTCCATATGTTTTTTAGTGAGGAGCACAGGTTTGGATATTCAGCGCTCTCAGCAGCCTGCAATCTGATTTGAATCCCCCACCCCCTCAAGTTCTTCCACCCCTCCTGCTAGCCCCTCCCTCTGCTCATTAGAGGACTACAAAGTCCTGCTGTTTAAGGACAGGAACTGAAAGAAAGGCACTGTTTGTGCCCTTCTCCACCGCCATAGGGAACCCTGCAGCAGACCTAATGGACTCAGGCAAGCAGAGAGAGAGACAGGGAGAAAGATAGACAGGCAAACAGACAGGCATACCTACAAACAGGCAGGCAAAGAGAGACAGGGAGAACGAAAGGCAGGCTGAGACAGGCAGACAGAGACAGAGACAGGGAGAAAGATAGACAGGCACAGAGACAGGCATACCGACAAACAGGCAGGCAGAGAGAGACAGGGAGAATGATAGACAGGCAAAGAGACAGGCATACCGACAAACAGAGACAGGGAGAAAGATAGACAGGCACAGAGACAAGCATACCAACAAACAGGCAGGCAGAGAGAGACAGGGAGAATGACAGGTAGGCAGAGAAACAGGGACAAAGACAGACAGGCAGAGACAGTCAGGCCAGAAGGGACAGACAGACAGAGAAGCAGAGAGACAGGCATACAGACAGGGAGACAGACAGGTATGTTCTAGCTCTGGCATCTAGAACTCAGCCGGATGAAATTAATTAAATTTCAAAGGTATTCCAATTTCATCCCAATGAATCATATAACCAATGCTCCACAGCGTTCTGCATGCCCAGGCAGCACCTCCGTCCTTACTGGAGTCTTTTCAAGCCAAAATGATTTCATAGAATACTTTATACCCTGTGAATTGCTGTAATATATATTTGTATCTGTTTATTATTATTTGCTCCTAATCATTTACTCTCCAAGCACAAGGCCTACACTTGGGTGTGCACTTTTCATTTCTAAAACAGTGAGTTTGTTAAGATAGTTACCATAGCAAAGCTTAAATATTTTCCATGGAACCCACTGTATATCCACGAGTGCAGAAACAGATACATTAGGATTAAGAATGCATATCCTGGGCTACTTTTTTTTTTTTTTTTAAACTGTCCCCTTAGCTTTAGGATAGTTGCAATTATTGTGTCATTTGTTTTTTTTATTTTAAAGTTTGTGTTGAGGTGTTCAGGAGCTGCTCTTTAGTTTTATTTCCCCGTCATCAATAAAAGTAACATAGGCTAGATCTGCCAAAGTGTCTTTATAAAAATAAGAGCCAACTCAATCTAGTTATCTGCCATCTGACTCAAGTTTCCTTTTGCTTTGCTTACAATACACAGCAGTGCTCTAGATGGTGATGGCGCTTACTGATCTGCAGTAGCCTACATTATATGTCTTTGGAAGACAACTAGAACTAAAGAACTGCTCCTGAACTCGGAGCTAAACCATCAATACAGTTCAATACAATTACAGCAAAAAGGAAACCACCACTTTAAATGGCTTTGAATGTAGCCT
Source organism: Acipenser ruthenus (assembly GCF_902713425.1). Classification (NCBI taxonomy): domain Eukaryota; kingdom Metazoa; phylum Chordata; class Actinopteri; order Acipenseriformes; family Acipenseridae; genus Acipenser; species Acipenser ruthenus. Next base: position 16,335,742 of record NC_081209.1, on the reverse strand, counting down.
TGAGCGGCTTTTCATTTCATTTTAAATTTCATCTCGATGCTTGCTAATGCTTCCAATTCCCAATGCAGATGAGGATGTGGTGGAACAGAAGAAAACAGCTCTGGAAGAATGATACCCTTCAGAAATACTCCTACCGCTTCCAAGCTTCATCTGTATCAATTCTGTGCGTTTCAGAAGGATTCAATTACAAAGCAGTGCTACACATTTATCTTATAAAAAGCATTTAGAAGAAGAAAAAGCATACAGTGCTCCAGTAGTTTCAAATTGAGTTTACAACAGGAAAACACTTAGAAACATAACAGCTATGTGTGTTTCTATATTCAATTAATATTAAAGCACATCATTCTGAATTGACATAAAGGGATTACAGTAGAACCTGTCATAACCAATCCTGCAAAATAGAATCCCCTCTATTAACCACATGCTGCTACTACCAACTGGGGAACCAAACGATGCTAATATCTTCAAACCCATCTCATGTTCAATTTCAAACAAGCGAACCCTTTTTAATCTGTGAAAATAACATATTGTTTTGTTTTGCTTTCAGTTTGGTTTACTGCCGAGGCTGCTGTGGCCACTGACTGTGTACGAGGTTTCTTTGAGAAGCTGGAAGCTTTCATCAGTTCATACGTCAGGAAATGGTTGGGAGTTCCATGCTCCCTCAGCAGAGTGGGACTTTATGGTAAAGGAATACTGCAGCTACCAGTCTCTGCTCTAACCGAGGAGTTTAAGTGCGCCAAAGTCCAACTGGAAATGACATCAGTAGATTCACGCAACAAATGCGTAAGGGAGGCAGCACCTGTGTTGAAAACTGGAAGAAAGTGGGCGGCAAAGAAAGCTGTGGAGGATTCAAAAGCTGCCCTTCGAATCGGTGATATTATGGGGCAAGTTCAGCATGGAAGAGGGGGTCTTGGTCTCAGTTCAGCTCCTCTTACATGGCACAAGGCAACCCCAGCTCAATGGAGGAAGCAGATAGTCAACGAGGTGCAAAAGCAGGAGGAGAGGATGAGGTGCGTAAAGGCCTTTTCCCAGACCAAGCAGGGAGAATGGATGAGATGGGAGAGTGTGGAACAACGCAAGATCGGCTGGCAAGACCTATCAACAATGGAACAGAGCAGGATCAGTTTCCTCATCAGATCAACATATGATGTTCTCCCATCACCACAGAACCTAAACCTCTGGGTGGGTGAGGATCTGTCATGTCCTTTGTGTTCATCACCTGCAACATTAAGGAACATTTTGACAGGATGCAAGATGGCTCTTAGCCAATGGCGGTTTACTTGGCGCCATGACCAGAAGAACTTATCTGAAACAGCAGAGAGGAGCAGCAACTGGCTGTGGTGGAGACGGAAGGATTCTGACTGGGGATCGCAAGCACAATAGAAAAAAAGCAACGCTGATGTACGGGTAAGTAAGCTGGGCTGAGCTGAGTGGGGGACGGAGGGGGGTGATGCTGGAACGCCAAAATCACTGTCGAGCCCTCTTGAGGTTTCGTGGGCCAGTCGACGAAACAAGTGGAAGATGCCCACTTGAAGACCCCAGAGATGTACCCTACTTCGCTCAATCCAGACGGTTGTCATGCTGATGTGCTGGGGAGACCGCACTGTGGTTGATCCCCGGAGCCATCATTACACTTCAGCCATCAACACCAGGCAGAAGGATAGCTACATCATCAGATGGAAAGAAACACAAATGGATGAAGATGCAGATGGATCACATTAGTTTACTGTAAAGTTACGTCTTAGTTTATGAGCCGAGTTCAAATTAGCATGAAGTTTTAACATCTACTCTCATGCAATGGAAATCATGTAACATGCATTTCTCTCTGTAATATTAAGAACAAATCCAGTTGAGTTTACTTTGAGCTGGAGCATACTGTAGATGTGCGAGTGTGCAGGCATGATTTGGTTTTAAATCTATGAAGAGAAAAAAGAATGAATGCAGAAGTGACACTCTAAAGAGAAGTACTGTACAAGAATTTAGCTTAGGATGCTAGAGCTCCACACGCTCCTCTCAATGCCTGCTCACACTCAACCTTAACGTATCCTTCACCCAAGCTTCACGCTACAAACACGACCCATTCCTGCAGTCTCCATGCTGTGCTCATTCTACATTAACACAGGAATCCTGTGTTAATCTCATTTCACATTGCGTACTGTTACATTCCTTATCTCTATCTCCAATTCTCAGGAACAGCAAAGCTAAAGACTGCGTCCCCACAGCCACAGTAATTCACTTACTACAGGAATAAAGCAGTTAAGAGCAGGGGGAAGCAATTAAGAGCTGCACCATACCGTAAAGCTTCCTGGCTGGTAGAAGTTATTAAATCACAAAGGCGGCCTCAGACAGGACTTAAACAACATGAACAGATAATAAAGCTGCAATTGTTTTATGCTTAGAAAAGCTCCTACAGTACACTGTAGCAAACTTTAAAAAGGTACTAAAGTCAGGTTTGCAAGTTATAGGTTGCATTTTTCCACTGCTCAGCATCTTATACATAAACAGAGGTTTAAAACGTGCTAGTTAGCATGTACGCTTAATCATCTGCAGATGGAAGAATGAGGAAACAGACTCACTAGCAGAGATCACAAGACAGATAGATCCTGATTCAACAACATCTCAAATTCAAATGCATTTCATAATTCACTTCCAATTCATAACGTTAGGTTTGTTTGGCATGATAGGTTATACAAGTATTGTCAAGCTGGTGTCCAGCACTTGGTCCTGCTGGAAGCACTTTCGTACAGAAGATTACATTCTGCTTGCGTAATTTATTGAAACCATAAGCATATCCTGTCACCAGGGCATCAGGCCAGTATGGGCCAATGCAGCACTCCCTGTGAAAGCTTGGTTCTGCCAGGACACAAACCTGTGCTGCCCTAACTGTATGACTCACCCTGCACACCACATGATCACGGTGACTCGCTAGGATACCAAAAGTGAGAATCTTTAGCCTAAACTGCAGCAATTGTGTGTTATTATTTTGTTGAAATGTTTTGATGTGCCAGTTGAAACTCCACTTGGCTGGCTAGTGTTTGTAACATGAAACTTTTTTGAATAGTCGCTGACTCTCCAGGATTTTGAAAATGTCAACAGTTACTGCATTGACAGGTAATGAGGTCAAACTCTTACATTACAGAGATAGTAGATTGGAATGGCTTCAGTCCCCCTGGCAGCACACAGTGTTGCAGTGTATATCATCTGCCATCGTGGGCGGGGCACTCACATGCCCACTGGCACAGTTTCCTTAAGCACTGATCTAAGAGCAGACTGCAATAGAGATGCTCATGCCCCGAGGTGCAGAATGGAATTGATTGAGGCAGGTCTTCTCATTTAAGTTCAAGATGACAGCGATGGGTTCTGTAGGGCAATGAAGACTAGATCAAGCTGCACCACTGTAAATTGGCACAAGCTTTGACAAAGGTGTAAGAGTTGAGGTTCCCAGCATCTCCATGAACAGTTTGGGTGTTCTCTGATATGATCACAATAATCAAGATGCTCTTAAATTAGGTTTTAACTCCCGTCAATTGTAACTTTCTCCCTAGTTAGAAGTTCTTTCTCTATTCCACGTTTTCTTTCTCTGACTGCTTTTATCTTGTGGCTTTTTAAAATAAGGCTATTCCACTGTTCTCTCCTACAATAGCGGAGCATGAATTAAAGTGATTTTCCAAAGTCCAGTTTAATTGCATGGCACTCAAACCCCCCCCCCAAGCATCTCTTATAGACAAATCAGTCGTCTGGAGGAAGAGAGAGGAGCATCTGAGTCGCAGACTGTCGTTAATAAGACCACAACATTGTTCCAGCCCTGACAGCTACTTGGAACAGGACAGCCAATGATTTCTATAAAAAAAAAATTACTGTTTTCCGTTTCACTAAACGTAATTGCCATCGTTTTTCGTTCCTACTTATTACTTCACATTTGTACTTTTATCTTTCAAAATATGTTGTTCAAGTAAAGGCCAAAACATGTTGGTTATTTATTTTAAATCAGGCAACAGTTCACAGAAGTGAAAAACACTAAATACACAAGTTAAAAAATTAATACTGAATGTCGGCTAATAACGGATACTGAACAGCATCTTAAATGCTTAACACTGAAGTTCAACTTCACTTAATAGTTCAAACAAGCGGTAATGATTTAGCTGCTGTCTAAAATACAGAGCATACATTTTACTATTAGGAATGCATCTTAACATATAAAATGTGTACTAACCCTAAGCAAAAAACTGTCCAGTGTTTACAACAAATGGGCACACGCTCTGCTTTATCAAGAGGAATGTCTGCCATGGTGCACATCGTAACAAAGTTGAGAACAAAATCTTCACATCTTTAGACTAGCATATGAGCAGCGTTGTACCCCTGTCTCTCTCATTCATTTTATTATAATGCTGCCTCATAAAAGCTACAGTAATACAAAGTGTTGTCTCCTTATTCACAGCTCTACTGAAAGTAACAGTCAGTTTATTCTAAATCTTGTGTGAACTGATTACTGAATTTTAAGTGACACAGAATGTCTCAATTTATTATTAGAATACTGTAGCAGAGACAAGCAACTGCAGCGGAGTAGCCTACATGTATTCTAAGTGATTTTGTTCCAACAAGTTTTATGCAAGTGTAATCATCTTTTTGTACAAACTCTAGCTGTGTGACAATCATTAGCACCAGCATTGGAAGAAGCTTGCTTGTGCAATGTCACGTGAACTGCAGACATGAATCCAATAACACACGTCTTCGTGTTCATTATTTTGGAACGGTTTTGCTAGACATATTTGGGCCTCACGCCAAACAAATAATTTGATCGAGTGTGGATAATTACACAAGGTATAAGTTCACATTTTTAATAGCTGCCACTAGAAGGTATTAAAAATATCTGTGTGAGGCTGTGTGGTCCAGTGGTTAAAGAAAAGGGCTTGTAACCAGGAGGTCCCTGGTTCAAATCCCACCTCAGCCACTGACTCATTGTGTGACCCTGAGCAAGTCACTTAACCTCCTTGTGCACTGTCTTTCGGGTGAGACGTAGTTGTAAGTGACTCTGCAGCTGGTGCATAGTTCACACACCCGTCTCTGTAAGTCGCCTTGGATAACGGAGTCTGCTAAATAAACAAATAAGAAGAAGAAGAAGAAGAAGAAGAAGAACAAAATGCAGTACATGGCCCAGCAATTTTTTTTTTTTTTTTAATCCAACATGCATTCCGCTGCAGTATGCCCATTCATTACTTCAGTAGAAATCCCATTATTATGGAGAATCACTGGTTTGTATTACTGGATATAAAAAAGCTGCATCTCCCTGCAGCAAACTTTGCAAACGGGCTACAAGCTGCTTGCCTACCGGTGCTGCCGAACACAAGACTGTACAAATCACTGACGTTCTCAAAAGTAAACTCATTTTGGAGTACAGTCTGCTGCAGATCTTCACTTTCCAACAAGCATGCAGTCACAGTAAGCAAAACTGCTCCAAATCTGTGACTGCATCATTCAAGCTGGGAAAAAAACAAATTGAACCAAACAGAACCTGAGCTCTTTTTAAAGTGTGTGACAGGGATCTAATCCAAGTGCAGCTGAAAACCAACCACGTGACCCCCAGCTGGCGAGCCTGGCTCCTCCTGCTTGAAACAGGAGAGCAAAACTTTCTTGTAAAATGAATGGAATAAGAGATTGCAGAATTCAGCCAGCGACACAATCCCCCTCTTCAGAGCTCCGACTCCACTCTTCACAACTGGCAATTTAAAAGGAGACGGCTGTAATTTGCAGGGAAGCAGCTTGCCAGAGACGCATGAACTATTCAGACAAGCTGCTGCCAAGGTCCTGAAGATTAACCTTGTGTCTAACAGTTGCTTATCCATCGCTTTTCTTTGCACTTCTGGAGTGGTACAGTACCTAAACATGCTGCTTTTACTGCCTTTTACGCAGGTAGTCAGAACCCAGGTCGGAGTGCCAGGGTGAAACTCACAGTATTTGCAGAATTACTAATTGGGATATATGTGAACCTTGTAATTCCCCCTTTTAAGTTAGTTTACTGTGATTGAGGTTTTTTATAATGTATGTTTTAAAAAACTTGTCAAAACAAGAGACCAGTCCAAGCCTGTGTACAGCATCACACTTTTGTTGCTCCAGGTGCGTACTGTGGATGTGTAGGTCACGATTAGCAATATCATTGTACACTATTTACAACTGTGGCAGGGTATCGTGATATTAAACGCATCTTTTTTTCTCGCAATTCATAGCAGGGCTAAGAAATGGAGTGGGCTGCCTTCATAGTTACAGCAGTGAAAAGATGGGCAAATGGTCTTTAAAGTTAATCAAATCGTTACTTGTGTGCCAAAGTTGGGAACACAAGACACAATTAATGTTTAACACTGCTAGTAACAAAACGGCTCTGCCCGGTTGCCCCACGTACATTCAGGGACTGTACCAGTATCTAGGGCCGGGGGGTTGGGGCAGCTGAATCTGTGCACAGGCAGACACCCAACTTCCTTTCTTTGTTTATCATGACACTGTTTGAGAAACCTGTCTTGCAGTCGAGCGCATCAGGCAAACGAAATCACGTCTCCTTAATATTTTAACACAAGAGACCTACGTACAGTTTTAATTTAAATTAGTCTCAGGCGTCTGCATTCTGCATATTACCTTATATGTATAACACAATCGAGTCCAGCAGTTGCAACTGCACGCACAGTATACTGACTGAACCAAACAAAAGAGAAGCGCATTTCACGCTAGGAAAGCAAATACACACTCTACTGTAGTACTTGACATTGCACAGCATTGCAAATTCATTTTTTATAATTACAACTCTAGAAAAAAAACTTGTTATAAGTATATCACCTACCCTTTAATGAGACTACTCTCGAGAGGTACTTGAACTGTTCTTCGCCCTCCAAAAATGGGAAAGCAAAAATGATTTTTACAAAGTCTTCCTGTCAGGGTGAAACTCGTGCATTCCTTCTTAGTTTGTAGACTATCCAGGCAGCGGGTAGAGTGTTTCAGTTCCTCTGCGTTGAGTTTAGAACCTCACAGTGCAGCGTTTTCTGTGCAGGCAGAGCGCGTGAACTGCTAGTCCCTCCCCGCGGCTCTCCTGCCCTCTTTGTCTAACATGTCATCGATATGGGCAGGAATTTCCCCACCCGGCGGGACTGTGATAAAAACACTGCCTCCAGGAACACATTGATTTACACGTCACCCTTGACTCTGCCAACTAAAAGGGTGTTATAGTGTAACAGTGTATGATAGTAAAATCATATCAACGTGCAATAAAGCACAGAGAGAGCATGGTAAAGCATACACACGCTTTGTAAAGAATAGCGAAATCATATTACAAAAATCATGGCAAACCAGGGTGAACTATGGCAAGTGCATAGTCGGCTATAACCATGGGGAAATCGTGGCAAAACTGCAAACAAAGAAAATCCTTGCAAGAATGCCGTGGTCAGTTATGATTAAACACAATAAAACTAATACAATTGGGTTGATATGGAAAAATACTTAATAGGAATAAGAATATATGAAGATTAAATCAACTTTGTATTAATATGGTATATCTTAATACAGGGTGTCGCATACAGCAGGCTTCATTAGCACTATTATCATACATTGATTTATGTTCTGTTACACCGGGCGGCCACGCCCCGCTGTGACTGTCTTCACAACATCAATTTATCGATTTCCTTCCTTGTTAAAGACATTTCACAAGGACATTTGTATACGATGTCTGGTTTATGGGCGACCCAGTAGTTTATAACCTAAACATTTCTTGTTTCGACGCTTTGATATTGTAGCGTTTGCGGGTAAGGAAGGCAGGCTCACACTGGGATTTCAGGTTCTCGAATGCAGCGGTTTATCAGCCCGGACTCGACACTTGACAAGCAAAGCGTGCTGCTGTACCGGCCAGTGGTGCAGGCAGCTACAGCTGAGCAGCGTAGTGCTACTCAGACTGAAAAATAAGAAAGGAAAAGAAAGAACTGAGTCCAGCACACTGCCGTGTGCGACGCCCAACTAAGTGCAGCCTCTGGCTGGTTTCCTTCTTCCCAGGGTTGCCAGATGCTACTCATAAAATCAACCTATTGGTGAACCAATTTCCCCTCATTTCCAGACTTTTCCAGGATAGTTGTGGTGGTCTCATGCCAGGTCTACTTGGGATGAATGTTATTCAGGAGTGTCGGGATAGCTTCTTTAGCCAGTTTGGGGTGGGCTATTTGGAGAAAATGACAGCTGCATCTCCTCAGGAGAAAGTGTGGTAGCAAACTAAGAGTTTATGAGCATAGCTTACAATCGAGTACAAAGGATGACAAATTGGGGGTGGTTAAGCCAATTTCAGGGCGTATAGTTGAGATACCTGCCCAGTCTGAAAAGGTTGTGGTGTGCAAAATAGATTGTAGACTGGGGAGAAATGGGGTGGCTCTTTTAGAACCCAATGGAACCGAAGTTCTCCCTGGAAATGTAATGGTGGCACGTTGCTTAGTGAAAATTGAGCAGGGTCGAGTGCCAGTTAGGATTTTAAATCTCAGTGACGTAGCAGTATGTTTGCCTTCCCATGTTCAATTAGGAGAACTTTTTTAAGTGGAATCTATCGATACCGGCCAGGGTCCTGAGATCCAGCTTGAGTTTGTAACAGACCAGGTGGTGCGTGTTAATGTCCATTCAGTCAGATTCCTCCTAAGCTGTATAGTGAGGTAAAGGAACTGTTAATTCGGATGTTAGATACTGAAGTAATCACGGAAAGTCGTAGTCCATGGGCGTCTCCAATAGTTTTAGTTAAGAAGAAAGACAACACCATTAGGTTTTGTGTAGATTATAGAAAGCTAAATGCTCACACCTGTAAAGATGCCTATCCATTACCAAGGACTGAGGAGTCTTTGGCCTCTTTGAAAAAATCTAAGATATTTTCTACTTTGGATTTGGCTTCAGGTTATTGGCAAGTTAAAATGCACCCGGATGATCAAGCTAAGACTGCCTTTATTACGCCCATGGGACTGTATGAATTCAAGCGCATGCCCTTTGGGCTGTGTAATGCGCCTGGGATTAATTGAGAGATGCCTAGGGGATCAGAACTTCGACACTCTCCTACTGTACTTGGATGATATAATTGACTTTTCTCCTGACTTTGAAAGCCATTTAAACAGCTTAGACCTGGTGTTCGAATGTTTGAAGAAACATGGCTTAAAGCTAAAGCCAGCCAAGTGTCACCTGTTGCAGGAAAAGGTGAACTACTTGGGGCACGTGGTTTCTGAACAAGGGATTGAACCAGACCCTGAAAAGATACGGGCTGTCAAAGAATGGAAAGCACACTCCAATGTAAAAGAACTGAGATCTTTTCTTGGACTGGTTGGGTACTACCACCATTTCATTTTTGATTTTGCCAAGATTGCCTCTCCCTTGCATGTCTTACTTTGCGTGACGTCAAAATACAAGCGGTCCGGCTTCAAGAAATCTGCTGCCAGCTGGAAGTGGGAGGTGGAACAAGAGCAGGCCTTTCAGACACTTAAAGGTCAGTTATTGGTAGCCCCTATATTGGCTTATGCTGATTATGGGCAACCATTTGTTCTTTATACAGATGCCAGTAAGGTTGGAGTGGGAGCTGTTTTATCCCAGGTACAAGAAAGTAAAGAGAGGGTAATAGCATATGCCAGTCGAAGTTTATGCCCTGCGGAACGTAATGATGCTAACTACAGCTCATTTAAGCTTGAGTTTTTGGCTCTAAAATGGGCCATTACCGAAAAGTTTAAAGAGTATTTGGCTGTCTCACCCTTTGTAGTATTTACTGATAATAACCCTCTTGCACATTTGAATATGGCCAGGTTGGGAGCATTGGAGCAGCGGTGGGTTGCTCAACTGTCCAGCTATCAATTTGAGATTAAATACGGAGCTGGGAAGACAAACAGCAATGCGGACGCGCTGTCTAGGTGGCCTCAGGTGCAAGATTACAGCGATACACCAGCGCAGGTCTGTATTCCCCAACAGGTGGTTCAAGCCTGTTTACAAGTGCTTCCAGCAGAGGAGTCGGCGGTTGCTTCCACGCAGATGGTCCAGGGGGAAGCAGTACTCAAAGTCTTCCCAGACGGTGGATGGAAGCAGGCTCAGCAAGAGGACCCAGGGGTGAGTGCAGTGTTACGATTGAAAGTAAAAGGAAGGTTCCCTAACTGGCAAGAGAGAAATGATCAGTCCTCGGAGTGTCGTCAGTTATTAAAGCAATGGAGCAAGTTGCACATAAGGAGTGGATTATTATGTCGAGAGTATAAGGATCCACGAACCTTTGACGTAGTACAGCAAGTGGTGGTACCCGCTAACTGTAAGACTTTTGTATTGGAACAACTACATGATCATGCTGGTCATTTTGGGGCTGAGAAGACATGGGGGTTAGTGAGGACACGCTTTTACTGGACTAATATGCAGGCTGATATTCAGCAGTGGTGTGCGCAGTGTCAGCAGTGTTGCACCCGGAAGACTCCCCAAGAGTATGCCCCATTAGTGCCTATCACTACATCTGCACCTCTACAATTAGTTTCTATGGACTTCCTTAATTTAGAAAAAGCAGCTAGTGGCCATGAACATATCTTGGTGATCACTGATCATTTTACTTGATATGCCATTGCAGTACCTACTAGAAATCAGACTGCAGTTACAACGGTTAGGGCCTTGTGGCAGAACTTTATATTACATTATGGCTGCCCCTTGCAATTTCACTCTGATCAAGGTCCAAACTTTGAATCGCAGGTTATGAGGGAGCTTTGTGCTCTGTATGGCGTAAAGAAATCGCATACAACACCTTCTCATCCTGCTGGGAATGAACAATGTGAGCGTTTTAATCGTACCTTGTTGAGCACTAGAAAGAGTGCAAAGAAGAGCAACCAGAATTATCCCGGGTTTAAAAGGCATGTCGTATGCAGACAGGCTAAAAGAATTGAATCTATTCAGTCTTGAACAAAGAAGACTACGCGGCGATCTGATTCAAACATACAAAATCCTAAAAGGTATAGACAATGTCAACCCGGGGGACTTCTTTGACTTGAAAAAAGAAAAAAGGACCAGGGGTCATAAATGGAGATTAGATAAAGGGGCATTCAGAACAGAAAATAGGAGGCACTTTTTTACACAGAGAATTGTGAGGGTCTGGAACCAACTCCCCAGTAATGTTGTTGAAGCTGACACCCTGGGATCCTTCAAGAAGCTGCTTGATGAGATTCTGGGATCAATAAGCTACTAACAACCAAACGAGCAAGATGGGCTGAATGGCCTCCTCTCGTTTGTAAACTTTCTTATGTTCTTCTTATGTTCTTATGTTGGCCACATTGGGGAGGGACAAAAGGTACAGGTGGTCTGACTTTGTTTTGGAAATGGTACACGCTTACAATAATACTGTTAATGCTTCCACGGTTTTGCTCCTTTTTACTTGATGTATGGAAGATATGCTCGTTTACCTATTGATTTGACACTTGAATGGTCTGGAGAGGGACAGACTGTGGATGGGTGGGTACAGCAGCATCATAAAAGGATGTGTTATGCTTATGGGAAGGCTGGGGAACTGTCAGAACAAGCTGCTATGGCCCAGAAGCACCACTTTGATAAGAAAGCTCGGGGCGGCCCATTAATACCAGGGCAGAGAGTGTTGGTCAGAAATAAACGCCACCGTGGGAATGGTAAATTAGCGGATAGATGGGAGGTAGAACCGTACTATATCGTAAAACAGTCAAATTTTAGATTTGCCTGTTTATGTTGTTAAAAGGGAAGATGGGGTAGGTGATGAGAGGGTGCTCTATCGTAATTTATTAACTTCCTGTCTTTTTCCTCCAGTTAAATCTGTAGTGGAAGGGGAACCATCCTCTGTCCAGGGAGAGCCATCTCTGTGGGGGTATCCCGGGGTGGGTTTGTGTTTTCCTGGGGTATTGCAGCCTTTAGGGGGAAGACCGGCTACCCATAAGCGTGAGATTCCTGGAGGAGAGGTTCCTGCCCCTATTGCGTCTATGGGGTCAGCTGTTCTTGAGGCTATTGATGCTTCTGAGACTGCTTCTGAGGGAACATCGCCTGCTGATTTTGGGGCATCTGATGACATTGAGGCTGTTGCTACCCGTTCTACTCCAGTTGTTTCGGACCAGCCGTCAGTGATGACCCTGTTATACAACCAGAATCTGGATTAAGCCATGTTAGGCCCTTGAGGTCTACCAGAGGAGTTATGCCCCTTCGATATAGGGCTGATGTCTTTTAATTTGTGCTATGCAGGACTACAAATCTAAAAGTATGGACTGTTAAGTGCTTAACTATTCAATCACTTTCTTGAAATATTGGAATGGAGACTTTCTTCTACACCCTCGTTGCTGCAAGGATATCAGTAAGGATGGAAATATTGCTTTGTTCTGGTTGAGCAAATGTGTGGACACATTTTAAATTTCAGGGGAGAGATGTAATGGATGTGCAATGGATATATTGTTTATTTTTTTGAATGTAATAAGATCGAGTTTTATTGTGTGATTTTGTTTTTTTTTATTATTATTATTTTTACTGTTGCACTGTCCCTTTAAACCCCAGGGAGACTACTGTTCTCCATAGTAATTGCCGTGCCAATTCGTAATGGGGCCAGCTGTATAAAAACAGGTGGGGTTAATCAGTGGGAGAGCGACCGGGTTTGAGAGATTTGTGAGCTGAGCGCACGGGTTGGGGAACTACTGTTTGGTAAAGATTGTAACTTTTCAAGTGTAGTACTGAGGCGCTGTGAATTGGCTGAAGCGCTAAAAGTTAATGGTAAATTACTACTATTCATATTGAATAGTTTGGTCCGCTCTATGTTGGAGTGGTTTCAGTGAATTGTATGGGGTTGATTACAAAACAGAATGTGCATTGTTTGTATTCTGAGTTGGTAATTACGGTCCTGTGAATTTTGATGTAATATTTGAGCGCTGCATACGAACTTGTTTTCTGTGTTAGTGGTTGTTTTAGACTTTTTTAGAGTAGCGTCTTTGTCCTGATTATCCTAACTGTAATTGTGTATGTTTACAATGTATAGTTATAAAAGGCCTGTTAACTGTTGATTGCACACCTGCACTTTATCAACTAGTGTATTAACTAAAATAGCGGCTATTGGAGGGTTTAAGCATTAGGCACTTTTTTTTTTTTTTTTAAGTTGCATGACGTTTTCTGGTTTTTTATATTTTTTTTTATGAAAATCACTGATTTATTAGTGGGGTTTTTTTTTAAGTGTGTTATTTAAGGTTTGTTATTTTATCGTTTGGGATTGTGTTTGTGGAAACCACTATTTGCTTTGAAGGCTATTATTTAAGTGTTATTGTGCTGTGAATTATTATCTTTTTATTTAGAAGTGTTGATGTGACATTTAGTTTAAAGTATCCTAGTGCTTAGGGTCTGATGGGATCGCTCTTGGGTAAAAATCTGCTGCTATAGTTTAAAGGTTGCTGCTATCAAATCTGCTGCTATAGGTAAAAGCTGTGATATTTTATTTAAATAAAATTCTTGTTGTTTTTATACCTTGTTGTCCTCACTTTACACACTGTGCTGTCTTGATTTTTAAAGAACATGTTATTTATTTGGAGTTATATTAGCTTCAAATTGGCGTAGTCATTAATTCTACTTAATTGGATAGTTTAAGATAGTCAATTTAATTATAGGGATAACCGAGGGGGTTATCCTTGGTTGACTAGCGAACTGTGTTTTGGAGGGGGGCGCTACAATTGGAAAGGGGAAGTTGCATAGATAGTATATACCAGGGGTGCACAATTCCGGTCCTGGAGGGCCGGTGTCCCTCCTGGCTTTTGTTCCAACCTTTCCCTAAATTACTTAATTGGACCAATTATTACCAATTATTGATCTAATTAAGTAATTTAGAACACTGTTGGAACAAAAGCCAGGAAGGATCCGGCCCTCCAGGACCAGAATTGTGCACCCCTGGTATATACCGTCCTAGGATTCCAAAATAATTCTGGTGTTGCTGTAATTAACTAAAATATTAGGCATGACTAAGAAAGTTTAAGGCAGTCCTCGCTGCTGGAAATGCTGTAAATGTGGCTTGTGATTGCTGGAGCGTATGTGTGGCTGAAACCTCCTGCCATCTTGTCTGTCCCCTCGCCCCCTCCCACTGCAACTTGCAAGCCATATTCATCATCCAGGAGGCTTAAGTGTTTTAACTTGAAAGCAATTTCTCAGCTTTGTCTACCACAATTAATTTATTATTAATATTATTTATTATTATTATTAATAAGGAGACCCTGTCGCTGGTTCTTGGGTGCATGTGAGCCTTTATGGAAGCAGCTGGGACGTGCAACAGGAAATGCGTTGCTAAGGATATAATTGAGCAGGTAGGCTCGCCCGTGCTGAGTTGATCAAAAATGTCTGTGCTACAGCTCGAGGATACTGCACGGCCATACCTACACAGATGGACGTTGAGCGAAACCTTGTTGTGTTGTCTTGCAGACTCATATCAACCCGCAAGCTGAAGCTATGGAGCCAGCACTAACCCTGGGAGCATCTAGGTTAGTTTAGGGGAGAAGTAGGTTAGTTTAGGGGATGTTGATCCCAAACAGTGAATAGAGAGGGTTTGCACAGAGTAGTAGGTTCCTTTTTAGTGGGACTAGTGCTCACCATTTCTAGATTTGTTTTGTTTTGTTTTCTTTATTAAATGTGACACTAGGGTTGTCATTGCTGGTACCCTAGTGTCAGCACTTGTGTTGATTAATTCTGTGCGCCTGTGCGACGTCTCAACACCCAATGTGTTTGCCTCAGTATTGTTCAGTGACAAACCACACACGTGACAGTACCCCCTGTTACAAGCCCCTTGTCACTTTATTCCCCTGAAATTGCACACCAGATTGAAAAGTCTTGATAAAGCAAGGCAATTTAACAATGCAATGCAGAACATGTCTGGAATGTGAAATCAGCATGTTAAACATAAACAAAACTGCAGTGTTATTAAAAAGAGCAATCCAGACTGCACACCCCACCCCCCAGTGATGGGATGAAAAGAACCCAAACAGACACACAGAGTGCAGGCCAGGGAGAGGCAGTACTGGGGTGTGACTGTGCATGCAGTACCATCTCATGGTTTCACAGTGCTAGTGGGAGAGTCAGGATCAGCAGGGAGACCATTCCAGACAGTGTGTGGGTTCCCTGATTCAGCAGCTGCTTTCCTCCGGCTTCACATCCTTTAAACATGCTGAATGACTGCTTTTTGGCAGACAGGAAACCTTGAGGAAAACAAAACAACACTTGTTCACATACTGAATACTGTGGCACCAAACAACTTTCAGGGAGGGGGGTGGGGGTGCTTCTCAAGCTTTAGCCTTCTGAATTTGCTGGCCAGGCTGATACACATGGTATAACTTTGTCAGTAGGGTGTAGGGCTAATGAATCTGCAAGGTGCTGTACCTGCTCTGAAGGGATGCATGATCCTCTAATCTACCAGCCTCTAATCCCTTTGAGGAGCCCCAGGTGTAGAAATCTGCGGCAAACATTGCTCACCAGAAAAGTGATCCCTTTTGAAAATACAATGTGTTCATTTTGGTTAGGAAAGCACCTGCCAACCGATCGCCTGCTATCCACTCTGTCAGTCTTTCTAATCTGCAGCCTTTGTGACTGATAGCAAGTTGAAACAGAGGAGCTACAGCTTTCATATTGCACAGAATGTATGGAATCCATTTACATAATAAGTCATCAGTCATGGGAGGGACAACAAATAAAAGGTTTCTCCATTTTGTCCAACCTGAAAAGGCCTCCTTTAACATAGGCCACTTCTCCTAGATAGACAGATAGACATACAATACAGACAGGCAGTCAGACAGACAGAGAGAGAGAGATACAGATAGACAGACAGTAAGGCAGGCAGACAGACAGGTAGATAGACAGTAAGACAGTAAGGTGGACAGATACTGTAACTAGATAGAGAGATAGATAGATAGATAAAAAGAGGGGCAGTGATTGTGAGAGTTGCTAATACAATGGCTTTTAATAATAGTTAGACGCTGAGTATCTGAGTTATCCCAAATAAAGATGAACAGTTGTTGATGACAGTTTAATTTGAAACAAACATGGTAAAAATAGAATTGTATCCGGTATTGCCTGAGTCCTAGACCAGGATGAGTCATTCCTGCAAATAAGGGACTTTTTCAAAGAGTAAAATAAGCTGTCGTCAGGGTGGGAATTATTCTCAGTCTCTTTTTAGTCATTGGACGATGGCCACAACTTATTCTGTGTTTGAGAACTGAAGCTTGTATCCTTTAGAAACTGTCCCCACCAATGTTCAAAAACATGCAGCCAAACCCTTCTACACAACTGGGGACTTTTTAATTGTATCAGTATAACTAACGTATGCACTGTAGTCAGTCTCATTCCAATGGTATAGCACAATCAGACCTATCATTCCAATGGTATAGCACAATCAGACCTATCATTCCAATGGTATAGCACAATCAGACCTACAGCACAGGAACAAAAGGATTAAAGAAGCAGCATAGTGCTGAACTGGACTAGTGAGCACATCCTGAAATTAAATTTAAAAAACAAGCCCAGTTTTAGCCCCTTGGTTAGCTCTCCTCTAAAGGAGGTGGAGTAATAATGTTGCTGTACGGCATTATTACCTCACTAATGCAGTGAAAAGCAGTTGTATTGCTTTTACTAACTCCAAAGATGTTGTCTGTGAGGGTTATTCAAAAATAAGCTTTTATTATTTTCAGAACAACCAAAAAATGTGAAGCACAACAAAGACTGCATTAGAACAGCTTTCTTTCTATAAAAACCAGCAACAAATTGTCGATTCATTCATTGCCTTTCAGACAGACTTCCTGAACTGCTGCTGACTCGCTCTCTTGGCCAGCATGACTCCCCTACGTCATCAACCTGGCAACCACATCAAAGACTCGGCCCAGAGCCAGGCCCTTGCCACATCCTGCATGCATAGAGCAGCGCCCTCTGTGGGATCGGAGGGTCTAAAAACTGTACGAGACACAGTCTATTCAATTATTAACCCCTGCAACAATGTCACTCTGGAGTTTTAGTATAGCTAAAGGTTTGAAACATGCTAAATATTTTAATGCGCGAGACATCTCATAGGTAGAATGGTCCCCAGAAATGTTCTCCTTTTCCTAGGAAAGCAGTACAACTGGAGATGGGGAGTTTTGTTTATTACCAGTTCAGTGGTACCCTAAATATTTCATTTACTAACAATGCTGAATGTCTGGGTGGAGCAATTGTTTTCTATTTTACCCAAAATGATTTTCCTGAGTGGGGATTGCAAAGACAGGTACACTATTCAATGTAGTGTTATCCTTGGCAGTCCTGAGCCAGAAACCAATTTTTGTTTGTAAAATGAAGAGAAAATGTAATATTCCACATTGGTAGTAAGTGGATCATACTTGGGGCACCACAGCACTGTGGGAGAGACTGTTCATTAAAAACTCTTGTATATTTGTAAAGAGAGGACCATTTTCTATTCAATGACAGCATGATATTTAGTGAGCAAGTACTGAAGTTATCAGGCAACAAACTCCCCGTCCCCAGATGTGTTGCTTCCTAGAAAAAGGAGAGTTTCAGAGTACCATTCGACATATCAGATGATTTCCCCTTTAAAATGTTTAGCACATTTTTAAAGAGGAGACGATTATGCATTAAGAGATACAAGGGTATTTCATTAGTAAGGGTCTGAGTGAGGAAAAATGTACAATACAATCTCAATGTACAATAATTTGTACAATAATGTACAATATGTACAATAATTTGTGAAGGTACTGTATGTTACTGACACAATTGTCCAATTTAGTAATGCAATTCTTTAAAAGTTTCAGACTCTCTGGTGATATAGGGAAGCACCTGTGTGTTTGTAGGTCTGTCACACTTACTTTGAATTTACTTTGTATGACTAAAAGGAATGGGGAGGCTTTATAATGCTCTGCCTTAAGTGCAAAATATAAAGTTAAAGCTGCAGAGTCAATTAGCATCCCTTTATAACATGTGCTGTAGCACAATTTCTGTGATTCTTCTTGTGTTCATTAATAATAATAATAATAATAATAATAATAATAATAATAATAATAATGATGATAATAATAATAATGTACTAAACATTCTGTATATAATTCAGCTTTGTGAATAGGACCCTTTCTGAAAGTGGTAATGCAGATTTAAAGATGATAATAATATCCTGTCCAGCAGGTGTCAGTGTAACATGCTGTTTTCCCTTGAAATGGTATGAAGTGATCTGAGTGCAGTATTATACCGTGTGCAGTGAGGCTGTGTTTTGTTTGTATTATTATGGATATGTTTCTAGGATGAATACCCCTGCATGCAGGAACACTGGAGGTGGTGCATGTCTGTCTGCCACCCTTTAAGAGTTCTGTGTATATCTAAAGAGCTGCTTGTACAATTGTTTGGGAACGAGCTGAGGACATTCTTTAGAACAAATCATTGATAACAGCAATCTGACGGTATACAACGACTGTCTGTTTGTCTGTCTGCCTGTCTGTCTGTCTGTCACACTTCCATTTTTACATATACAGTACTGTGCAAAAGTTTTAGGCAGGTGTGAAAAAACTGCTGTAATGTAAGAATGCTTTCAAAAATAGACATGTTAATAGTTTATATTTATCAATTAACAAAATGCAAAGTGAGTGAACAGAAGAAAAATCTACATCAAATCAATATTTGGTGTGACCACCCTTTGCCTTCAAAACAGCATCAATTCTTCTAGGTACACTTGCACACAGTTTTTGAAGGAACTCGGCAGGTAGGTTGGCCCAAACAACTTGGAGAACTAACCACAGCTCTTCTGTGGATTTAGGCAGCCTCAGTTGCTTCTCTCTCTTCATGTAATCCCAGACAGACTTGATGATGTTGAGATCAGGGCTCTGTGGGGGCCATACCATCACTTCCAGGACTCCTTGTTCTTCTTTACGCTGAAGATAGTTCTTAATAACTTTCGCTGTATGTTTGGGGTCGTTGTCATGCTGCAGAATAAATTTAGGGCCAATCAGATGCCTCCCGGATGGTATTGCATGATGGATAAGTATCTGCCTGTACTTCTCAGCATTGAGGAGACCATTAATTCTGACCAAATCCCCAATTCCATTTGCAGAAATGCAGCCCCAAACTTGCAAGGAACCTCCACCATGCTTCACTGTTGCCTGCATACACTCATTCGTGTACCGCTCTCCAGCCCTTCGGCGAACAAACTGCCTTCTGCTACAGCCAAATATTTCAAATTTTGACTCATCAGTCCAGAGCACCTGCTGCCATTTTTCTGCACCCCAGTTCCTGTGTTTTTGTGCATAGTTGAGTCACTTGGCCTTGTTTCCACGTCGGAGGTATGGCTTTTTGGCCGCAAGTCTTCCATGAACGCCACTTCTGACCAGACTTCTCCAGACAGTAGATGGGTGTACCAGGGTCCCACTGTTTTCTGACAATTCTGAGCTGATGGCACTGCTGGACATCTTCTGATTGCGAAGGGAAGTAAGCATGATGTGTCTTTCATCTGCTTCAGTAAGTTTCCTTGGCCGACCACTGTGTCTACGGTCCTCAACGTTGCCCGTTTCTTTGTGCTTCTTCAAAAGAGCTTGGACAGCACATCTGAAAACTCCTGTCTGCCTTGAATTTCTGCCTGGGAGAGACCTTGCTGATGCAGTATAACTACCTTGTGTCTTGTTGCTGTGCTCAGTCTTGCCATGGTGTATGACTTTTGACAGTAAACTGTCTTCAGCAACCTCACCTTGTTAGCTGAGTTTGGCTGTTCATCACCCAGTTTTATTCCTCCTACACAGCTGTTCTGTTCTGTTAATGATTGTGTTTCAACCTACATATTGAATTGATGATCATTAGCACCTGTTTGGTATAATTGTTTAATCATACACCTGACTATATGCCTACAAAATCCCTGACTTTGTGCAAGTGTACCTAAAAGAATTGATGCTGTTTTGAAGGCAAAGGGTGGTCACACCAAATATGGATTTGATTTAGATTTTTCTTCTGTTCACTCACTTTGCATTTAGTTAACTGGTAAATATAATCTATTAACATGTCTATTTTTGAAAGCATTCTTACTTTACAGCATTTTTTAACACCTGCCTAAAACTTTTGCACAGTACTGTACGTTATGTAGAAAAATGCTTATGCAGTTCTGATAAAACTTGTTCTGTAATTTTTGAACACATGTATCAGAATCCGGGGTGCAGAGGCTGTGTGGTCCATAGGAGGCTGTGTGGTCCAGTGATTAAAGAAAAGTGCTTGTAACCAGGGGGTCCCCGGTTCAAATCCCACCTCAGTCACTGACTCATTGTGTGACCCTGAGCAAGTCCCTTAACCTCCTTGTGCTCCGTCTTTCGGGTGAGACGTCGTTGTATGTGACTCTGCAGCTGATGCATAGCTCACACAGCCTAGGCTCTGTACGTCGCCTTGGATAAAGGCATCTGCTAAATAAACAAATAATAATAATAATAATAATAATACAGGGGTTGAATGCTGCACTCGGTTTTGGTGGTCTACCAACCTGTTTTCACACTTAAAGCAGGTTTTTCTATTTTATTTTATTTTATTTATGACTAGCCTCCGTACTTCACTAAATACAATGTAACAGGGCACCCTGCCAATCTGTGACATCTGATGCCACAGACACTACGATACATCTGTAAACTTATCCAGAGTAAGCATTACTAAAGGGGGGTGTTTGGCTAGGGAGTGTCGCGTAGCGCTTTATAATTCATGCGCAGCAGCATCAGTGAGCAGCACGGCCAATCAAGAATAACAAGAAGATAACCGAACAGGTGCTACTGCGCCATCGCACAGCAACACTCTGTGTGCTGAGCTGTTCTCGCGGGATCTCCGGTAAAGGAGGCTCTGTGTCTATCGGTATCTCCCTGCTCCGGGCTGCTTGCGTGCCTCTGTCTCTCTCCCTGTCAGTCGTCTTGCCCATAGCGGCTCGCATCGAAACCTCCACCGACAGGCTTGCTGCACTGCGGACTTCGGCGCTCCCTTCTGCACAGGGACACCAGGGTGCTGTCATCCTTGGTTTGGGGGCGGCTCTGTTGCCTCAGTTGATCGGTGCTGCGGTTTAGGCAGCTGTTACCCTCTTCTTATCCTTGTCCACCCCTCTCTATTCCCCATCGGTATATCTTCCCCGACCCGGTCCTGCTGTTCCCCGAATTGAAGAAGGATGAGTCTGCTGCTTGCTACGTTCCTGCTCCTGGGTCTCCTGCTGAATGTTTCCGCGCAAAACGGTAAGGGAAGGTAGCTTTGAACCCGGGTGCAGCAGGGTAGTGATGTGCTAGAGATGTTAGAATGTACCCAGATGCGTTCTGAAATACAGACATGTTTATATAAATAGAATCCATCGCAGAGCCGAAGGATAGAGGAGAATTGCTATAATCCGGCTCAAGTAATTGTGAACCACAGGATATGATTGTGTGTGTGTGTGTGTGCCAGGATTCGTAAATAAATAATGACCAGGATATATTCATAATTTATATTTTTTTCAATATTTTAGCTGATATTTATACTATTATAATTTATTGATAGTGAAGTAGCGCAGTATTACGGTGTGTGTTCGGTTTTATTTTATTTGTTAAATACTAATGATATTGATTTCTTCATGTATTATTTTTTTACAACACGACATTTTTTTTTTTTTTTTTACAGATTTTACTCATTTGTAGCTTTTCTCAATGATCGTGAAGCAATGTGAACATATTTATATCATACTGCGATTATTAATAGCAGTACACCTCAAACATACGTTATAGTATGTATATTATATAACACACTGTTATTCGGGTCACCTCAGTTCTCACTATATGTTAAGTGCATTGTATTTGCAGGGGCTTTTGTAGTGTGTATTTTACATCTAATAATTAATTCTATTGTGATTGTATTGTATTTTTCAATACCATTGCAATGTAACGCAGTGCATTATGCTGTGGTTATTTGGGTAACACAGGAATGCAAATAGGATTCCAGTTATATATGAATAATGTATACAGTGTGATGCGGTGCGTCCTCATCAGAAGCTGTAGGTGGTACAGTATACGCTAAGGCTATCTGAGATGTTATCGTACCTGGTGGGACGGGTGCTGGTCTCCTCACTCAAGGAATGGAGAGTGGGAGGCATAAGCGCTGCTGGTAAAGCTAAGGAAAATGAATGACCGAGGCTACCACTTTCTATGCACAACACAACTCCCTTATACATTGCTTTTATTGTTGAAATCGTTTCTAAAGCTTTATTTTAAATGTTCATTATGAAAAATGTTCAAATGAAGTATGGTCCTGGATCCTGCATGTCGCTTTTGTGATCACGTTAGAAGTGACCCGTGAATAATATGTACACGCGCAGGATTCACCGTCACGTGTTACTTCTCGCATAACACGTTGAAATATATATTTTTTAAAACTATGAACAAGTGCAACAAGAAGAAAATCTATTTATTTTTATTTGAAAAAGGAAATGAAAAAGTTGTCAAAAATCGAGTGAATCTGACCTACAATACGGGGTGATTGGGTCCCAGGAAGCAACAGCAGCTGCCTGTTATTCTTGTCGTTTGCATAGTGCATTAAATAGGAAGCAGTTTCAGATATTGG
The DNA here is from genome assembly GCF_902713425.1 of Acipenser ruthenus. Classification (NCBI taxonomy): domain Eukaryota; kingdom Metazoa; phylum Chordata; class Actinopteri; order Acipenseriformes; family Acipenseridae; genus Acipenser; species Acipenser ruthenus. The sequence goes on along the minus strand of NC_081209.1, from coordinate 16,313,191 downwards.
CATCACTTTTGCTACTGTGTCCTTGTCTTCGGATGATGTTTTCAGTCATTGTGCAGAGTGTTTGTGTAAGTCTGTTTCAAGGTGTTTTAACCTGAGCTCTTTCATTCTAGTTGCCTGCTATAGATACATGTGTTTTATAGAAATAGGAGCCAGCATCATCTAGTGATTTACCACTTTGGCTCAAGTTTCCTTTTGTTTTATTCTAGGGGCTACCAATATGCGGCACTATGGCTTATCTCGCGTATGTTACATATCTCTATAGCAGGCAACAAGAACTCATAGCCCATATAAAAAATTGTTATAAAGTGTTATAAAAAAAAAGTGTTATAAACTATAGCGGAAGCATTATAAAGCAGTGTAAAGAATAGCAAGGTATGGCAAAAGCATATTAATAAACATGGTAAACTATGGTAAATGCATATCATGGGAAAAGCATGGGGGTAAAACTGAAAAAATACAGTGCAAAAAATACTCAGATAAACTTATAAGGGAGCACCTAAACACAGGCTTATAAAAAACAAAGCACAATGTTTGAGTAAATGCAGTTAGAAGCACTCAGGGTGACTGCAAACATCATACCAAGGTAAGGGGGGAGTTACTTAAACTAACTGAGAACATGTCATTTGAGTTACTTAAACTAATCAGGGCATAAGAAAAGGGAGCCTGCTGCTCATGCAAACAAAATGGATTGTAAAGTCTTGGTTGGAACTTCAAATGAAGGCTGTTTTTTTGTCAGTAAAACTCCTAACATGACCAGGTCTAGGTACAGTATCTAATGTACAGTATCTCATGTGCTACCAGCAGTGCTCTCATGCTAGCATTGAAATGCGAATGAAATGTACTTTCTTTGTTATATTTCTAGGGAGACCCTGTACTGTGTGTTTACACCAATCTTTAAACCCCCCTTTTTTAAAAGGAGAAACACTAGGGGGCTGATGTAAGGACACGTGCAAAGTGATCTGCACACGCAAGCCGTGTTTAGTGGCCGGTAAAAATGCGGCGTGTGTAAAGAAGGTTTTTCACCTGGCGTTCTGCACCATTATTATTTCACTGGTTGCCTACGAGGGCTTGAGAGGAGGCGAAATTGGGAGTGAGATATTAAGAATGAGACCAGATGAGAGGATTTCTCCGATTGCTTAGGAGGCTTGAGAGGGGTGAGACATTTGAGAGTTTAAGAGTGAGACGAGTTTGAGGGATGGCGAGATTGAGGGCTGGAGTTTGGGAATGGTGCTTAGTAACATTGAGGTTAGATACTGATAGCAGGACGAGATAGGGGGGACGAAGAGTTTTCCCTTCTCGTCGGGTCAGGCAGCATCCTCTGGCTGCTGGGCGACGTAGAGAGGGAGACATGAGAAGAGCAAAGGATTAGATATAAACACTTTCCGCCAGGTCAGGCAGCATCCTCCGACTGCTGGGTGACGTAAAAGTGAGAGAGAGAGCAAAGTTTAGACATATAACATACAACAAACTGACTCTCGCTCCCGACGGGTCAGGCAGCATCCTCTGGCTGCTGGGCGTTTAGTGGAGCAAGAGACAGGAAGGGGACGAACAGGACAAAAGGACAGATCCTTCGCAACTCAGTGCAGCATCCTCAGGCAGCTAAGCTGGCAGCTGGGCGGCGTGGAGAGCTTAGGAAAAAGTGTCTCGGGTCCGTTTAGGAGAGACGAAAACAGAGAAACCCCCCCCCCCCCCTCGGTCGGGGCCCGCTCGGCAGGTGGAGGCACGGCCTACTGCATGAGGGGGCTGAAATGGTCCTGGACCTGAAATAGAAGAGAGGAGATGGGACAGCAAGGTTGAGGCCTGGAAGGCTTAGCGCATAAGCAGCAGAAGAATAGGATGTGGCCGGGGGTCCCCTCAGGCCGGCGAGGAACAGCCGGGCGGCAGTGGTTGAGACGAGAGGCCGACCCGGACAGCCGGGGGAGTGAGACTCACTTCCCCCCCTGAGGGAGCCCTGTGCGGACAGTGCGATATAGAAAGGAGCAGAGGAGGGGAGGAGGAGGAACAAAAAACAAACACAGACAAGGAAGCGGAAATAGTGCTGGGTTAAAGTAGAAAAAGAGAGCGAGATAGACAGGAGGGGCAGCCAATAACACATACGTGGAGCAGTGCTGGCCATGCTCTAATAATTGACGTGGCGAGCGCTGCATTGTGCGATTGGCTGGAAATACTAAATGAGGCTGAACTGGGATCAGCTTCCACCCAGAAGAGATCGCGGACGCTACCGGGCAGGATGCCACGGAGGGAAGGTAAGACAGGCTAAAGAAAAGGAAATAGGATAAGAAGAAAAAAGGAGCGCAAAGCGGGAGAGCGCCCTCTACGGCATCCCCCGAATTACGCCTAAAGGCTAACATTTCACTGGTTGCCTACGAGGGCTTGAGAGGAGGCGAAATTGGGAGTGAGATATTAAGAATGAGACCAGATGAGAGGATTTCTCCGGTTGCTTAGGAGGCTTGAGAGGGGTGAGACATTTGAGAGTTTAAGAGTGAGACGAGTTTGAAGGATGGTGAGATTGAGGGCTGGAGTTTGGGAATGGTGCTTAGTAACATTGAGGTTAGATACTGATAGCAGGACGAGATAGGGGGGACGAAGAGTTTTCCCTTCTCGTCGGGTCAGGCAGCATCCTCTGGCTGCTGGGCGACGTAGAGAGGGAGACATGAGAAGAGCAAATGATTAGATATAAACACTTTCCGCCAGGTTAGGCAGCATCCTCCGACTGCTGGGTGACGTAAAAGTGAGAGAGAGAGCAAAGTTTAGACATATAACATACAACAAACTGACTCTCGCTCCCGACGGGTCAGGCAGCATCCTCTGGCTGCTGGGCGTTTAGTGGAGCAAGAGACAGGAAGGGGACGAACAGGACAAAAGGACAGATCCTTCGCAACTCAGTGCAGCATCCTCAGGCAGCTAAGCTGGCAGCTGGGCGGCGTGGAGAGCTTAGGAAAAAGTGTCTCGGGTCCGTTTAGGAGAGACGAAAACAGAGAAACCCCCCCCCCCCCTCGGTCGGGGCCCGCTCGGCAGGTGGAGGCACGGCCTACTGCATGAGGGGGCTGAAATGGTCCTGGACCTGAAATAGAAGAGAGGAGATGGGACAGCAAGGTTGAGGCCTGGAAGGCTTAGCGCATAAGCAGCAGAAGAATAGGATGTGGCCGGGGGTCCCCTCAGGCCGGCGAGGAACAGCCGGGCGGCAGTGGTTGAGACGAGAGGCCGACCCGGACAGCCGGGGGAGTGAGACTCACTTCCCCCCAAAAGAGGACCCCCGGCTCCCCGCAAGAACCACACCGTGGGATAGAAAAGAGATCGCAGAGCCGCACACATAAACAAAAGCTAGAAGAAAAGAGAAAAGACAAGAGATGTTAGTAGACAACCTATGCCTATAAGCCGTCCGCACTGTGGAGAGGAAAAACCCCCCTGCAGGGAGGAAACCTCTGGTGGGCCTGGCGGAGAGGGCGCCCCCCACTCCGGGCAAGCTAACAAGTGCTTGGTGAGCTGTGGCGATGTCTGCAGAGGATGATCTAATATAAAAGTTCACAGCTGAAGAGATCCAGCGCCCCATAGACTTAATCAAAGTGTTGATACCTGCGCTAGCCGCGGAGGCAGCTGCTCCGATCCAGAATGAATGGGGGGAAAAAAATAGTAGAAGAAAGTCCGATCCGTGACGAGAGGGTGCATAAACGGGATGAGAACCAGTGACTCGTAAGTATAGATCTGGAGCTGTCGAAGAGGGGATCTGACAGAAGATACTGAATCCTCGGCTTATTTGGACCGATTTTTGAAGATCTGATGAGGAGGATAAAGTGGTTTCCGGGGATTTGAGAGAGATCTGAGCACTTGAGGCCTAGAGCTGGGAAGTTGGAAATTGATGGAGTTGAGAATTCTGCACAGCGGAGAAATCCAAAGGCGACGGTCAGGCACAGGGTTTCCATGACGATGTCGTTGAATAGGTTGAAGCATCCTTGCCAGAGAGCAGTGATGAGACAAAGGAGAAGGTCAGTAGAGATTGATTAACTTGATGGAGAGGAGGGGAGCAGGCTTTTCTCCATACCTCTGAGCGTTCTCTCTAGAGATCCGCTATCTCTAGAATGGACGAGAGGAGAAAGATTGGAGGCGAAATTGATACTGAATGCCCGCTAGGTAGCATCTAAATAGAGGAGGGGGCTAAACATAGAGACATAGCCTGAGGTGAGTGATGAAGGCGAGGAGGTGCTGTAGGTTGAAAGAGGTTTGAGATCCGTTTTTTTTTTTTTTTTTTTTTTAATTATTTATTTATTTATTTTTTACTCGCAAAAGTGAGTAAATGAAGACCAGGCAGTCGAGTAGGAGGAACGGTAGATGGGGCGAGAGCGTTCTCCATGAATCCACGTGGTGATTGAAGGAGGCTGGAGAGAGAGTTATTCAGTTGAATATTGTTTTGCTGAAAGGTAGTACGAGACGAGGGTTGGGGTCTGCTCCTGGGACCAGGTTGCAGAACTTCTGGATCTTGATGTAACTGTCTGTATTGAAGTCCTGAGAAGTCCTGATTTTTTTTTTTTTTTTTTTTATATATATATATATATATATATTTTTATTTATTTATTTTTATTTTAACTGCAAGGTGTAGTGTTCTGTAGTAAAATTACTACAGCTGGCCAAAGTCCAGTATCTGGGTGCGTGGAATGGTTCACAAGACCTCATGGTTGAAAATGGCTTAACGGTCAGAGTCTATCCATTGTATTCCCCTTGATGTCTTAGTACTCTTGCTTTTTTTTTTTTTTTTTAAAAACGGTAAATCACAGGTGTTGTCACGGTAAGTTCACAGGGTGCACTCTGTTCCTTCAGGAATCCTGCAGAGGAAGTGCTTCACAAGAGCAGTTAGACATAGTACTTCCAAGGTAAGGTCATTGCATAGACAGAGCAGCTTTTTCTGAGGGTAGATATTAAAGAGTGAAGAATGTCTATTGATATAGGGAGCCAGGAGGGAGCAGCAGGGGGGGGGGGCTCTTGAGGATCTCTCCGAGTGTCAAGCAAACTGATGGGATGGATAGAAGTGTTGAAGAAGGGACGGAGATGAGGCGGCAGAAATACTAAATTCCGGAGATGTAGGCTTTAACGGTAGAGGGGGCTAAGTGAAGAGAATCCCTTGCATTGGCGATGGAGGCTAGAATCCGTTGCTCATTAAATCAGAATGGGATGTATTTTGAGTGCAGAAAGTTGTAAATGTTTTCCATCCAGAGGTAAATGAAGATTTGGTCACTGGGACTAAGAGTGTGGCCATGTAGTGATGAGCAGATTGCAGAAGGTTGGAGAGTGTTGTATTTAGTTGAACGGCAGATGTTGGTGTTGCAGAGTTTGATGAGGGCTGAGGTGGCAGCTGGACCTGAACAAATATATGAAATCGACTGCTGAGATGTTTTTTAAAACTAAGGCAGAGAGCTGAGATGCCAACCATCCTGTGTTAGTTAATACGGGATTGATCAGTGGTTTGCTACCATCTTGTCTGTTTGGAATGGAAAAGGTAAACTCATAAATCAGAGATTTGGGTTTCACAACTCCAATCATTCTCCAAATAGTGGAACTCCTTAATTCATAAATCAAACAGATTTCCAGTCTCGTACCATATATTAAAGCTTGTAGTATCTGAAAGGATGAGCGGACATATGACTAAATTGCTGAGGAAGTCAAGCTCTCCGTGTATATATATATATATTAGATCCAGGTATTGGAGGAAAGCTGGAGTGTTGGAAGCTCTGGAGGAGAGCAGTTGCAGATTTGAACAGTAAACTAAAGCCACTTTTGTATGCTGCAATAGAAGCAGATCTGAAGAGGGAGCCGAGATTTGCTGTAATGAGGAGATATTAACAGTAGAGGCAAGATCTGCTGAACGGGCAGAGATCTGAGGGGTAAACGATGGAATGCTGTCAGTAGTCTGCAGTGGCCTGCTGCAGAGAGCAGAGAGCTGCTGAATGCGGTGAAAATTGGTATTTGAGAGTTAAGGCGTTTTTAGATGATGTCGGCGATGGGGCTGCCTTTGGGCAGAAATGAAGAATGCATAGATCTGAGGCCGCTGCAGAACCTGAGAGGATAGGAATGCGTTGCTCGGAGGCTGCTACAAAACCTATTGATTTGATCAGGAGCAGTCTAAGAGTGTATTGTCCATTGCGGGATACGAGGACGCTTGACTGAAATGTTGATAATCGTAGCACATAGTTTCCGAATGTGACTGGTAGCTCAAAATGAATGAAATGGACTTTGAAAGTTATATTAAGTGCCTTGATGAAGTTGGGGGCAAATAAGGAAGTGCAAATCCAGGAACAAGAAGGTTGCAGGAATGGCCTGATGCAGGGAAGCTGTAAATTAATGTGACGGTGGATTCTTAACATCTCAGAAAGCTGATAAGCATGGCTTCATGACAAGGTTCTCAAGGGGAGGAGTTTGGATTTGAAAAAAAAAAAAAATAAAAAAAAAAAAAAAAAAATTCAAGTTAATATATGTAGAAAAAGAGGTTGAGGCAGGAGGGTACTGAGAATCCCTCAAAAAGACAACGAACTGCAGGAATTGATAGAAGGTTTGGAGAGTGCCAGATTTGCAGCGATAGCAAATCATCTTAAATTATGTAGAGCTTGTGGTGTTATGCTGCCATCTAGAGGTTTTTATTGGAATTGAAACTATTGGCTTCAGTGAAGCAGGGTAGCATATATTTGGTTATTGCGATTACAAACCTTGTCTATGTATTAAGCATTTGCTTTAGAACAGTTAGTGATGATATAAGTAAGTTAACGTAGGTCTAGAAGAGGAGCCTGTAGTATTTAGATGTCACAATTCGGCGAGTTGAAGCTGTCATGTTGCAAGCGCTGCAGCAGTAGCCAGAAAATTGCAGTCGTGTGGCACAGGCTCTCATTGCCTGTTAAAGCTGCCAGGTCGCCGTAGCAACTTACCACTCCCAGTAGTCACTCGCTGAGGCGTTGCCGTGGTAACCATGGTCTGAGAGGCGCCGGTGTAAAACAGTTGCAGTGCAGCGGTGACATTGAAACAGTCTTTCTGATGAAAACGCAGACCAAGTTGAGAATGACGGTGCGTTTTGAACGGCGCAGACTGAGCAGGTAGGAAAATAGCTGATACTATCTTGCGAGCGCAGACACAGAAACGGCTTGCAGTGAAAGAAACGAACAACAAAAAACAAACACAGACAAGGAAGCGGAAATAGTGCTGGGTTAAAGTAGAAAAAGAGAGCGAGATAGACAGGAGGGGCAGCCAATAACACATACGTGGAGCAGTGCTGGCCATGCCCTAATAATTGACGTGGCGAGCGCTGCATTGTGTGATTGGCTGGAAATACTAAATGAGGCTGAACTGGGATCAGCTTCCACCCGGAAGAGATCGCGGACGCTACCGGGCAGGATGCCACGGAGGGAAGGTAAGACAGGCTAAAGAAAAGGAAATAGGATAAGAAGAAAAAAGGAGCGCAAAGCGGGAGAGCGCCCTCTACGGCATCCCCCGAATTACGCCTAAAGGCTAACATTTATTTCTTAGCAGACCATAATTAGCACTTTGCCATCATTAATCCAATTAAATGATATTGAAATGTATTCAAATGAAGAAAAGAGCATGGGATTGGGCGGGGATCTGGAATACTAAGCGGTGCAAACATTCTAATGAGATGTAAGGGTTTTGCCTTGCACTTGGGCAATTGTAAGTTACCCTGGACAAGGGTGTCTGCTAATTAATAAATAATAATAATAATAATAATAATAATAATAGTAATAATAATAATAATTGTTGACCCTCCAAAAACATTGCACCTCCTCTGACAAAGTGCAAACCATTGTAGAAGAGAGTAATTATGAGCTGTATAAAACCACACACCTTCAGAGATCTGTCGTTGGCCTCAGGATGGCTGCTGTGGTACACTGCCTGATGCAGCGACGCTTGGCTCTTGTTGAGGACAGGCAGGAAACCCTTCAGAGGAGAAGGGCAAGATGGAGAAGATGGTAAGGCGTTATTGTCTCACACTGCAGGTCATCCGAGACCTAATATCTGAATTTCACCTTTTCATCACCAGGTTGACTGTCCTCCTGGTAACACCGGCAGCATTAACGTTCTCACTATAGAGGGCCATATGGCCTCTTTGGTAGCATAATGCTTCCTCTGACATATTGTTTGGTTTGGTTTGGTTTTCATGCTCCACAAATCTCATCCAGCACTGACTGCTCTCTGTACTCCTAACTCACCTCACCTCTGGGCTGTAAGTGTGGCTGATAAATACCCCGATGCACAGGCGGCGCTCATTGCAACCCTCACTATCATGATTGCGGCTCATTCATTATTTGTGCATGTTGAGTATTTTGCATTGTTCTTAAGCTTACATAGGCTGCAGTGCAAAATAATTGCTTGGCCGCTAGGCAATTTGGGTCTTGCAGCCGCAATTGTTTGCACTGCGCCTATCCTTACACCAGCCCCTAGATGTGAACAGCTCAATAATCCGATGCCAGCTTCTGGGAGTTTGAGATATTCAAGAAAATAAATGGCAAACGTTTAGAATGTTTCAGTTTTTGTCGGCTTCATTCTTTCGACAGGAAGTGCACCCTGGAAAAGACGTTCTGCAGTTTTATTGTTTAAGTGCTAATTAAAAACCAAATAAATCTTTACTGTAATCTGTGCATCTTTCATATAGGAAAATGTGAGATCTACAAAGTGATGGCAATACATATTAAATAACATTCACTGATGTTAGTTTGCTCGTGATCTGTACGTCTAGAAGCTAGCACCCCTGCACTGTTAAAACCAGCTTCCTAATACCAGGGTAATAGTACCACAATATTTAACAGTACATCAGCTCTGTAATGACTGTGATTCAGTAAGTGCTTTCATATTTCCAGAGCCAGCTTGTAGCAGTGACTATGCACTCTGCAGCAGCCGTCCCTGTGTAAGCCACAGTAATAAAGCATGCAACTCTCCAGTGTGTTGCAGGCAGCTGCTCCTCGGTCACAGCACCAGGGGAGCAGTGCTCTACTTACCGGCATGCCTGTTGCTCGATTGCAGCATCCTGCAGCCAGTCAGAACACCGCTCTGCTGAATCAGGTACAGACCTGCTCTAATGATCTGACAGCAAGAGCTGCAGAGAAACTTGCTCAGCACATTCTTTAGCACCGTGTCTGTCTTCCTATCTGTACTGTATGTCACACATGCATTTTAAATATACATCGAGAACCCCTTCTCCATGTATGATGAAATGTGCTGAGAACATGCATGAGTAAGTTTTGCAATATGGGGTGTATGGAGTGTGTCTGTCTGTTTGTGTGAGTGTCAAACTTGCATTGTTAGAAAAACAAAGAGTAGACGCACACCCAAGCTGCATGGCCGAGGTGCCGGACAAGAACAAAGCTTAAATCAACACAGAAAAAAGGAAGCTGCACACTCAAACATACTCCGAAAAGTTTTCAAAATGTATTGAGAAAGAAACCAACGTTCCGGCTGCAAAGTCTTCATCAGGGTATAGAGAGACACAAATAATGTTTTTTATATATATATATATATATATAGACAAAGTAACAGATGTTAACAATCAGTAAATTAAGAAGTCCCAATCAGTCTACATAATTGATAGTTGTATAAAGACATAATAGATTGAAACGTTATTAATTAAAGATGAATATAGAATCAGTTGGATACTGTTGTGTAATTCATCAATAATAATAATGCAAAATATAAAGCTAATATATAACCAATTATACTTTATAATGGATAATTGTAACACCTAATCATTAGCTTTTTAAAAAAATAATTAAATGAAATTAATTTCACAAAAACGCAATCTTTATTATTGAAATTTCTAAACACATATCTGTGAATTCCCCAAAATATATATAATTAAAATTTATCATAGAAGAAAGGCAATAATAGTAATAATGCTAATTTAAAGGAACGGTCTAAGATCGAAATCAGTATTCATACCATTAGGAGTAAGAGTTCTTAGATTATGGATCCAAAAAGCTTCTCTTTTTAAGAGAAAAGTATTATAATCACCACTCCTCCTTGAAAATTCAACCTTTTCTATACCAAAATATCTAAGAGATGAAATTGAATGTTTTGCTTTTATAAAATGGTCAGCAACTGGATAGGTTTCATTTTTACATCTTATCGAGCTACGATGTTCAGCTATTCTAGTTTTAAGAGCACGTTTAGTTTTACCGACCATGAGATTTACCGCAAGGGCATTGGATCAAGTATATCACTCCCTTTGTGGAGCAAGAGGTTATACCTTTAATAGGAATCATTTTGCTGGTAAATGGGTGTTTGAAAGAATGGCATTTCAAAGTACTGTTACATTGAGCAGGTGCTCCACATTTATAATTCCCATCTGGTATAGGTGTTAAGAGTACTTGTTGAGGAAAGGAAGGCAAATCAGTTTTAACCAGATGATCCCTAGAATTCTGACCTCATTTAAAGATGCCTCTATGGTGGAGGTAGGCCATGATTTCCTTTCTCGTGATACTGATAGCTCTGGTTTGGTTTCATAGTCATGGGGTCGGGTGTCTGTTACTGAACGCGCCTATATCGTTTGGTGATTTCACATGAAATTGTTCTGATGTACAAAAACCAAATCCGGATATCTTCTCCTGTTTGTCCTTCATTCGGGTGCAGAGCAGTGAAAGTGTACACTCGCACTGTAGCCAGTTACAGAACATCAATTTAACAAGCTTTGCTGCTAAAATAGCATCAGATTACATAATGTTAGATTGGCATTAATTCATATTTCAAATATTCATGGAACGTTTCTTAAAATAGCCGACAGTTTCATGAATCTATAAACCGTATTTACTCATCAAAACCAAGGGCTGTTTAATAGTAAGTGGTTGCCTTGGCAACAAGCTTCATGAAGTTGGTTATTCTTTCTGTCCCATAGCAACAATCTCCTGAATGAGGTTAAACATCTAGCTGAGTGGAATCTGTAGGAGAGTGAAGGGTCAAAACATATGGAAGCTTCATCTGGAGTCTGGTTAGCAGAATTGAAATCACAAAAAATGACAGTTTTATGGTAGCTACCAAGTTTAACCCTGGTGGGTGGAGTATTGATGAACTATTACCATCTTTTCAACAAATAAATTAGATTAAAAATGTATTGTGTTCAAATTCAACCCCAGGGATTTATATAGGTATTTGTTACCATTTAAAATGCACATTGGTGGTTCTAAAGTGGGTTAACTGACTCAACGAACAGTAGCAGATACATGCACCTTTTTAAAATGCTAGTTTCCATTAGGCAATCATATTAAATACTACCCTGGGTCACCATTAAAACATGTAAGTGAAATTACAGATGATGAGGGTGTCCCACATGTGTGAAATCCCATACTATTTCAATGTATATTTAATTAATCAGAAATAAATACGTATAATATTGTTTTTGTAGGCTATTTGTATATGGTATATATCGACCAATTGGGTTATTTTCAAGCTCTGCTTTATTTCCAGGTTGCTTCAGGTGTTATATACTGTACATCATGCTATATAAAACACCACAGAGCTGATAGCATGCACCGCAGTGTGTAAACAATATGTACAGTGTGCGTGTTTTCAGTGTTTAAATACTGTTTTAAAATACCTTTGACTTCAGTGTGTATGTTCAGGATACACCATGAACACTCACAGAGTAGGCCTAATGAGAGTTCCCCACAGTAAAAGCACAGCAAAGTGTAATAAAGCACTGTGAAAGCATGATAAAGCACGGGGTATGGTAAAGTATATTAAAAAGCATATGACAGCCTATGGTAAATGCATAGTATAACCTGGGATATCTTTTACAAAGGATATAGTCACTGTTACTGTACACGCCAACATGAAAGATAGCTGAACTGCAGTGTACTGACTTCAGGGGTAAGTCAGAAACACACTGAAAAGCAGCGCTCTTAGGAAGCCTGGGAAACACAAATAGCCAGGTCAAATGCGAAGGTAACAGGAGGAAATTTAATCATGCCTTAAAGTTTCCCATAGTAAGTAAAAGCATAGCAAAGTGTAATGAAGCATAGTGAAAGCAGGGTAAAGCAATTGAAACCCATGGTAAATGCATAGTATGACTGGTAAAACTGTACATTCAGGTGTAAAAGTACTGTGGTAAACTTTTCAAGGAGCCTGTACTGGTCCAGGGGGTTATTTACAAGAGTCCTCATGAGTGAAATAACCACAGGACTCAAGGAATATTCTCTTTATATTATAAGGGCAATTCTGGAAAAGAATGTGTGTTTTAAATAAATTAAACATCAGATATCAGAGAATTGCTTTCCTTAGATCAAGCTCTGCGCCTGCTTACAGTAGCTGCGCAGCGTCATTTTGAACAGTGGATTTGAATGAATGCATGATTCCAAAATGCAATCCAGTAAGAGAACTATTCACTCCGGATCACCAAATAGGAAAAAGATATTCATGCTTCATATCCCAAAGCTTGTCTAGACATGTCAACATGTAAAAACTGTTTGAAATAACGTCATGGACAACTTCAACATCATTTTCATCTTTAATGAGCAAGGCTGCCCCAAAACACAGACATGACGATTTATAAAAAACAATAAGTATGAAATGAGTGCTACAATATTGGCAAACAGTGGAGGTGGTGGCCATGGTAACCACACACACTTATTCTATTGAAATCTATTAATGTGCTTGTGATGTCATTTACTACATAGTTATAAATGATGTAACGGTTTACTATTCCTTTCTATTTAAAACATCAGGCACTATGGTATTGAATATATTCATCCTTTATTCTTCTGTATTGTACATGATCTAATTATTTCTTTTAAAACTACAAATTGTAGATCATTCATGTTATGTTTGTTTTTTGTAATGTGTTGAACTAGTGGTTCATTAACTTTATTTGTTATGTTTGAGAGGTGATTCTGTATTCTTTCATATAACGCTGTACCTGTCTCTCAAACATATTTTATTTTGTTACATATTTGGCAAAATCTACTATAAAGAAGGTTGTTAGTTTTGCATGACGGATTTCTTAAGACTGTATATTTATTGTCTCTAATTGTGATTTCACTTTAATATCTCCTGGAGCAAGACTGCTCTGCAGCACAGGAGTCGGATAGGTGCTGGGAGGAAGCAGTTTAATCCTAATCTTGTTGTATTTATTCATGTAAAGAACACGTCTTTAAATACTGAATACTTTTAATGCACCATTTAAAACCAGGCAGTGGCAGGGGAACTCTTCCATTTGATCAAATCAAGTTTCTTGTTTCGGGAGCTATAGGTAAGAAACTGAATTTGTGTCCCGCCTTTTAAGAATAATACAAGTGCCAGTGCAATGATATTCTAGGTCAAATGTGAGCCATGACCAAACCACCTTATAACCTGCTCCGCGGTATAAAGGGATGCCTTATAATGAGGGACCAGAGTACACTAGTTCTTGTTCTTGTTTTTAAGAACGTGCATTTTTGAAGCCAGACCAGAATGAATTCAAATTCTTGAAACACATTTTTGTACCTGTATCTAGAAAATCGATTATCATTTTGTTATGGAACTTGGTTAGGACATTCTTTTTCAGAAGATATGGGGGGGGGGTCACAAAGCTGTGCCAAAGATATTCTAACTGGGATGCACGTGGGCCTCCCAGTCCGGAATCAGTACTGGCCTAGCTTGCATTTATTATACGCTTTCTGCATTCAGTGCAGCGTACCAGTCAGCATCGCAGGCACTGGAAGGGTTATTGTGGCTCAAAGAATGGGGTTCACCTGCTAAGCCTTGCGAGAATGGTGTGACAGTAACACAAACGTCACAATGATTCAGAGCACCACCTGCTGCTGACTGTAATTTTAATTGAGGTCAACAGGAAACTTACACCTGCAGAATTGGCTTTCCTTGTACATTTGATGAGCCCACTTGTCATACACGTACATAAAATATGTATTGGTGTCAACAGTCATATACAACAAACAAACTAAACCAGTGGATCCAGTTCCTCGTATTAATCTTGACTCTAAAGGATGAAAATAATACAAACAGCAATGTCCATCTAAAACCTGTAATAGACCAGCAAGTAAGAACTAAAAGAGAAAATCCTATTTTTTCTTACAGGTTTTAAATATCTCAGATTTCAAAATACTTGGTCCATATGGTGTTGTTGTTGTTGTTGTTGTTGTTGTTGCTGTTGTTATATTTTTTTTAATGTAGTGCTCACAAGCTATATAGATGTTTCTTGTAAAACCCACGCAACCTCAAATATATAAACCCTTTGTTTACATATAACATTCATACCCTCTACTACCAGGAAAGTGGCCAGGCAAGCGCAAGGCCTGCAGCTATCTTAGGGCATGTAAACAAACTGGGATGTGAACAATGTCTGGTTTCATTAAACAGCTTTTTTTTGTTGTTGGAGCGCAATTGCAATATCCGCGTTGCTTTGTGAATGCATGCCGATGAACAGTACAGAACAGACGCACATCTCCTAACTCGCCCACCTCCCTGCTTTCTAGAACACATGCCGGGTGATAATCCTGTTACCAGCCCTGCCTCTGAGCAGCTCTGTGGCAGCACAGGTGCAAAGCGTCCAAACAAGCAGTGCATCACAGGGAGCGATTACTGTGACTTACAGCTGAGCTCTACAATCCTACAGATCTAGCTCAGGACACAGCAGAGATCACATGAAACTTCCAAATATAGGCTTAAAAGCTATTACCAAGCTCATCCCAGCAGTGCTCTGAGCTAAGGAGACTGTGAGAGACTCTTATCCCCTTGACTATTTGCTTTGAATACCTGTGCTTGTGTCTTTTTTAGTGATGCTATTTTCAGTCATAGCGATAAGGAAAGACTATTTCACATAAAATATTGTCCAATGGCTGGATGCTTTGCATCGAATTAAGGATGTCCGAGCAAGTGGTTTATGTTCTTTATTTTGCCCCCTTTCCCTTGCCTTTTTATGATTATGTTGAGTGGTTCTGGGCTGCTTTGATCCAATATTGCGTTATATCACCTCTATCTGTGTTTACCTGTCTGAAACGTCCTCATTCCATGTGACAATGAGACCTTAAAGAGGGTGGGACCAGCCAAGCTAAAAAGCCATTTTGTCCCGGCAGTTAGAATTTTCCAGGCAAGCTCACAGAAAGGTATAGACAGATATATAACTTAATATTGGATCAACAGAACCCACAGCCAATGAAGAATCCTCTATAATTGATCTCTGAAACAAGTGAGTTCCTGTGACAGGGAGCCGGGTCGCTGGTTCCTACGCAAGTGTGTGTGCCTGGGAGAAATCAGCTGAGACGCGCAGCCTTAGACTCGTTGCTAAGCAACCAGCTGAGCGGGAGGCTCGCCCTGAACTAAGCTGATCAGGAGGTCCGGATTGGCTGGGGGGCATGCCTGGGATGCTGCACAGAGCTCAAAAAGCAGCTGCGCTACAGCTTGGGGCGATTGCAAAGCCATTTGCACACAGACGGACGCTGTGTGTTTGTTGACATTGAGGAGGGAAGTGTCCACTCTGCAATAACTACTACCACGGAACCCTTTAACTGAAAGACGGGGCCTGTGAAGGAGACTGCCCAGCCAAGACTGTTGGAATGGCCCGGAGTCGCTGGGAGGCCAGGACTTCGGAAACAACAGAACAGAAGTAGGTCAGCTTAGGGGATGTGGATCCCAAAACAGTATAGAGAGGGTTACCGTAGAGTAGCAGGTTCCTGGAGCAGGACGTTCCTTTTAGTGGGACTAGCGCTCGTCATTTTGTGTGGCAAACTTCTGTTTTTAGCTTTGTTTTTGTTTTTATTTCTTTATTAAATGTGACACTAGGTCAACCATTGCTGGTACCCTAGTGTCAGTCCTGTGTTGAAAATTAAATCTGCGTGCCTGAGTTGCGTATCAACACCAATGCTCTGTGTCTGTGTCAGTATTTTCCAGTGACTACCCACACACGTAACACATCACCCTGTTACAGTTCCACATAAAGTGAAATACTGTCTGCTGTTGAACTGCCAATAACCTGCATGCAAATGTATACAAGTGTTGAGAGATCTAGCATCAAATAACTTGTTTTATATTCAACGCTGCTGAGTGAATATATCCAAGGGAGAATGAGTGGGTGATTAAAACTGTTCCAAATCACACAGGGTTACTTAAAGCAGCAGATGCAAAGGTTTGCTTTGTTCATTTTCGGTTTAAACATATTTTTTGCATTCACTGTTGTATAAACATGAACAGTTCTAGAGTGTTGTGGTTATTTCCCTCATGAGGATGGCGGTGCAGGAGGTTATTTGGCATCCTTATTTCTGGAGTAGCTAGTACTCCATGAACGTTCATGGTGCATTCTTTATACATACACTGCTGTCCTTCAACAGTTATGTGTCTTTAAAGTGATTGGTGCGAACACATAATGATCTACATCTTACCTGTCCTGCACTTCCGTTTGCTGTATAGGTCCATAATATTAAGGTTTCACAGAAAAACCTATTTTCTAGCAAACATTCGTTTTTATTGTAAAACATGATATCTGGTGCTGTACTGTGTTAAAGAAGGTTCTCAGTTTCTATGCCTTATTCTCAGGAAGTCTGGTAATGTTTCACCTCAGCAGTGTCTTCTGGGGCATGTCGGGCAGTAGGAGAACCAGCTGATTGGTTACTGACAAGAAAGAAGGTGTGGAAGAGGACAGAGCAATGCCTAAGGAATTGCAACACTCTGAAAGCATGGCTTGCAAAGAAAGATTTCTTTAACCCAGCGCAGTGTGTAAAAAGTTTCTTTCAAAACTGCACAATTCAGACCAATATGTAATACTGGAGGAAGTGTGTTGGGAGAATAAAAAGACTTAGTTTGAGTGAAAATAGTCTCTAAAAGTTTTCTTATGAGACAATTTACATATGATTAAATGTAGGTTTTCTATCAATTGGCTAATTGTTGTGTTTTTAACAACATTTGATTTTCATTGATTTGTTTGCTGCTTGAAATTCATATTGAAAATAAAAACTGCCATTTTCTACAAACCCAATGAATATTGTGAGGCAACTGTGTTAGTAACATACAGCATGTGGTTAGAGAGATGCTGGATGATAGAGATAGAGGTGAAACTTAACTATCATTGGAGATAGAGGTGAAACTTCACCAGCACAGCTCAAGTTCCTAATCAAATATTGAGCACAATCCTTTGAGGGACCTTCTCTGTTTACTCTCCACATTGCTGATGCTGTCGTATTGTCTGGGAGCTGATGGGGTGGATGGGATAGCAACCATAAGCATGGAGGTACAGCTGGGCGTTGAACTGGATTTATAGATTACTCTGAACAGGTCAATGCTCCTGCTTGTGAATATACTGTAGTGCATGTGACAGGTAAGGGTGAAACAATTAAACTTATCAATGAAAAATATTGTAATACAAAACCTAAAGCACTGCACACCTACCTATAGTATAGTCCAAATAATCCTTAAAATAAATACAAATTTCACCATATCTTTTAACAAGTGATTATTTTATCTTGTTTAATGTCAAAGGTGTGATACATATAATATTGTGACTGGTCTGCCATTCAGTCCTAGGTCTCTCTCAGGCAAAGACTGTCGATTGGATAAGACAAGGAAATCAATTCAGTTGTTTTGTAGCAATCGTTACATGACAAAATGGTAACCAGAGAGGAGATATCTTGGTTCAGGTCTTGATGTCCGTATTGCTCCGTGGCTTCAGGTCTGTGTTATTGGAGAGGAGATATCCCGGTAGGTCTTGATGCTCATTGCTTTATTGCTCCATGGCTTCAGGTCTGTGTTATTGGAGAGGAGACATTGCAGATGGCAATACATGGTTTTATTACATCTTTGTGTTTTTAGCGGCCCTTTCGTTAAGAATTCGTTGAAGAGTGAGCACGTCTGAGCACTGCTTTGTATACGTACTCTTGCTATGAGTGATTTGTAATATGTGGTACTGTTACTTTAACATTGTTATGAATATGTAAGGACCTCTGAGGCTGTAGTACAGACTATATATGTCATGTGATGGTGTTTTAACAAATCACATGACAGATTTGAATACCGATATTTGATACATGTCTTATTTGATATGCCAGCAGTGTATAATCTCAGCACAGCACTGTATAACACAGTCTCATTGTAAGGTCATGAATGCATTCAGACAATATCCATCCCATTAGCAGCTGTCCTGTGCCATTTAAGAAACTTCCTTCAAGCAACTATGCTGATGTCACTGACCTTTCCAGTCTTGATGCATAGTGTAAAACAATTGCCAGAATTCATGATAACATGCAGTACTGCGTGTATGACAAAGCAAAGTAGCGTTAACACTTTGTATCATGCTAATAAAAATAAAATGCTTTACATTTTAATATGCTCATTATGTACTTTTTATAAAGGAAATTGAATTTGCCCTAATTTTGGAATTTCATTTCGGCAGTAGAAATCTGGCTTTATCATAACCCTAGAATTACAACCCCCATTAAGAGCTAGCCAAGAGAATAATTTGTCATATTTTAGTTATCTATAGTTATGTACATTTTGTCAAAATTAAATTTGTTATTTTGAGAAGCATTTTATTGAAACTTGCATTGTCAGTCCTTCGCAAAAAATCTGAATTGAGGTCCGACCCAACATTTTATGGTACCAGTGTGTTGTGGGATGTTTTAGTCCTTTCCACATTCCGGTTTGAAGTAGTTATGGAGTGATTTCTGCCCTTTGAGAGAGAAATCAAAATAATTATGTTCCCTGTTGTAACCACTAAATGAACTATAGAAGGAGACACAAGTGAGTATTTGGGGATAACAAGATATTCAACAAACAATGTGTCGGGTTAATAGGTAATAAATATCCCATCCCTTGTATGCCAGTCCTAGAAATTGGACACATTTTAGGGTACCACTGTGCTTGTGAGACGTATATTGAAAGAGCATGTTTTTAATTGAGTTGGGGAGGTGCACTGTTACAGTGCAGTATGGGAGTGTTCTAGCAGCCCGATGAGTCGAAGGTATGTGGGTCGCTGACTCCAGGGAGAGATCTGCTTGCATTCCCAGCTCAATGAGATGCGAGTAACTGTTCTTAATACACGCAGGCTGCCATGCACATCCATTCAATGATTAGGTCTCAATGTGTAGTTTTAGCAATTTAAAACATGATATCTGGTACTGTGCTAGTTTAAATACATCTCTGTTTGCAGGCATTGCTTCTGATTGTCTTGCACCTCCTGGGGCATTTCATCTGGAGAGAGATTGTCCCCACCCCTTCAGGGTCGTCTTTCCTGTTAGTAACCAACCAGCTGCTGCCCCTAATAACTGACAGCCAATAAGATTCTTCACCCAGAATAGACTGCTGAGGGGAAGTGACCTTAGGAAGTGTAACAAATTTCCTGGAATACAGCCAGTAAACTAAACTTTGTTTTACAATACCAGATGTATTATTGTTCAGAATAAATTACAATTGAAATACAGGCTGTGTGGTCCAGTGGTAAAAAAAGGGCTTGTAACCAGGAGGTCCCCGGTTCAAATCCCACCTCAGCCACTGACTCATTGTGTGACCCTGAGCAAGTCACTTAACCTCCTTGTGCTCTGTCTTTCGGGTGAGATGTTGTTGTAAGTGACTCTACAGCTGATGAATAGTTCACCCACCCTAGTCTCTGTAAGTCGCCTTGGATAAAGGAGTCTGCTAAATAAACAAATAATAATAATAGTGTCACCAGAGCTCTTGAATTGCAGGGCGATAATGTGACTCCCGAAGAGATGATTTCAGGAGTAATGGTCGTGCTGAATTCACTTGCTTCACCCTTATGGTTAACCCTATTATACAACTATACGAATTCTAAAAGAAACATTTTCATTCTGATTCAAAGTCTTTATCAGTGTATTCTTAAGTGGAATACAACTCTGTTTTCTTAAAGCAGGACACATTTATTATTTCACAAAGCGTAATAGAAACATCCTTAAATCGAACATGAATATTCTGAATCAGTTTCCTCAGTAAGACCATTGTGTCTGTTTTCAATCATTAGGTTTTTTTAAGGGGATTCATTTGTAACTTTTAATAAGAAAAGGTTGACCACTGACCAATTCAGAGGTAATAAATGCTTGAGGTATATTTCCACATAGCTGATATGTAGAGAAGCTGTGAGTGTTTATTCAAGTTCACTGGGGGCCTTGTTCCACAGCTGTTTCTTTCAAAGACCACAGGGTGCCTGTGGATCACTCAGAGGATCCAGTCAGTTCAGTACAATAATGAGGCCTTCCGTTTACTGCACTATAGCCTCCTGACTTGTGGTTGTGCACTGTGTTTCTATGGAAACGCCGCTCTTCCTCCTCTCCCTGCTCTGTCCTTGGAGAGGCCTGGCAGTAACTGTGATGGATGTCCTTGCAGTCTCTTTAATGGACCTATCTAAAATTAGATAGGTCTAAATTTAACCATTCTGGGGCATAGCAATTCATTTCTTGTGGGAACGAGGGAATAGCACGAGTGCTTGGCTCAGTATCAATCCTCTTGACTGTGTAAAACTAATCATGTCTGTTGTTAACTGCGAGATATGTGTGCAATGTTTAAACCAATAAAACCACCAAATGTTAACATCCTCAACCCTCATTTCCAGTGATTCAACAATTGCCAGAAAAAAAAGCCAAACCTTTTTCATTGCCAGACCAGTGTTTCAAAGCAATGTATAAAACCTGCCCTGTTTATTGCTAAAAAAAAAAGCAGGAAGCCATTTATGATGCATACTTGATTTTTCACTGTAAAATATAGAGAAGATTTGGTTATGTAGCATGGTTATGTAGGACCCCTTTGTAAATGAGGCCTCACCGGTTACATCTCCTGGTTAAATCAACAAACAAATACAAAATGCATGTACACATGTTGTTGGTATGAATACAACAGTAATCGGATTTCTCAAGTTGTACTTTTTAAATGGATAATTTAAACACTCTGTACTGCATGCTGGTCCTGTATCCGCTCTTTGCTGGCCTGTGCTGGCCTGTGCAGACCACATGCAGTGAATTTCCTAATGGCTACAGTGTATTGTCGTGAGTGTTTTGTTGAGAAAGTGTCAGATTTAGTCATTTTTCTCTGGGTCTAAAGGGCTGGTATAAGGTAGCTGTCTTGAGGTATGTTCATGCATACTGTGGATTATCTAGTTGACAGAGTGCTGAATTTTGGTTCTTAAACAGAACAAGTCATGTGGAACACAATGCTGCAATAAGAAATCGACCATTTGAATAGATAAAACCACCACTTGTGTGGATGAACTTCAAGCAACATTATGCTAGCCAGTTCAAATAATAAATCAGTAAGGTCTTTTTTTTGCACAGTGTTCTACACTTCCCCTGGTGGCTCAGTGTTCCTGCAGTTCGGATTCGTTCCTTGTGTAATGCCTCCTTTTCTCAGCTTTTTCCTAAGATCTATTGCTGATTTAATTCATCACTGAACGGAAATTATGATTAACAGATTTTATAAAGGGAATGGAAGATGCATGTGTTCTTATCAAAACTCTACTGTGTGTGTGTGTGCGTGCGTGCGTGCGTGCGTGCGTGCGTGCGCGCGCATGTGCGTGCGTGCGTGCGTGCGTGCGTGTGTGTGTGTGTGCGTGTGTGTGTGTATGCGTGTGTGTGTGCGTGCGTGCGCGCGTGCGTGCGTGTGTGTGTGTGTGTGCGTGTGTGTGTGCGTGCGTGCGTGCGTGCGTGTGTATGCGTGTGTGTGTGTGTGTGTGTGTGTGTGTGCGTGTGTGCGTGCGTGCGTGCGTGTGTATGCGTGTGCGTGTGTGTGTGTGCGTGCGTGCGTGTGTGTGCGTGTGTGTGTGTGCGTGCGTGCGTGTAGTTATCACAGTAAGCTTCACACATGGCTTCGTTTCAAGTTTATTCTCAAAATACCCTATAGGAGGGCGTGGACATTGTTAGGCCGCAGTCGTTAACACAGTTTTGTTATTCCTTAAAGAAAACAAGGACAATGTGTAATATTACAATAAATGTGTAATATTACAATAAAGGTTTGCTGTCATTGCGCCTCTTTCTCCAATATTTTATTTATTTATTTAAATTTGGAATCGCCAATTATTTTTCTTATTTTCTCCCCAATTTGGTAAGCCCAATTATTGTTTATTTCAACCTGGCTCACCGCTGCCACCCCCGCACTGACACGGGAGGGACCAAGACGAACACACGCTGTCCTCCCAAACGTGTGTTCTCAGCCGTCCGCTTCTTTCCACTATGCAGGCCCGCCATGCAGTCACCTCAGAGCTACAGCATCGGAGGACCACGCAGCTCTGGGCAACTTACAGGCAGTCGACAGGGGTCGCTGGTGCGCGGTGAGCCGAGGACAGCCTGGCCGACCCTAACCCTAAACCCGCCCCCAGGCAGCGCTTGGCCAATTGTGCGCCATGGTTTATTGGCTTGGTTAACATGCACAAATAAAAAGTAAGACTCCTTGTGGCAAAGTGGTTTGTAGTGCTCCGGTGTACAGATGATTCAAGGTGCTCCAGACAAAGGACAAACACAGAGTTCACAGGTCAGGTTCTTTAATGTCACTGACAAGGGTTTTTAAATATAAAGCTGGCTCTACCCAGCAATGGGTATTGCCAGCGACAAAAACAAATGGGTTGCAGTCCCGAAATAATAATTCAAACACAAAACACGTAACACAGTCACAAACAACACGTCTCCGGACTGTGTGCTCTGGTGCAGGTGCGGTGCTCTGAGTGCTGGTGCTTTTGTACGTTCAGGTCCGGACTGGCTTCTGGCTGCAGCTCCCGGCTTCGTATCAGCCATCTGGCAAAGACAAACACAACCGTTTTTATCAATGGAACACTGTTTCATTCACATTTCCAGTCCTTGTTTCCTCCCATTAACCACAACAAAGGAACCGATTGAAGCGTCACGTCCACCATAAAGTACCCTAAGCCCCGCCCCCTCCGATAGCTAGTTCAATCTCGTCTCCTCCAATTCATGAATGAAACTTCGCTCACCGTACTAGGGCGATGACTGAATGGCCGGCTTCTGACTGCCCCCGGAATGAACTGCCCAACCATTCAGTACGAAGCCCGCAGTTCCTGTTGTACAGTGCCCTCACCGGTTGAGAGGGAGATTGTTGATTCGGATACATTCGCTCTTCATCACACTCCTCTTTCTGTCACGCTGTTTTGGTCATACCTTTCGGGCAATTTGGGTTTACATGCAATTTTATTAGGGAGAGAAATTCTCCTTCAAAATTAAAAATGATTAAAATATGGGAGTTAAATATTTTGGTCAGTGTGCCAGTTTGGCCTTGTGCAATATAGCTTTCTTAAACTGGGTTTACAAGAAGTATATAGGTTGTGTTGAAGAACCGCAAGTGCAGCCTGCCTCAAAAATAAAATAAAAATAAATTAAAAAAGGCGAGGGAAACAAAACAAAAATGCAGACACAAATACCGTTACACAAATACCAACAATACAAAATGTTGACAGCATATATATTTCATACATATTATAAAGGTACATTTATAATATGTACACGGTTTCCTACAGAAAGGTAGCTTCAGCAATTCTGATCACCAGGTTAATGATATAAAAAATATTATTCAAAATGTTTAGCAGAGCACATATTCAAAATACTGGTAGTAAATCTACTATAGGCTTCCCTACTTGCCCACATTTCCGACTAATAATTCTTGTTCTAATAATAATAATAAATGCCTGAATGTGAATTCCGCAGGGACAGTGCAAGGCTCTCTCTAGTAAAATGTTGTATATTTTTTGTTCTTGTGGATCCAGTATACCGGCAGTCCATACAAGTTCAACACATTCCTCAGTAGATGATAATCCACCTGGGCATGTTTGTAACTTTCTGGAGCTTTGTTGTGTAAGTCTTGCACAGAGCCGATGTTACTGTCAGCCTCGTGTTTTTGATTTTGAACAGTCCGTGGAACCTACAGGTCTTTTCATGTTTTCCTTCTTGTTCATCTTAAGAGATTTTACTTCACCAGGTGGGCTCTCAAGCCTGGTGCTGAGGTCAGTAGCCGTAATATAAGACCTCACTAGCAAGAATTCCCAGCTATGCTAATTTAATACATTTTGGGGTACAAACCTGACTTAGAGTGATTTCACTATGCAACACAATTTTTGTTCCTGGGTAGTAAGTGTTATTTCCTAATTGCTTTGCCTCAAAAGTATAGAAAATGGCTATTATTCCCCACAAACTTTGCTTTTGTGACCAAGGACAATGATATTTTGAAATTTACCTATTTCCAATGAGAAAACGGGCAAATTTGTGTCTTTTCGTTCACATAAAGTCAGAAAAAAACAACATATGAATCCAAATTAACATGTATTTATACTAAAGTAATACAAAAATGACTACAAAAGATTTAGAAGTAAGTAGTTTTTCGAGATTTACGATTATACTGTAAATCACTTTCACGAATCAGCCCCCAAATGTAGTCTCCCATCATGTTCTCGTTATACTGTCCTTGGTAGCGACGTTCAAAGTCCAGTATATCCTGGTGGAAGCACTCGCCTTGCTCCTCCGAGTACGCTCCCATGTTCTCCTTGAATTTATCAAGATGAGCATCAAGGATATGGACTTTGAGGGACATCCTACAGCCCACTGTGCCGTAGTTCTTCACCAGAGTCTCAACCAGCTCCACATAGTTTTCGGCCTTGTGATTGCCCAGGAAGCCCTGAACCACTGCGACAAAGCTGTTCCAAGCCGCTTTCTCCTTACTAGTGAGCTTCTTGGGGAATTCATTGCACTCCAGAATCTTCTTTATCTGTGGTCCGACGAAGACACCGGCTTTGACCTTTGCCTCAGACAGCTCAGGGAAGAAGTCTTGAAGGTACTTGAAGGCTGCCGACTCCTTATCTAGAGCTCTGACAAATTGTTTCATAAGGCCCAATTTGATGTGCAGTGGTGGCATCAGCACCTTCCAGGGGTCCACCAGTGGCTCCCACTTGATGTGTTCCTCCCCACAGAGAACTCGGTCCGCTTAGAAGGGTCCACCATGCAGAAGTAGCAGTTGCTTGAGTGGTCAGTGGGTTCCCGCCAAATTCTTGGGATAGCGAACTTCATGGCTCTCTTTTCCCTTCTGTACCATCCTACAAAAATACATTTATTTCACCCATGACTAATGTGTAAGAGATTCTCGCAACACTTTTCATATATGATATATTTTTTCAATAACATTGAAAATTGTAAAACATTTTAAAATTAAAAACTTTTACAATTTTAAAAATTTTAATAAATTTTATAACATAAAATTCCGAGCAACAATTGTCCATCTTACCTTCCAGAGTTTTTTTGCAGTGCTCGCAGGTGAAATGAGGTGCCCGGGGTTTGTCTTGATCCCCGACAGGCATGCCGAAATATGCCTTGTAGGCCTCACACATCTTAGCAGATGCTTCCACTGAGTACTTTTTCGCTCTTGTCTTGATCATTTGGCCGCAGACATAGCAAAATGCGTCTGCCGGATGCTTGCAGCCTCTTGATGCCATCTCAGAAAAATGCAGATATGTATCCACTTAGGCAGCTGGAACTAAACTGAACTGGTGGGCTTAAGGCCCCTGTATTTATACTACTATTTATATTACTGGAAAGTTCTAGAAGTTACTCCAAGTTTACTCAGCACTGAATCTATCTGGAATGTTCTGGAAAATAGGTAAATTTCAAAATATCACTGTCCTGGTCACAAAAGCAAAGTTTGTGGGGAATAATAGCCATTTTCTATACTTTTGAGGAATAAGCAATTAGGAAATAACACTTACTACCCAGGAACCAAAAAAAAAAAAAAAAAATTGTTACACGGTGTTTTTAAAACTGTCATTGTTTAATGCATTTAATTGATCCAAACAGTCTTTTGAAGCTTTGTCAGTGTGTGTCAATGTAAACACGGAGGGCTGCATTCATTAAACATTAGCATGCCAGTATACACATTGAAACCGTATGCACTTGTGGTACGCTGTAGTCTTGAAAAAGTACTATAAAGAAAAATGAAATTCAGCGAATGGTGTACTAGGAATGTTGCTTTTGAACCAGGATGTGGCCAGGCAAGCCAGTATGGCTCTGCATGCATTGCTATGCTAGTCTATCCTATACGGCCCTGATCAAAGGCAGCATTGAATTGGAACTAAATTAGCTAGGGGGTTTACAGTTTTTTACAGTGAATCCATTTGCATTGTTTGCTACTTTAACTTTTTTTTTTTTTTTTTTAGCATTTTCATGTGTTTTGTGATTGAAAGAATGTGTTAAGTAATTAAAAAAATTAATACATTTTGACACAAAACATGGCCTTTTGGTGCAATAAAAATGGTGGTAGAATCTAAACTGTTAGCATGGCTACCCCCCGTTTTGTTTCATTTGATTTGACTCTCTTGCATAACGTGTGTGTTTTTGTATTGAGAGATGGGGAAGTCAGGTGTGCCTGCTGGTTCTTCAGGTTTGAGGAGGTTCGACGGGAGGGAGTGCATTGAGTGTCCACTTCCATGTCGCACTCTCGTTTCTCTCATTTTTCTCTGCTCATTTCTGGAGTGTGTTTTCCAGCTTGTTTATTCTTTTTTACTTTATTTACTCCTGCATTCTCTTGCCTTCCTCCCTCCCCCTGCCTGCCCCTTCGACACACTTTTCCTCTCCAGCTGGGTTTGTGAAGTCGCCCTTGTCTGAGACTAAGCTCACGGGGGACACCTTTGAGCTGTACTGCGACGTGATTGGGAACCCCACGCCGGAGATCCAGTGGTGGTACGCAGAAATCAACCGCGCAGACTCCTTCAAGCAGCTGTGGGACGGGGCCCGCAAGCGGCGGGTCTGGATCAACACGGCGTACGGTGCCAACGGGGTGAGCGTGCTGCGAATGAGCCGACTCGCCCTGGAGGACTCGGGCACCTACGAATGCCGAGCGAGCAACGACCCCCGACGCAACGACCTGCGGCAGAACCCAGCCATCACCTGGATCCGAGCGCAGGCCACCGTTACCGTCCTGCAGAGTGAGTGCTCAACCCCACCCTGCAGTTACTGTAGTAGAAGTAGATGGTGAAAGGCAACCCCACCCATCCCGGTTTCCCCCCGATTACAGAATGAAACGTTTTTGTGTGCCCCTCCTCCCGCGTGCAACCTTTCCTTCTGGTGTTAGTGATCCAAATAACGCAGAAGTGTCTCCTTTTCAAGTAGCATCCAGTGGCGAGTATCCCCTTTTGTTTTTGGTTTTTTTAATGACCACAAACCCAGCCCCATCTCTCCTGCCCTCTCCTCCTCCTCCTCCTCCCGCCTCCTCCTCTCTCCCTCCCTCGTCTTGGCTGTGCCTCTGTTCTGTAACGTCTTGGTGTTTGCTGTACAGTCATCGTTTTGCGTTGCTTTCCTTGTGCCATTCTAACCGTTTTGTTTATTTGAAGTTGTGTGTGGTGTGTTTTTTTTTTTTTTACTTGCCTCAAAGACAGTCATGTCACATCCTATAGAAGGCCAAGTCCCAAGATGCTTGGAAAGAATGTTTTCCAAACAATCTTGGTTTCCACCCAGCCTGTGACTGATGGAGGAAGACAAAAGGAACTTTCTTTTACTCGAGTCTCTGTTTCAGATTCCCGACCCTGGTGGATTTGCCAGAGCTGTCAGGACCTTCCATTTCATCTTTTCTTTCAAGATAAATTTGAGTTTTGGAATCAGGGCTTCAATCTGTTACCTTGTGCCTTCTGTAGATGTAAGACTGAATGTCTGCAAACACACTGATACCTATTCACACATACATGCACTATACATACATTGTGTGTGATGTGCAAGTATATTCACAATATACAGATCTGTGTATATATACTCTAATACTATAGGTATATATAGTTGTTTGTGGCTGTGGGTATACTGTGTTGATATATGAGGCCACCCATAATAAATGATTGGTTTGCTGTAACCTGACACAGGAGAGAGATTGATATATTTAGCTGTGTTGATTATAGAAATTGTTTTCACATCAAATGCTTTGGTTGAACCTCAAGCTACTGACTGTACATGTTTCCACTTATTGTCATAAAAGCATATCGGCCTATGTATTAAACAGCGTAGACATTTCTGAGACAGAGTCTAAATGATGCATAAGGTGTGTTACAGCAAACCAATTTGTATTATGGCCTGATGTGTATATATAGACAGGTATCCTGGCAATATCTGTTTGTAATTGATATATGATATATGTAGATATGTCTATCTCTCGGGATGTGCAGGATTCCCATTGAACGGGCTCAATTATAAATGGACGTGGTCTCACTGAAAGTGGATGGGGTCAGATGGAGTTTTACATCACTTCCAGTAAGACCCGCACACCCCCCAGGCTGAACACTCCTAGCGTACACAATACAGGTGATATCAGTTGACCACTTTGCAGAACTGAAAGCGAAAAATTATTAATTATTAAAAACTGAAAAAAGGTTTTATGCTCACGACAGACGGCGTCCTTCGATTTGGTTTGGAATGTATTCCACTGCAATGCAAAGCGGTCAGCTGGACACCCTGTTTATAACGTCTCTGTATAACGTGTTTGTGTGCTGTATCTCTGTAGATCCTGGATGGGTAGATCAGCAGCTTCTATACTATAGCTTTGTATAGATGAATAGCAATGTATCGTAGTTGAAGTATTTTCATGTTATTTGAACTCCAGACTATCGCTTGTTTTGTAGATTTATTGTGTATCTTGTGTGTGCTTTTCAAAGTCACTGTATTATAATTCAAGATGATTTGATTTCATTTTACTTTGAAACAGGAACCAGGGGATCTTTTGCTGTACCATCTTGTGCCTTTGTAACCAAATCAAATACAAACACAGTGGCACCAAACATTATTACACTGTTACTGTAAATCAAAAATAGAAATTTGCATCATTTACATTTTGCTGATATTAAATGTCTTACTTGTTCAATATCCTAGTTTGTGTGTCCTGTGTGATTCTCTGCTGTATCTCCCCATTTCTACTCACTCTTCCTGCAACAAAGCCTCTGGAAGGCTGACTGTGTGGGAGTGGGGTAGGGATGCATGTTAGCCTCATGCTGTGTACTGAAGCCCATAGGCGATGTATTGTGCTTCACTGATGCTTCCCAAAATCAGAGGGGCTTTTAGAAGCCGTTTTTGCTGGAATAGTAAACGGGGCACATTATGATCTGCGTATAACAAAGGACACACATAACAGGATATTATTAAACGTTAGGAAAATGAAGATGGTGTAAAGTTGTTTAATATGTACAGTGCCTTGCGAAAGTATTCGGCCCCCTTGAACTTTGCGACCTTTTGCCACATTTCAGGCTTCAAACATAAAGATATGAAACTGTAATTTTTTGTGAAGAATCAACAACAAGTGGGACACAATCATGAAGTGGAACGAAATTTATTGGATATTTCAAACTTTTTTAACAAATAAAAAACTGAAAAATTGGGCGTGCAAAATTATTCAGCCCCCTTAAGTTAATACTTTGTAGCGCCACCTTTTGCTGCGATTACAGCTGTAAGTCGCTTGGGGTATGTCTCTATCAGTTTTGCACATCGAGAGACTGAAATTTTTGCCCATTCCTCCTTGCAAAACAGCTCGAGCTCAGTGAGGTTGGATGGAGAGCATTTGTGAACAGCAGTTTTCAGTTCTTTCCACAGATTCTCGATTGGATTCAGGTCTGGACTTTGACTTGGCCATTCTAACACCTGGATATGTTTATTTGTGAACCATTCCATTGTAGATTTTGCTTTATGTTTTGGATCATTGTCTTGTTGGAAGACAAATCTCCGTCCCAGTCTCAGGTCTTTTGCAGACTCCATCAGGTTTTCTTCCAGAATGGTCCTGTATTTGGCTCCATCCATCTTCCCATCAATTTTAACCATCTTCCCTGTCCCTGCTGAAGAAAAGCAGGCCCAAGCCATGATGCTGCCACCACCATGTTTGACAGTGGGGATGGTGTGTTCAGGGTGATGAGCTGTGTTGCTTTTACGCCAAACATAACGTTTTGCATTGTTGCCAAAAAGTTCGATTTTGGTTTCATCTGACCAGAGCACCTTCTTCCACATGTTTGGTGTGTCTCCCAGGTGGCTTGTGGCAAACTGTAAACGACACTTTTTATGGATATCTTTAAGAAATGGCTTTCTTCTTGCCACTCTTCCATAAAGGCCAGATTTGTGCAGTATACGACTGATTGTTGTCCTATGGACAGAGTCTCCCACCTCAGCTGTAGATCTCTGCAGTTCATCCAGAGTGATCATGGGCCTCTTGGCTGCATCTCTGATCAGTCTTCTCCTTGTATGAGCTGAAAGTTTAGAGGGACGGCCAGGTCTTGGTAGATTTGCAGTGGTCTGATACTCCTTCCATTTCAATATTATCGCTTGCACAGTGCTCCTTGGGATGTTTAAAGCTTGGGAAATCTTTTTGTATCCAAATCCGCCTTTAAACTTCTCCACAACAGTATCTCGGACCTGCCTGGTGTGTTCCTTGTTCTTCATGATGCTCTCTGCGCTTTAAACGGACCTCTGAGACTATCACAGTGCAGGTGCATTTATACGGAGACTTGATTACACACAGGTGGATTCTATTTATCATCATTAGTCATTTAGGTCAACATTGGATCATTCAGAGATCCTCACTGAACTTCTGGAGAGAGTTTGCTGCACTGAAAGTAAAGGGGCTGAATAATTTTGCACGCCCAATTTTTCAGTTTTTTATTTGTTAAAAAAGTTTGAAATATCCAATAAATTTCGTTCCACTTCATGATTGTGTCCCACTTGTTGTTGATTCTTCACAAAAAATTACAGTTTCATATCTTTATGTTTGAAGCCTGAAATGTGGCAAAAGGTCGCAAAGTTCAAGGGGGCCGAATACTTTCGCAAGGCACTGTATAGTTCTGTAGACTCCAGTACCTAACTTTTAAGGTGGTTCTCTTACATGAGTCATTCTTATACTTAAACAAGTGTCATTTTAATACTCTGTCAAGCTATTTATAAAGGCTGCCACACACCAGTGATGCAGTTTTTTAATTTGTGATGAGACACTTTAGCAGTGTCATGACCATACACACCAGAAGCGACACAGAGGCGATGCGACAGGTTTGAAAACTGACAGATCTATACAACTGTTAGAAATTGCTATTGAAAAAACTATTATCAAGACTGGTACATATTCGTCAACATGATGTAGTAATTATGAGTGTCTTCTCTGACCGTATTTCAACACATACAGCAATAAATCATACACACCAGGCTTATCCAGTTCCTTTGAAATGGACACTCATATATTGTCTTTCAAATCTGTATCTTTATAATTGTGATGCCCTTTGTCATAAAGCTGGATATTTATTTGCATTGAAGCTGTTCTCTGATTGCTCAATGCCCTAGTTGACGAGCGTCAATCGATTTAATCCTATTTATTTTACGTCGCGCCAGTGCCACTCTGGTGCCACTCCCATGTTGTCTGTCGCGTCGCCTGTGGTGTGAAAGATACTTCTCAAAAGGTTCTATTCATTGTGTCGCATCGCTGCAGTTTCGCTTGCCGCATCGCGTCTGGTGTGTAGCAGCCTTAAGACATGTTCTGTGATGACCAGTCTAGAACAGCGCAGCAAGAGTAAGTTACACTGGAGTAACTGGAGTACATAGTCTCATGCTATTGGCTATTAAAACTGAGGGCAACAGAATGATTTTTGGTTCCACTGTTTACTGGCTTATGCCCAAAACAAGCCTGTGTGCAAGTGTATGCACAGCAGGCAACACAACATGGTGCCGACCTACCAATTTGCAAGCTGTGTTGTGGTGCTACCTCACAATTACTGCGTCCTCTTTAAACACGTTTCTACTGTTTCTAAGCAGCTGCAGTAGCAAAGCCTTCTGTAGATCATTCCAGGGCTGCGTGGGAGTCCTAATGTAGCGCACACTACAGAGCTGGATACCCTGTGTGCTTGGAGTCCTACAGGCGATTGCTTTTGCTGCAATGCAAGAGAAGGTGCTGTGAATGGTGATTGGATTCCCAGCTCAGGGGACTATGTTTCTGTGGAGTTGTGGATACCCTGGCAGACTGGCTTTTGAAGTGTGACAGTGGATAATTGGTATTGGGTAGCAATGAAACTCTTAGGGTCCAATTCACAAACTGTTTTTGTTGGCGTTAGTACCATTTTGGATTGAATATCAGTGCCAATACCCTTCTTCAGCAAATGATCTAACCCACAAAGGTCAGTCTGTCTTGCTTTCCATGTTTGTAGTTGATTGGACTTTTATTTCCACAGGGGTTAAATATGTATCGAGTGGCGGTCCACCACCCATCCAATTTTTTGGCCAATTCAAATTTTTCTTTGCTTTTTCTATCATACAGCGAGTCATACAGCGCAGGTTCGGTCCTGGCTGTTGAAATAGGTCGGTCTTCGCTGGGGACCCCGAAGGGAGCGTCTCATTGGCTCTGGCGCTCCCGTGGGTTAGGGAGGGAAAACCTCATCGCTCTACAGCAAACCCTGCTGGCCAGGTGCCCAGTGAGCTCAGAGCAGACACCTGCAGGGCTGTCCTTTGTCCTCAGAGGTCAGTGCCCCAGGCCAGTTTCGTCTTGGTCTAGCTTTTTACCCACTCCCTGTTTTAATAGACAGGTAGTACGACTAAAAAATGATTAATTGAATGCTGATATCTGACGTATATTTTCTCTGTGCCTCCTAATA
The DNA here is from genome assembly GCF_902713425.1 of Acipenser ruthenus. Lineage (NCBI taxonomy): Eukaryota > Metazoa > Chordata > Actinopteri > Acipenseriformes > Acipenseridae > Acipenser > Acipenser ruthenus. The sequence continues at coordinate 16,280,649 of NC_081209.1, read as the reverse complement.
AACATTTTTACTCTCATTAAATGATTAGTCACAGCAAATCACACACAGCATTTAATAATACATTCCACATTACTGTTGCTTGAAAGTAACAGAAATACAACTCAAAAGAGAAAAAGGTTATAAGTAACGCATGTAACGAACTTATATTAGAACATCAATATTAAAATGTGCTCCCTTGTTGAGCCGTTTTTAGTTAAAGAAAAGGCCTTTTAAATACAAGCTATATTATCCTGATGTGCCTACAGCCAGCTGTACTGGAGGTATTACTTGTGGTAATATATTTGAAGGAGCAAATAAGGTAAGAGTCCCACTATAATGGTAAAAGGGTGGCATTAATGCAAATGAATTATTCATGAGAGCTGATCAAACTCCACAGAAGCAATGGGTAAAGTTTGTAAGTTATTATTTGTTTATTTAGCAGACGCTTTTATCCAAGGCGACTTACAGAGACTAGGGTGTGTGAACTATGCATCAGCTGCAGAGTCACTTACAATTACGTCTCACCCGAAAGACGGAGCACAAGGAGGTTAAGTGACTTGCTCAAGGTCACACAATGAGTCAGTGGCTGAGGTGGGATTTGAACCGGGGACCTTCTGGTTACAAGCCTGTTTCTTTAATCACTGGACCACACAGCCTGTTACTAAGTGATAGTAACACCTCCACTGCTTTGCACTGGTACATGAACCGGGCCCTTAGAGGTGTGGCTATTGGAGCATTATCTGAAGATTGTTAAAGATTCTTATTTCCCTCTTCCCTCATACCCATGCTAACTGGAAATATAGTCTAACATACTGCTGTAATCTGACAGGTCAGGCTGCTTTGAAGGTCTGCACAGCTCCTTCTCATAGTTGCCATTCCTGGTCCACCCCGGTCTGGTGTGGACCCAGTTCCAGGAGGGGGATAATAAGAGCAGAACCCAACGGTGTTCTTAAATATAACCTCGTTGCAATCTGTGGAGAGGGAGGGAGGCCATGTGATGCTGTGACACTGCGCTTGTCTGTGCTCAACACTGGAATGACAGCAGTGCTTCTGGAAGGAGGTGGTTAGGGTTAGGGTTAAGTGACACACAAAACTACTCAACCCCTTAAGTTCCACTTTTTTTTATTCTAACAATAAAAACGTGTTCTTGTTTTTTACGCCATGTTTCATCGTGTTTATAATCGTATTCTATGGATTTGTAATCCTCGTTTATTACTGTTTCTGCAGTCCTAGATATTTGGCTTCTTTAGTAAAGTCACCAGCGTATGAGCAAGGTGGAAAATGTCAGTAGGTGCACCAACTGGTCACTTTTATAGACTTGCTCAGAGACTGGTAAAGTTTATTTTAATTAAGACCTATCCTGGTGGGATAATACCCATATTTAGAAGTCTGTAAAGGGCAATGGGGTATATTGTCAAAGTGTGGTGGACTCCTATTATTTTAAAGCAGAAAACTACAAGTACATTTTACAAACAATAACTAAACAAGTGCAGCAGAATTGCAGGGCTTAATCCTGTTTAATCTCTTTGAAAATATACCCTATTATGTGCACACCATTTCTGTATACTGAAAAAACATTGAACATATATATTCATTCTAAACTCTACATGTGCAGGGGTGGGCAACTTTGTTTGTTTTTTGTTTGCTCCACCAACAAGTAACAGATTTATTCTGCTGGGATATATACTTTTGATTTCTCAATCATGTGTTTCTAAGATAAGCGTACTCCAAGTCTATAGGGCCTTTTTAAACGTGAAAGACCCATCGCTGGGAGGTGGGTGCTTGTTTGGGTCACTGCTGCTGAATACAAGGACATTCAGTCTGTTGAAACCACAGTTCTGTGTATCACGACTTTGAAAAAACAGTCACTGATTATTTTACCTTTTCATCATAAAAGAAATATAGAAAGAGAGAACCAGGTCTTCCATGCAAGGTGGGATCAAGAATCTGTACTGAACATGGGGGAAAGCCCCAATGCCTTGTATGTCTGCAAGTCATGGCAGTGCCAAAGGAATATAACTTGAACACACAAGTTTCACTTTTACTAAAGCTGGAAAACACTTTAAGAATGATATTTCATTTTTTGTTAATACGATTTAGTAACCCCTACTCTTCTGCACTCTGAACAAAGATGCATGTTTAAAATATATATGATTTGAAGGTCATTTGCAAATGGGGCACTTCTAGTTTTATACTACTGACACATGGGTTGTTGTATGTCTTTAACATTTAAGCCAGTTTCTAAACATTTTAGATCTGGTTCAAGTTTAAACATGAAATGAATGTCCTGACACATTAAACTGGGGAGCACTGCATTGAGAGTGTAGACACTATTGGTTTGGCATGGAAGGGTGATAGAAAGGGGATTGAACCGTCCCGCTTGGGTGAGGGGACAGCAATTCAAAGCTGAGCGGCTGTCTGCTCAAACTGTGCAGAATGATTGTACTAAGAGACGCCACATACAAAATGTATTCATTATTATAAATCACACAAACCGATACTGTAGCAAGAAACATCACTTTGAAATGGAGCCGTTTCTTCTGTCCACGGGGTGGCATCTGTACACAGGAGAAGATGGAATTCTGAACAGCCCTTATTGGCCAATTTCCCATGCATGATTTTAAATGAGCAATAACACACAGGAAGTTCAGTCACTGCATACCTTCTGCACACCCTGGACTCTGTTACTGTGCATGTAAAAAATGGACAAATAAAAAATGACAACATTCAATATTTACAAAATGAGAGCTGTGCAGTAGTGCAAAAAATAACCTGCACGATCATGTGATCACTAATAACCAATCAGAGCACTTAGTTTGACCATGCCTCTAAAATAACTTTATAAAGCCCTAACACTGCCGATTGTCCTTAAAGAGTATAATGATACAGCAGACCTGTTGTTTCCAATAACATCTGTTAATCACGCCTGTGGTGGCCTTTACACCACTAACCAACCTTTCTTCCTTCCTTTTTTGCAGCATTTTCACCTGGATCCGTAAACCTATTGTCTTGTTACCTTTTCCCTTTACTTTCACATTGTTTCTTTCTTACATTGTAGTCTTTTATTCCTGTAGTGCCTTGTAGGTCCAGGGATTGGAAATGGTATGTTTCATCACTAGAATATGCGTGAGCACCTCTTGACTGGTAGAACGTTCTCTGTGTGATGGGGATTTCCTTTTTAAACATTGTCGCAGTCTCTCAAGTAAACCATTATACTGCTCGATATGAAGAGAAGTGTATAAGCACACTCACTACTGCAGACAGCACAATAACTTGTTCTGAACTCAGAGCCTAGCACACACTCACTACTGTAGACAGCACAATAAAATCAATTTCATCTGCGCTTGATTACAAATACTAGACTCCAAGCAGTATGGACCTGATGCACTGTAAGAAACAAGCGGGGAGTTGCAGGGACAGCTTGCTGTACTTCTCTACACATACACAGTACTTACAGATTTTTTTCTTGCTGGTTATTAATCCGGTCTCAAAACTATCGCGGGAGATCCTCGGTTTCTCTCTAGCGAAATGCTGAACAGGAGAGTCAGGAGGCCATGCAGACTGGAAAGCATTGAGATCGGAGAGGCCTCATGTCTGGATGCTTGTAATGCTAAAGACAGTGCAGCCTATCTGACAGTTACAGACTGCAGTGCTTCTAGAATTGGACAAGGCGATCGGGCCGAAGCTGAAGGCAGCGCAGTAGCATGCAAGCCCATGTTAGACGAGGCAGCTGTAACAAGTATAGCACTTTCGAAACACTTAGCTAGCTGGAATAGGCGACACACAAAACTACTCAACCCCTTTTATTCAACTTTTTTTTATTGTTTTAGAAGCATTGCCCAGATTCCCTAAACTCAACAGAGAACTAATTGTATTTTAGCTTTCTCGTTTAGCACTTCATAGTCCAGCCCTGCATCAGTAAAATCAAAGTAGCTGCCTACAGTGACCCCACACTTCCCCAGGTATGAGTGTTTTATTTTACCCTCAAGGGTGGTTGGTGACTCAGGTGGGTAGCACACAGGTCTCTGCCATAAGGACCCAAGTTCAGATCCGTCTCTGTCTACAATGCTGGCACAGTCTTCATACAAGAGGACCGTTCCTCTGCTTCTCACAGTGAAACCTGAACTAGCCTTGATCTTTTAAGGTTAAAGCTTGTGTGCCCCTTGTCCTACTAATAAATAAAGTTACTAATAGATTCCTGCATTGTTCTTGCTTTTAATCGGCTCTCATATATATTTTCTACTAATTTGGTCAATATTGTACAGTAGTTCAACTAAGGCTGAAAATGGTAAATGATAAAAGAAATTTAAAACGTAACAAATTTTACCAAGCGTGCAACTGAAAACATCCTGTTTTTTTTTTGTTTTTTTGGGGTTTTTTTAAATTTCTAAACCACACCATATATAAATGAATATATAAATGAATATATTATATAGTTCATGTAGTACTTTATTACTGTAGAGAAATGTCTCCTCCAGCAGCAGCTGTAAAAGGGATTTATTTTTACATCCCTCAGCCCCCACACTCTTATCATTCACATTCTCCAAGCATGCAGGCCTAGGAAAGACCATTCTATTCAAAACTACAGTCTGCAATACCAGATTTTTAGGCATTCATTTTAACTAATTTCACAATGTCCATTGAAACTTTAAATTGCACAGTACCGCATATTACACAATACAGCTGCAGCCATGCAGCCTCACAGTGGAGGAGAGAGGAAGGTGCCTGCTCATACTCTCAGGGGTTGTTCTGTGTGAGATTTGAACCACTAATCCTTTGGCCAGAGTGAATATGATATCCAATGAGCCACCACACCCCACAGTGTGTGTTTTCACAACCATTGCAGTAACCCTTTCCCCATTCAGTAGCCATGTCTGTGATTCAGGCTCCTGTGTGTTAAAAACCCAAATTAAAGAGATTTTAGGCCATACCATTCTGTTTAAGGGTCATACCCAACCTTTCAAAAATGAAATCCTACCTCTTGGTTGCACAATAACGTTTTCATTCAGCTCGTTGACGTACTATACATTCACAGAGACCTAGGCTGAGTGTGAGGCCTTGGACGTGGAATTAAGTTTATAGGCAGGGGAAGCTTGTGAGAAAGTTTAACGACAGGTAAAGCCTTGGGTACATCTTCAAGCCATGCCATACCTTAGTTTTGAACCCTACATGTGCAATGCTGTCCCTGTGTTGGAGCCCCTGGTTTTGAACCCTTAATGTGCAATATGTTCCCTGCAGTGATCCTGTCTGTGTTTCAGAGCCCCGGATCAACGCCTCTGACGATGTGGTCCTGCCCTCCGATTCATACAGCCCTCCCATCACCCTGCAGTGCAACCTGACCAACGCACACTCTGCGCACAGCCAGAGCTACTGGATGAAGAACGGAGTGGAGATCGAAGGAACCAGGGCAGATGACAAGAACACAGAGTACAGGTGAGTTTCCGGACGGTTGGAGCAGTGACTGGATACCAAAATTCACTTTGAATTTCCCAAATGTATCTAAAAGCAGTTGACATGTGGTCCCCAGTAGCACACTTAAAGGTATTACAGCAGGGGCTTGCTGGATTGAAGCTCCTAAAGGCATTACAGCAGGTGTTTGCTGGACTGAAGCTCCTAAAGGCATTATGGCAGGGGCTTGCCCTACTGAAGCTCCTAAAGGCATTACGGCAGGGGTTTGCTGGACTGAAGCTCCTAAAGGCATTACGGCAGGGGCTTGCTGGACTAAAGCTCCTAAAGGCATTACAGCAGGGGCTTGCTGGACTGAAGCTCCTAAAGGCATTATGGCAGGGGCTTGCTGGACTGAAGCTCCTGAAGGCATTACGGCAGGGGCTTGCTGGACTGAAGCTCCTAAAGGCATTACAGCAGTCACTTGCTGGACTGAAGCTCCTAAAGGCATTACAGCAGGGGCTTGCTGGATTGAAGCTCCTGAAGGCATTACGGCAGGGGCTTGCTGGATTGAAACTCATGTCACGTTGCCGATCCAATTAAAGGCCTCCCCAAGTGGCAACCCCCCTCCCACTCCACCCCGCAGACCCCGATCAGACAGTGGTAGCTGGGAACGGGTTTATCAGTGATTTAATAGTATCTGCTGCCCCATGGACCCGAGCAATGGAAAGCTCTATGTAAATAATGTCCAGAAATGCGAGGGTCCACTGACGCCAGGGAAGGGAAAGCAGAGGCTGCCAACAAAGGGCTATCATCTCTTTAGCGGCTATAAGGCCAGCCAGCCAGATCCGTTTCTGCTGTAAAGATAGGTCAAGTGATGAGTCATCATTCAGCAAAAGGACCATAGAAGAGCAAGGAATATTGGATAGCAATGAGCAAACCTGATTCCAGAATATAGCCACATCCGGACACTTCCAAACCATATGAAAAAAGGTGCCCACGGCTCCCTGGGAACAGAATGTACACATCGGGGTATAGAGCAGGATTCGTCAGAGCTCCAGCAGACACCATGAAGACCTCCACCTCACCTCATCAGATTCCATCTCCTCAGCAGAACAGGGACAGGTCAGATGCACCGCAAGGCTGAGAAGATCCGGAGATGTCAATTGAGTTAAGGAAGTCCTGCGCCTCAGTCGGATCTGAAACAGATCGGCTTGCGAGCCATGAAAGATCTTCAGAGCTGAGGGATATAACAGAAAGGCCTGCAAACCCTGGGAACGAGCTAGACTCATCGGCTGTGAAAATGACTGTCTGCGCTGGGTTGTGTAGTTGCTGTAGTCGGGGTAGAATCTGAGGCCCTTCCCAGTATGATGAAGAGAAGCCTTCCTAGCAGCCTGAAGTATGAGCTGGCGGTCTGTATAGCGGAGAAGATTAAAAAAAGTGTTAGTGGTTTGTCGGTCATCCTGGACTTGTCTGTATATATGCGATGTGCCCTCATAATTTCAATGCTCTTGCCCATGAGAGAAGGAAACCACCTTGGTAGCGCTTTGGTTAGGAAATCAATGGCATTCTCGCCTTCTGATCCTTCATCTAGGTCCACAAGATGCAAATTATTATGCCGGTTCCTGTCCTGTAGCTCCTCCATCTTTGCTTCTATACGGTCGACCCTGGAGTTAGAAAGAAAGATAGCTTTCGTATTGGCGTCTACCGAAGAGTTGACCAGAGACATGTCGGCCTTGATTTCTTTGAGCTCAAGTGTAAATCGAGCTCAGTTTGGCATCCGATTTCAGCACCGTCTCTTCCAGCCGGGAGAATTGGTGCTCAGAGAACTGCCTGTTCTAGGTCGATGCTTCCAGCCTTGTGGGGTGAAGAAGCCTGTGAAGACGGTCTTATTTTTTTGGGGGACCCGATGTTCCTGGAGTATCCAAAAAACAGTGGACCAGTAAAAAGGTGAGTAGCCTGATGATTAAAACAGCTTGAGAAGTAAAATAGGCAAAGGGTAGAGAGGAGCGAGATCTCAAAGCTGCCATTGTAACAATAGGTCACGTGATCCCCATAATGGACCCCATATTAAAAACATTGATGTTGTGCATCTGCAAACTAAAGGGTTCATTTTTAGGACTCCAGGACTAAAATAGCAATTCGCTGAAAATACAAAGAACTTCGAACACAGCACCAGCCCATCTACAATAGGCACTTAAGTACCCACAATTATGCATCAACATTTAACATGCTAATGAGCTACAAGCCTCCTACAGCAATTGCATGCCTGCAATAAATTACATAGTAGTAGATATTTAATTTTAAAACATTTACACAGGTTTATATTATACTTACACTGATATGTATTTAAGAAGAATGTTGATTTGTTGATTATTTATATATATAAACTACAAATGATTTACAGCCAGACTAGGGGTGGGGATTGTATTGTCCATCTTTCCTCAATCAGACCCCTTACTAAATAGAAAATATGCCAAATATTTTAATGAGTAAATTGTGTCCTTTTTCTAGGAAAGCAGTCCAACTGGGGATGGGGAGTTTGTTGCTGGATTAGTTCATTTAGTGAGCAAGACTACTTGCTCACTAAATATCTTGGTATGCCTAAATAGATAATTGTCTCATCTTTAAAAATATGGGCAATCCATCTCACAAGTTCAGTGTTACCCGAACTATGATTAATTTACTAACAATACTGAATGACTGGGTAGAGCATTTGTTCTCTATTTTACGCCAAACAAAAAAAAAGATTTTCCTGAGTGGGGATTGCCAAGACAGGTACAATATTCAATGTAGTGTTGTCTGTCCTTGGTCCTTGACAGTCCTGAGCCAGAAACCTATTTTTGTGGGTAAAATGAGGAGAAAATGTCCTACCCAGTTATTCTGCACTGGTAAGAACATAAGAACATAAGAAAGTTTACAAACGAGAGGAGGCCATTCAGCCCATCTTGCTTGTTTGGTTGTTAGTAGCTTATTGATCCCAGAATCTCATCAAGCAGCTTCTTGAAGGATCCCAGGGTGTCAGCTTCAACAACATTACTGGAGTTGGTTCCAGACCCTCACAATTCTCTGTGTCAGAAAGTGCCTCCTGTTTTCTGTTCTGAATGCCCCTTTATCTAATCTCCATTTGTGACCCCTGGTCCTTGTTTCTTTTTTCAGGTCAAAGGAGTCCCCTGGGTTGACATTGTCTATACCTTTTAGGATTTTGAATGTTTGAATCAGATCGCCATGTAGTCTTCTTTGTTCAAGACTGAATAGAGTCAATTCTTTTAGCCTGTCTGCATACGACATGCCTTTTAAACCCGGGATAATTCTGGTTGCTCTTCTTTGCACTCTTTCTAGAGCAGCAATATCCTTTTTGTAACGAGGTGACCAGAACTGGACACAATATTCTAGGTGAGGTCTTACTAATGCATTGTAGAGTTTTAACATTACTTCCCTTGATTTAAATTCAACACTTCTCACAATATATCCGAGCATCTTGTTAGCCTTTTTTATAGCTTCCCCACATTGTCTAGATGAAGACATTTCTGAGTCAACATAAACTCCTAGGTCTTTTTCATAGTTCCCTTCTTCAATTTCACTATCTCCCATATGATATTTATAATGCACATTTTTATTGCCCGCGTGCAATACTTTACACTTTTCTCTATTAAATGTCATTTGCCATGTGTCTGCCCAGTTCTGAAGTTTGCTTACTATATCAGAGTCTAAATCATTAATGTAGATTAGGAATAGCAGAGGACCTAAAACTGATCCCTGTGGTACACCACTGGTTACCTCACTCCATTTTGAGGTTTCTCCTCTAATCAGTACTTTCTGTTTTCTACCTGTTAACCACTCCCTAATCCATGTGCATGCATTTCCTTGAATCCCTACTGCGTTCAGTTTGAGAATTAATCTTTTATGCGGGACTTTGTCAAAAGCTTTCTGGAAATCTGAATAAACCATGTCGTATGCTTTGCAGTTATCCGTTTTCAATGTTGCATCCTCAAAAAAGTCAAGTAGGTTAGTTAGACACGATCTCCCTTTCCTAAAACCATGCTGGCTGTCTCCCAGGATATTGTTACCATATAGGTAATTTTCCATTTTGGATCTTATTATAGTCTCCATAAATTTACATATAATAGAAGTCAGGCTTATTGGTCTGTAGTTACCTGGTTCGGTTTTGTCTCCCTTTTTGTGGATCGGTATTACGTTTGCTATTTTCCAGTCTGTTGGTACAACCCCTCTAGCACTACATTTTTAAAAAACAGCCATCCTTTTTCTGTGGATGTTTTATATACTTCTGTTAGTCTCCGTTCCATACCTTCATAGTTTGCTTTTCTAAAATTGTAAACCTTAGCTTTAGTCATTACTTTTGGGGTTTTAAAAAATATTTAAGTGAGACCATGTTGTGGTCTGAGTTTGCCAATGGCTCTCTGACCTCTGTTTTAGTTATTCTGTCTTCATTATTTGAAAAGACTAAGTCAAGGCATGCCTCCCCTCTAGTCGGTGCCTTGACAAATTGCGTTAGGAAGCAGTCATTTGTCATTTCCACCATTTCAATTTCGTCCATTGTGCCCCCCATCGGGTTTTCCCATTTTATACGGGGGAAGTTGAAATCCCCCATTAGTATGGCGTCTCCTTTTCTACACGCATTTCGAATGTCATTGTACAACAGATTATTTTGTTCAGCGTCTGAATTTGGCGGTCTATAGCATGCTCCTATTATTATGCCCTTTGAATTTGTGTCCATTATTCTGACCCATATTGATTCTGCATTGTTTTTGATTCTGATTTAACACCTGGGCTTGAAGACTATTTCTTATGTATAGCGCTACCCCTCCGCCTCTTCTGTCCTGCCTGTCTTTCCTATATAGTGTGTACCCACTAATATTATATTCGTCTCCATCACTCTCAGACAACCAAGTTTCTGTAACACCTATCACATCGTAGTTACTTGTTAGTGCAGTAGCTTCAAGTTCTAACATTTTGTTTCTGAGACTTCTAGCATTAAGATAAATACATTTAATAGTGGTCTTACCTGAGTTGTTGCCCTTGTTTTGATGTGGTCTCCCTTCTGTTTTTTTGTTTTCTCCCCCCTTCCTTTCTAGTTTAAATGCTTCTGGACCTCCTGAAGGATCCTTTCTCCGAGTAGATTGGTTCCCTTTCTGTTTAAGTGCAGTCCGTCCCACCTGTATAGATAGTCCTTGTTGTAGAATGTTATCCAATGTTCAAGAAAGGTGAAGCCTTCCTGGGTGCACCACGATTTCAGCCATGCATTTTGATTTTGTATTTCCAGCTGTCCATATGGTCCTTTGCAAGGCACCGGCAGTATCCCAGAAAATAACACAGTTTTGGTCTTGTCTTTTAATTTCCTTCCTAGCTCTCTGAATTTGTTTTGCAGGGATCTTGGCCTGTCTCTTCCAATGTTGTTTGTACCGATATGGACGACTATTACCGGGTCATCTCCTGTTCGTTCTAGGAGCCTGTTCACATTCTCAGTGATGTGCTTGACTGAGGCTCCTGGAAGGCAGCACACTGTTCTAGTAAGGGGGTCCAAACTGCGAACTGAACTTGCTGTGTTTCTCAATATGGAGTCCCCAACAATCATGACCTCCCTTCTTTTTGCTGCCTGGCCAGCACTGTTTATAGGGTCCTGGATTTTGTTTCTTTCATTCTCTTGATGTTGGTTTTGGTCATCTAAATGTTGAAGTGGCTCAAATTTGTTGGATGTCTATTTCTGGTGGTTGTGTTTGACGAAGTTTCTTTTTTTCCCTGCTTCTGCCTATCTGAACCCAGCTGTTTCGACTCTCTTCCATCTCCCTGGTGGCTTTCAGTCTGCTAGGGGTGCAGACTTCCATGAATTGCGGGTGTGTCAGCTCCTCAAGCTCCTTATTTGGGGTAACACAGCACTTGTGGGAGAGACTGTTCATTAAAATCTCTTGCATATTTTTAAAGAGGAATACTATTCAGGAAAACCAAGATACTTAGTGAGCAAGTCATCTGAGTGAAGTTATCCGGCAACAAACTCCCCATCCCCAGTGGTACTGCTTTCCTAGAAAAGGATAACGTTTCGGGGGTCTGTTTACTGGAATATGTCAGATGCGACACTCTAGAAACGCTCACCAAATTGTGCAGGGTGGTACTTTGGAAAGGACTGAACGCAAGTCCTGCTATGTGGTTAATTGGGCCTGGTTGAATATAGCAATTGGAAAACTGAGCTTAATTCAGACACTTAGACGGGTACATGGCCCCTTTAGTGCATTGTTCTTTTGAATACGTGGCCCAATGACTCTCCAACAATTGCAGCATTTGAAGACACTGAAAAATACTTCTAGTCGAAACATTGAATTTTCTAACTTAAGCACCCCCTACTGGTCAGTTACCCTCCAGGTCCAGGCAGAGTAGCAGGCTCTGGGGTTCAGCAGCTAGATAACATCTGGTGGAGAGGCAGCCCAAAAGCTATAGCCAAAAGTTTTGCATCACTCTATAGAATTAACACATTCTGCTTCATAAAGTCGAATGAAACCTGCTGAATAATGTTACGTTAATGTACTGAATTACATACCGCTTTTGTAGTTTTCCAGATACTTCACAGAAAAATAACAAATTAAAAAATGTCACATTTCTAAATCTAACATGAAATACGGTACTACTATTATGGCTTCTGATAGACTTTTGCGATATCATTATTATATATATTTTTTAATTGTGTCAATCCTAAAATTCAAGGTGATGCTAAACTTTTGGCCATAAGATGTCAGCAGCATTTTATCCTAAATAAATACAGCATTGAACATGTTTCACCTGATATGTTAATGTGCTCAACTAACTTGTTTCAGCTTGACGGTGGTACCAAAGCACATGTAATCAAGAGTCCACATGAAGGGAGCTTGTTTTTGTAAACCACCCAGCCCTGACTTCACCTGCTGAAATCTCAGAGACCATTTCAATCTGGAAACCCCTGAGACAAATCGAACCATCCAACACCGACTTCACCTGCTGAAATCTCAGAGACCATTTCAATCTGGAAACCCCCGAGACAAATCTAACCATCCAGCCCCGACTTCACCTGCTGAAATCTCAGAGACCATTTCAATCTGGAAACCCCCGAGACAAATCTAACCATCCAGCCCCGACTTCACCTGCTGAAATCTCACAGACCATTTCAATCTGGAAACCCCTGAGACAAATCTAACTATCCAGCCCCGACTTCACCTGCTGAAATCTCACAGACCATTTCAATCTGGAAACCCCTGAGACAAATCTAACCATCCAGCCCTGACTTCACCTGCTGAAATCTCACAGACCATTTCAATCTGGAAACCCCTGAGACAAATCTAACTATCCAGCCCCGACTTCACCTGCTGAAATCTCAGAGACCATTTCAATCTGGAAACCCCTGAGACAAATCTAACTATCCAGCCCCGACTTCACCTGCTGAAATCTCAGAGGCCATTTCAATCTGGAAACCCCTGAGACAAATCTAACCATCCAGCCCTGACTTCACCTGCTGAAATCTCAGAGACCATTTCAATCTGGAAACCCCTGAGACAAATCTAACCATCCAGCCCTGACTTCGCCTGCTGAAATCTCAGAGACCATTTCAATCTGGAAACCCCCGAGACAAATCTAACGCCACCCTTCACTTTGAACTGTGATTTAAGACCTTTTGGGGTCGATTTAACTTTTGAAGGATTGTTTGAGATGATAAAGACCTCAGCCTTCACTTTATTGAATTCCTACTATTTTCATAAGTCTACATCCAGGTCGCTACTGTCACCACAGTCCATCTACCTGAATGTGTCACATTTCCAACAAGGGCTCTACCATCTTTGAAAACATTACCATCTTTATCTGTTCCTTGTTAGAAGGCCCTACAGTTTACATATGAATCTAAATATTTTCGCCATATTGTTTGCTAATTCTGCTGATACACCGTGCATTGAACTGATAAACAGGAAGGTGCTTTTCTAAATCAAATATTTCTCTCAGTGCAATACACAGGGTCGAGGCTGCATTCAGGATAACCGGGGCTTTGCCATCCATTTTCTAACCTCCTATTAGCATTGACTGCTGCTTTGCTTATTTCCTGTCAATCCGGGATGAGTTCAAATACAACACTCTACATCTAGAACATATAATCAACTGTAATAAGTAAGACACAGGCTGGCTGTTTAAACTGTCACCCTGTATCCGTAATCAAGTGAAACAAGCAAAGAACACAAAGAGAACACACTCCAGCACGAGGGAGGATGCTATACAAGCTCAGAAATGATCTTAAAATCCTATTAAAGCAGTGCAACCAATGCGCTCAGATATATTTACTTTGAAAAAATATCTCATTTATAACATAGCCTGTTCGATGGGTTGTAATGTACGCTGTTGATGCATCTTGTTTCAATTTCAATTGTTCAGCATTAAAAAGCCAAGAGCAGACGATTCAGGAGAGTACCTGTGTGTGTATACCTTTGAAGACGCTCCACCGGCCAACGCTACCATTGAAATAAAAGGTAAGCACGTCTACCTGTATACTGCACACGCTACCATTGAAATAAAAGGGAAGCATGTCTCCCTGTATACTGCACAGTCTTAGTCAGGTAGGTGGAGATCAAATTAAATTCAAGGGGTATCATTGTTGGCAGTCGCCATTTCAGAACATGCTTTGGGGCAAAATGAGGAACAAGTGAGGTAAAAGAGCAGCCATTCTGCACTGGCAGTCCATTGTTCCATATTGTTAAAGATACCAGACTTTTAATTAGTAAGAGTTGTGATTGGGATAAAAAGGGGAAATAAAGGCTGGTGAAACCCTTATTTTGACTCGGTGTAGGTCACTTCCAGCGAGGGAGGGAGAGAGACAGTACGCAGCCCCTGCCTGCTGTGATCCTCAGCAGGTTTTGTTCCTATATTCCTAACACTAAATCCTCTGTAATCCTGTGCAATCTGAGTGGCCGGGAGTGAGCTGGGGACATGGATAATGAACTGCCGCCTTCTTATCGAGGGGGGAGGGAAGGACGCATGTCTTGTAAAGTGTCAGGTAACAAGTGGGGTGGGAGTCATAAAATGGGAATTCCATCCAGTTAGAACAGATTTAAAACACACCACATTAATTGAAGGGTTCCACATCAGGTGAATTCTTATTTCTCCGTGCGCTTTTTTAATTGAACCGATATACTGATTTGACATTGTCCTGAATTTGTGTGATCCCTGCAGTACTTTTAAAACTGCTACAGGTTACTGAAGTACAGTATCGTTTCTAATCAAGTTCACCCAACAATGCAGAACCCTGATCTCAATCTAGCTGAGCAGATCTGGGATGAACTTGAATACCACATTCCTTATCAGAGCGCTGTCTAACTGTGTGAAATATGAATCCTGAATAAATGGGTGGAGTCTTTCTTTTCTACTTTTCCTGAATGGTGATTGCCATATTCTGGTAGTGTTGGCCTTGGTAAAACGAAGAGAACATTCTGCATTGGCAGTAAGTGACTTATTTTTTGGGTACCACTGCACTTTTGGGACAGACTGCACATAAAATATTTTGCATATTTTGAAGAAGAGACAATTATCTATTCAGGGATACCAAGATATTTAGTGAGCAAGCAGTCTGAGTAAGGTGAACAGGGAGCAAACCCCCTTCCCTAGTGCACTGCTTCAACAGAACAAGGAGAACGTTTCGGGGTAGTGTTCTACTTGTTAGATAACTCGCTCATTGAAATATTGTATGTTTTTAAAGAGAAGAGGGTTCTCTATTCAGGGGTACCAAGATATTTATTAGTTGAATAAAATCCCCACCTCCAGCCTTTCTGTAAATCATTTGTTGTTTGTTATTTTTGTCGGTACAGTATATAGCACTTTCATACTGAAAATTTTCATTTGATTTATGTGTTTTATAAATTGAAAGAGTTAAAAGCTGAAGAAGTACTCTCAGATAGATTTAGCATTGCTGTATTGCCATTTTAAACTGGCTGCTGTATTACATGATTACTAACATTGCCAGAGATTACAAAGACACTGAAATGGGTGAGGCATTGTCTGTAATAACTCTGCAGTATCAGAAACCAGATAAAATAACAACATGTGTGGGTTACAGGAAGCATTTTCTCAAAGGGGTTGGAGTTCTACAGGTTGAAAGAATAGCTTGTTTGATTGAACTCTGACTGGATTGATTTAGATAGGAAGGTGTGCCTGTATTTCATCTCTCCGTTTCAATGACATGTGAATGCTGTTGTATGCAGTGCTCTGAGTGCTGTCTCTGCTTTGTTCCTGAAGCTGTCAGCAGTCCTCTCTCGTCAGTGTCTAATGCTTTCTGCTCTTGTGGAAAGCCTTTGAGCGCACGTTCTGTGTTACTGCTTGTGTCCTGTGGCTGGAGCGACAGAGATGGATCTAACTGGATTTTAATCTGTAAAGTCTTTAGAATGACCTGAGAAAGCAACCAGCGTTTACTATCCCCAAACGACAGGGATATAATGAAAGCAGCGTTCATGCATATTTCTCACTGTAGAGTTTTACATGTACCGTTGCAGACAAAAGTATTGGCACCCTACACTTAACATATGATCATTTAAGAAAACAGTTCAGGGACTGAAGACATTCATCTGATTTGAAGATCGAATTAATGCAGCCGTGTATCAAAACATTCTACAAAGTACAAAGATACCATCTGAAATAAAGCAGCCATTTATAATTTAAAATGTAAAACACAGCAATTTTCTAACCAAGTTTCTCTGAAGTACAGTACAAGCCGTGAACCGCTGGGCCTCTAGTGACATGACAGCCAGTGAGAATATTATCTCTGCATGGCTTTGGAGGAAAGGAGAATAAAAAAAAGAAAAGGCCACTACCCAGCTCTACCCTCCATGAGGAGCTGCCACAGCTCCTGTCCCAGAAATATACCCGGGCTGCCAAGGAAAGTGGGACAATGCAAACCCCCCTCCGAGAGCAGTCTCTGGTACACTGCTGTAGGACAATGCAAACCCCCTGCGAGAGCAGTCTCCGGTACAGTGCTGTAGGACAATGCAAACCCCCTGCGAGAGCAGTCTCCGGTACAGTGCTGTAGGACAATGCAAACCCCCTGCGAGAGCAGTCTCCGGTACAGTGCTGTAGGACAATGCAAACCCCCTGCGAGAGCAGTCTCCGGTACAGTGCTGTGTCCTTGACGCCCCAGCCCACAATGCCACACACAGCTCAGCAGCAACAGATGGTGACTCGTGCATGGTTGGAGATTAAGCCCTGGAATCTGATTTTGTTTTTTCTAATGGCGGGATTTTATTGTCTTTGCTTGGACTGCTAATCTCTTGGGGTGGGCTGTAGGTTTTGTTAATTTTCAGGTGGGTAGCCTCTCTGTCCCTCTTAGACACCTGTATGAATCGGTGCTAAAGCAGTGCTTTGATTCTGTCTCTCACTTTGTTTTGCACCGTGTGTCTAGTTAGGGGGAAAGGCAGTGTAATCAATCTGCTAATTGAATTCTTAGATCGCAGTTGCCAGAGAAGCTGTAAGAACATTTTGAAAAGCTGTTTACTTTTCTTGTGTGTGAATCCACCCTAGAACAGTCCCTGCTGTTTAAGTGTGTCCCTGTTAGACTGGAGTACTGACCAGGGCTGGCGAGGGATACTTTCCTGTGGCAGAAAAACAGCATTAGTTAATGGGCCTGGTAAATTATTATGTAGTCATTTAGCAGCTGCTTTTATCCACAGTGACATACATAATGATATCAGCAGAAATGGTAATAGAGAATTACTGTTTATAAAATACACATAATAGGATGTTAAACAGATACACAAAATATTCCAGAATTGTAAGTGATTTTATATATATATATATATATATATATATATATATATATATATATATATATATATATATATATATTACTACCGGAATACTCTAACCCACCCCTAATATATATATATATATATATATATATATATATATATATATACTGTATAGCATTTTATGGTTGCAGAACATGATATTATAACTTACTGTATAGAATATGGATATGAGATTTCCTGTAACCTGATTGGTCAACAAGTGTGTCTTAATCCACTCTAAAGCCAGCCCCCCAAAAAATAAAACAACTTGATATTAGTAGCTCATCACAGCAGAGTTCGAATAAACGGTATAAACACACTGAAGTAACTGAACAAAGCATGATTAGCAACAATACATTGGCTGTACCAGATATTATCAATTATATTACTTATGCTAATTCATTTTATAACGTAATAGTAGTAAACACAGTTTCCGATACTTGTATCCTATAACATGTAGTTAAAGAGAAACCGTTCACAAACCAGGACTTTTTTTTTGTGTACAAGGTACAAGCTCCGTGTAAATTAAGAATATTTTTCTTAGTACCTATATATTGAGTTGTTTATGGTGCCGCTGGGATACTGAACAACTGGCTACCAAACCACGCATGGAATATTGAGGTAAACGTTTGTATTCATTAACATAAAAAAACTAGTGCTTCATAAAATCAGAGAGGGAAAAAAAAAAAAAACTATCACCGAAACCAGGTTTGATTTCGTACCTGACAAGCCCTCTCCCACAGTTGCTGATGGCGAATGCATATTTAAAAAATGATTGCAGAGAATAACTTTGGTCGCCCCTGGCAACCCACAGCTCGCAAATTTGAGCCCTGTAATATAACAAACCAGTTTCTTGATATAACCTGCTGTATAAGAATTGCTTACATACCAGGAAGCAACAGGAAGAGCTATTCAGTGATTAGGTTAGAGGTAAGAGATTTTAAAACCACTGCTTTTTTTTTCCCTGCAATGCATGTGGTATGTGAGCCCCACCTAGTGGCTGGAACTTGAACCACAACCCTGTTGGAGACAAACCTGCTTCACAACCCACTGTTTGAATATACGGTCATAAAATAGTAGGGTAATAATTCTAATCGCATTTGAACCAAATTTCAATATTCAAACAAACCTTACCTGAAATGAACCAGGCCAGGTTTAGACTGCCATGCTGGAATTCTGAACTGTATATATTTTTTTTAATTTGTAAATAAAATGTAAGTCATTCAAATTTGATCAAATCACTTATATATATACACACTACCGGTCAAAAGTTTTAGAACACCCCCATTTTTCCAGTTTTTATTGAAATTTAAGCAGTTCAAGTCCAGTGAATAACCTGAAATGGTACAAAGGTAAGCGGTAAACTGCCAGAGATTAAAAAAAAAAGTTTAGGTTACCAAAAACTGAAAAATAATGTACATTTCAGAGTTATACAAAAAGGCCTTTTTCAGGGAACAAGTAATGGGTTAACAACTTACAGCTGTTCTGCAGCAATGGAAGTAAATTAAGCCTTGAAAGTTGATGCTAACAATTCCTACAGGTGTCCCAACTTTTGTTGATTACTTACAAACCCTCTGTCTGTATAAAAGCAGTGTTGGAACAGACTGTGTTACTACACCCTCTTAAGCATTATTTGGACAGTATTGTACTGCAGGAAGTAGTATATTGCTCTCATAATGGCGAGAAAAAGGCAATTAACAAAGGAAGACAGACAGACCATTATAACCCTTAAAAGTGTAGGTCTTTCCTTTAGAGAAATTGCAAAGAAAGCCAAGGTGTCAGTGAGTACAGTTTCCTACACCATCAAAAGGCACTTGGAAACTGGAGGAAACTCTGACAGGAAGAGGTCTGGCAGACCCAAAGCCACAACAGAATCAGAAGACAGGTTTCTGAGTCAACAGCTTGCGTGATAGGCGTCTCACAGGACAACAGCTTCAAGCACAGCTTAACACTGGTCGAAGTAAGCAAATCTCAGTTTCAACTGTGAAGAGAAGACTTCGAGCTGCAGGTTTGACAGGTCGAGTGGCAGTAAGAAAGCCATTGCTAAGATGGCAAAATAAGAAAAAGAGGTTTGCCTGGGCCATGAAGCACCGCCAGTGGACTACTGAAGACTGGAAGATAGTCTTATGGACCGATGAATCAAAATTTGAAATCTTCGGTTCATCACGCACGGTTTTTGTACGCCATCGAGTAGGCGAAAGGATGGTTCCTCGGTGTGTGACACCAACTGTCAAACATGGAGGAGGAAGCGTGATGGTCTGGGGCTCTTTTGCTGGATCCAGAGTCGGCGACTTGCACAGAGTGAGTGGCACCCTGAACCAAAACTGCTACCACTGCATTTTGCAGCACCATGCAATACCCTCTGGTATACGCCTAGTTGGTCAGAGGTTCATCCTACAGCAAGATAATGACCCAAAACATACCTCCAGGCTATGTCAGAACTGCCTTAGAAGAAAAGAACAAGACGGTAGGCTTCAAATCATGGAATGGCCAGCACAGTCTCCAGACTTAAACCCCATCGAGCTGGTTTGGGATGAACTGGACAGAAGGGTGAAAGCAAAGCAACCTACAAGTGCAACAGTGTTGGGAAGAACTTTCCGAACAATATTTGATTTCCATTGTAGAAAGAATGCCAGGAGTGTGTTTGGCTGTTATATCTGCAAAAGGTGGCTACTTTGATTAGTCAAAAATTTAGATTCAATTTTATTAAACAAAACGATTCCATGATTTCTTTTTTATCTCCAATTGTTTATTTGTTCTATGCTTTAATTTCAGAGTACATTGAGACATTAAACATATATATATACACACACACACACACACATATATATATATATATATATATATATATATATATATATATATATATATATATATATATATATATATATATATATATATTACACAGAACGTAGAACGTGAAGAAGAGTATTTTCATATAGTTTACAGAATTCCAAACATGGTAAATTGTAAAAAGGTACAGAATTGTCAGAAAAAAAAAAGTTAAAAAAAAAAAGGTTTCCCCCAATAAAAATGTATTCTCCTACTCTCCCATTTCAGCGTTTCAGGTCCTACAACTAAATTGTAAATAAAACAAAAATTGTGACCTGTAAAAACAAGACCAATAAACAGATTAATAAACAAACAAACAAATCACTGTTAAGCCACAGTTTTGTTTTATTTTATGGTGTGTGCCAGAATTCAAAACAAGGTGCAGCGCAAAGTGAAATGTTCCCACAAGGTACGCAGTGGTACTTGGTCTCCACCCGCTTTCTGGACTCACCCTTCTGGTGTCGGTGCCCAGACCCCTGGTTGCACACGACGCACTGCCGAACCACTGCCTTGTGCTCTTTGGATTTGGAGAGGATAGGGCTGGGGAAATGGCGAGCGGTCAGCCTCACCGGATGTACTGTGGTGCCTGGCCTGCCTCCCTGATCGCCTGCACTGGGGTCTGCACGGCTTTGTTGCAGAATTTGCTTCACTAAGTTCATGCGAAAGGAAAGTAGAGTTGGTGGTTTCTGTTGCTTCTGCGAGTATAATATGTGTGCATTAAGAATCGCCACATCAATAAGATGGAAGGCAAGCTTTTTGTACCATTTGATGGCTTTCCACAGAAAACTGTAGTACTTCAGCAGCTGGTTGCTTCTGTCAACTCCTCCCATGATGGCATTATAATCCCCAATCACTTGGGCTTTGTGGATGGGTTGGCTCGTTGGTCTTCTTTCCTGTATCTACCATACTGGCATCATTGCAGTTCGAAAGCATGGTGACGTAATTCCGGTCACGCCAGCACAGTGCCATCAGCTTATCAGTGGTGCGGTAAGTTACCTCTCCTTTCTGCAGTGACGTTCCACCTAATTTCATGTGCAAATCTTTGGGCATACCACAGCGATTACCACGCACCGTACCCAGACAATGTGTCTTCCTGTCATACAGAAACAGACACAGTTCTGGACTGTTGAAGTGGTGGTCTACAGCTAATCGGTAACCCTTATCTAACAGCCCCTTCATGAGCTCCATCACAACACCGAAACTAGAACCATGTTGACCATCAAGCAGTTGCTGGTCTTGCCCAGAATACAGCATGTATTTTCATGTGTAGCCTGTCTTCGCCTCACAAAGCTCATACGACTTCACCCCAAAGCATGCCTGTTTGTTTGGGATGTACTGCTTGAAATAAAGCCTTCCTTTGTACAGCAAAAGAGACTCATCGACTGAAATCTCCTTAGCAGGTGTGTAGACGCTGGTGAATAAGGTTGTGATGCGGTCGAAAAAGGGGCGGATTTTCCAGAGGCAATCATTTTCAGGCCTGACAGCTTCATTGTCATGGAAGTGCAGTGCCTGAAGGATTTGCTTGTAGCGGTTCTGGCTCATGGTGTTACCAAAGAAGGGAGTGCTGATGGTGGGGTCTCCAGACCAGTAGCTGTCGAGAGAGGGCTTCTTCACTATCCCCATCAAGAATGAAAGCCCCAAAAACTGCCACAGGCCATCTAAGGTGACATTTTCCTAACCCCTCATTCTTGCATGGAGTTTATCAGCTGGTATTTTCATTATCTGTTCCTGGGCAAATGTATTGGTCTGCTTCTGAATGTTCTCCAGCACATCAGGGGTGAGAAACAGCTTCAGACAATCCAGCTCTGTGGCATCAGCCCTGATTCTTATATTTATCCCAGGAACACCAGTGAATGGGAACGCATGTGGCTGCCTGTCTTCAGTGCACCAGCTCTCCTGTACAGTACACACCCAAGAGCTGGAGGATGCAACTCTGCCTCTCTTACTTGCCCGACCACATCCATGACCTCCACCTCTTCCTCCAACAGAGACCTCTGCTTGCACACTGGAGCTTGCAGCTGTATTAAAGGGGAAAATAGTTAGACAGGGTTATAATAATCATCATCAATAATAATAATAATAATAATAATAATAATAATAATAAATCCCCACTAACTTTAGTAGAGTTACAGAATTTCCAGTAACATTTGTAAAGAAATCGTATATAGCGTTGAACAATCCTGCTGTAAAACAAGTGATTCCACTTATCCTCTTCTACACCAAAGACGACGAATCAAAATTTTTGTTTACCTTATCTAGTTTCTACATGGAAGGACATCTGCTAAACAGCAGTATTATGATCCTCTGAGGCAAAACATAAAATGCAGAATAATGGAAGTATCCTTATGAAAGTTTACTGTGGTACACAAACATACTAATGAAAGTGTAGAGAAGTACAGGCAAGCAGGGTCAGTCAGAGAAGTATGGTAAAGCCACACTTTCGACCGGCAAGAAAAAAAAAGGTAAAATACGGTAAATGCGTAGTATAAGCATGGGGGAAAGAAAAACTGCAAAACTACCGTGCTAATATATAATCATCTTTTACAAAGGTAACGTTATTTGCTTTTTAGTAAATGAAAACGCCAACACGCCAAATAAGCTGCAGGTACCATGCAAATAAATGTCAATTGAGCATTATAACTCGACTAATAAACAGCAACCTTGTACATAAAATGTCTGTTATGCATGCATTCCTACTAAAAAAAAAATGCTTAAAATGGTACCCTCCAAAAGCTAAATTACAATTAAAAATGCAAACCTGCGCAGACATAAAATGACTCAGAAAGACTGACTTGTTAGGACGTCGCTTTATAAAGCAAAGTATCTACCTAAGTAACTATCGATAAGCGATCAATCGGATAGGTAATGTGTATATTTAAACACAGTAAATAAACCAACTTGCAAGGAAACCGGTAACACACGATAACGTGTCCTTACTGATGTGAACTTAATTAAACGAACCGATACAAAATCAAATCATGAATCGTCTTACCTTCAGTGTTGCTGGATTCTTCTCCAGTAACTACTGTGAAAGTGGGATCCAAAACCTCTTGATCCTCCAAATCCAGATCCTTGCTCCCACTGGAGTAATCAAAATCACTCCCATTCTCCCAAACTAACTGCATTGTAGCCGGTGCATAGTTCTTGCGTGGTCGCTTGCCAAATTCCATTTTAATAACCTTTACTTCACTCCTCGCACATGTATAGCTCTCGCTCATCTCTGTTTTCACTCCAAACAATAGACTCAATCCGGGTTCAGTTCATCTCACTTAAATTTATCAGTACCCACAGATCACATTTCACTCAGTGCCATAAATTATGCAAATCAGGTAGCGCTTTGAAAGGGTGGAGCCCGAAATATCCGGGCACGTTTCTGAGGTCAATGAAAACAGGGTGTGGGAGAGGGAGAACACTGAACATAGTGATTACCCTGTGAGAATGAATTGATCAGAAGAATTGAAAACGATAAACAGCAGAGACAGGCAGTCAGCCGGTTTCACACAGCCACGCTCCTGCTATTAACTACAGTATTCTACAGGAAATACTCCAATTTAAACTTAATTGCTGTCAATATGGCAGGGAGGCACCCCTTTCACTGCATGGCACACAGACAGCAGCTGAATAACTGATTTGAATGCCATGAAAGAATGTGAACTCTCCAGGTGAAGTAACCATGGAAGTGCAACACTATGTGAAAGCATGGCTTGCAAACAGAGATTAAGTAAGCCTAAAGTAGTACCAGCTATCATACTTGTATTTGAGTTGAATGGAAGTGACAGGTCAAATGTATGGACTTATTTTGCTTGATTCTTTAACTTTCTTTATTCTTTCACACTGGCTTTGTAACCTTTGTTTTTGGTACCAAGCTCAGGATGTAAACACACACAACTCCTCTTTTAAGGTGCTTTTAGTTACTTTTATTTACCTGTCTGGCTTATTTAAGTTCAGGATTGGACTGACTGGACTGTCATGTACTGTTAAGTAAGGCATACAGTACAAACTGGTGAAATGACAAACTGGTGAAATGACACCGCCTAGTGGAGGTCAAGTAGAATGCTACTAGATGTGTATGAAACGCAGTAAGATCCGTCTTTAGTTCAAGTAACTGGTTGTATCTGGGGCTGTATAGAGACTGTCTTTAAAATATGTCACACTTTTATGAATATCAGCTTTTGTTTTAAATGCTACAGACTATGCTTAGCAATGGAATGTATTTGCGTTGCTGTATGTCACAATGAAAAAAGATGTGGTCACATAACATTCAAATATCTCATGAATATTTAGCCACATGAGTAGGATTGATGTACCAACGAGAGATCACACATTCCTCAGTGTAAGCTAGTGTAACCCCTCACTGTCCTGCTCAGTTTCTTTGTGTGCAGTGTAAGCAAGTGTAACCCCTCACTGTGTTTCCCTTTGTGTTTTGTAGCCTCTCCAGACATCATCGGGCACAAGCGCAGTGAGAACCGTAATGAGGGGCAGACAGCCGTGATGTACTGCAAGTCTGTGGGATACCCTCACCCTGTCTGGGTGTGGCACAAGAAAATAGATGGCTACTTTACGGTATGGAAGCCATTAGGGATACATTATATAATCTGTAGTTTTCCCCTTGCTTTTCTCAAGATTCTACTATCCATTTACCATAGTTTACCATAACTCTCAGGGCTTTATAATGCTGACCTGTGCTTTACCATGCTTTCACTGTGATTTAGTACACTTTGCTATGCTGTTACTATGGGTAACTTTTATAAGTGACCTTAAGGTAGTCCAAGATTGGTTCTAATTGAGGTCTGTAAGACTAGACATTAGTTCATCATGAAAAGAAATTACAATTAGAGGTAATAATTGATGATTGACCTAGTGGTCAATCATCTCACTTCTGAAGTGTGTTCTGAAATGGATAGTAAGCATGATATTTAATAGATGAAGCAGAACATACTGTGGTTATTCTAGAGGTGTGGCACTGCCTCTGTTAAGTTGCGTGGAAGCTACCATTATAAACACGCAATTTGAGATACAGTATGAATAACAGAGCAGTTTAAAAGCATTTAGAACACAGAGTCACTCAGATTGCCTCTGGAACTGGAAAAGGGCTCAGCTATCTGTTGAGTACTTTGCAAGTTAATGGGGTGCCTGAAGATGAGTTCAATTCCTATGCTTGGCCACCCATAGCTCACAAACTGCGAGGTGTATAACCATGCACAGGGATATTCAGCACAGAGACATTCAGAGACATTCAGCACAGGGACATTCAGCTCAGGGACATTCAGCTCAGGGACATTCAGAGACATTCAGCACAGGGACATTCAGCTCAGGGACATTCAGCACAGGGACATTCAGCACAGGTACATTCAGAGACATTCAGCTCAGAGACATTCAGCACAGGGACATTCAGCACAGAGACATTCAGCACAGGGACATTCAGCACAGGGACATTCAGCACAGAGACATTCAGAGACATTCAGCACAGAGACAGTCCACAAAAAGGAATCAAGCCTTTTGGCAATACGAAGTAAAACATAAATAAATTAAAGGGACAAAGGGAAATATAATCTGGGCATGCTCTGTTTGTTCAAATTAGAACACTATTATGAAGATTCTAAAACCCAACAGACCCTGTCAATCATCAGTCTGTGAACTTTGGTGTGCCCGTGGCTGTACACGTTACATAGTGCAGTGTAAGTGAAGGATTTAAAACAATAAAACAATGTAAGATAATGTTTTGTTGCTGACAGTGGTACTAATGAATACTAACTAATAAAGTAAGGGACTGAAGTCTGTTGAACCATAGACAATACTATCATATGACACTATCTGTTTTGAAAAGGAACTGCTGTAATGAGCCATTCACACCTCTGCAAGTATAATGCCTGCTGTGTGCAAAATCAGCACACACATTTAATGGGACCATTAAGGCTGCCTTCACACTGGGTCTGTATCAAGCAGACTCAGTCTGGTTCATTTCATTTGAAACAATGTATCCATGTGCTTGCTCTTCACACTTATTAGTCACACTGATTAGGGCACGTTCACACCTAGTTCACTTGTGATTCGAATCGTGGTTCACTTGCAAACAAACTCATTTTTTTCAAGTTTGCTCCGGTTCATTTCACACCAGAAAATTCAAGCAAACTTGAGTTTCTTTTAAAGTGCATTCATATGTGTTTGTTTGGTTCACTTGCAGCTTCATCCAGAATAGTTTTATTGGTTTCACATTGCACTTTCCAAACGCACTCGGCTCTGTTGCTGATTTCGGAAGGACTCTCTGGAAACACTTTTTTCCATCATGCCCAACATGGAGAATACTTTCCGCGAAGTGGCTGTGCTGCTGTCCGTGTTATTTTGGCTTAATTGGTGCTAACAATGTCAAATCATTGCCGAAGTAATGTAACATGCTGAAAGAGCATCATGTATTTATTGGAAAAACAATGTTCTTTTGGAGGAAATGCCAAAGACAATCATGATTAAGAAAAAGATGGATATTTAGCTGTTCATGATGATGATGATGATGATGGTAATAATAATAATAATAATAATAATAATAATAATAGCTTGTTGTAAATGTTGTACGCATGACAGTGGTGAAACAGGAGCTGGTTTACTAATGAGGCAGAGCGTTTCAAATGCAACAGTGTCTAATGTCTGTACAGACAGTATCGCTTTGTCTTGGCACAGTGTTTCCCTGCGCGTGTATATGGCACAATTTATTATAGCCAGACGTATTACATTTGCTAACTCCTTATTCAATTGTCATTTCATACTTTTCTTTGCTTGTGACAGTTTTGCTATTATGCTTAAAGAATATGCAAGGCATATTGAAAGATTGCAGCTACTGATGTATTGCTCTGGTTTTTAGCATATTTTAGATTCTTATAGATTTCTGTGGATTAAAGCACTCGGAGAGCACTTCACTAATTTAATGAATACATTTCTTGAATACCTACAGTAGGAGACCCTTACGGAACGAAAATATATTTTAATATATTGAGAAATATAATGTAATATATTGATTTAATATATTTCAATATATTGAATATAGTACAAAACGTGAAGGCTGAAAACTGACAATCTCAATTTTCCTGGTAACCCTAATGTAGTTTCCTGAGACGTTTTTGTTTTTTGCTCTACTTGTTTCCTCAGAATATGAAAAAAGGTTTACGTCCGAGTCAGGTTACCTTGTATAGTTCGTTTCCTATGTTCAAAAGGGCCGAGTCCAGCAGTTGTTCACATTGAGGTTTAGCAAGCAAACCAGACTCGTTTGCCAAATGGACCGAGACCACCTCTTTATGTGGACTCGGTACGGTCTGTTTCCCAAGCGGACTTTGTTGTTCACACCTCACACCAAACGTACCGAACCGTACCGAGTGCGGACCAAACCCTCTAAACAGACTGTATTAATCAAAAATAATTTCATAATTAAAGACATTGAGAAATAATTTCAGTATAAACATTTGTCATTTAATTCATTACATTTTTGCTTTTGTTGTCCTAAATTCAGCCCTATTGAGTGTTTAATAGTTCACAATAAGAATCTGTGTTGAATTGCTTTCCCCACATTTCCATTGAAAGGACATCAACAACTCAACGGGCCGCTACTTCATCATGAACAAGGACAACTACACAGAGCTCTCCATCGTCGGCCTGAAGATCAGCGAGGATCCTGGGGAGTACTGCTGCAATGCCAGCAACGTCATCGGCAACAAGTCCATCACCACCATCCTTCGGGTGCGCAGCCACCTGGCACCGCTCTGGCCCTTCCTGGGCGTGCTGGCGGAGATCTTCCTGCTGGTGGTCATCATCGTGGTGTATGAGAAACGCAAGCGGCCCGACGAGGTGCCCGACGGTAAGTGACCCCCAGTCAAGAACCGTGAGCAGATTAGACAGCTTTCTGGAAACTCTGCTTCTCAATACAAGCTCCCAGAAAAGTCCAGGATGCTGTTCCAAGGTGACTGTAGAAGCAACACGATGATTGTATACTTACTGTGGCCTTCAACTGGTATTTAATGGGGACACTGCTGGTAGTTATTTTGCTTCATTTGGGGTTGAAACAAAAATGCTAGTTTCCTACAGTCTTCCCTAGTAAAGGCACTACTGCGTGGAGTGTAGGTTGAGTCCTGGTCCTGCTGAATTACTGATCCACAGGGGACCCACAGACAGTGAGTGGTGCATTTTTGCACTTTCCAGTGACTAAAAGTAAAATCGTCTGAGATTGCTCCACCATGCCACACAGCCTCCACAATAGCCTGCAACCAGGCAAGGCCAGGCAGAGCCTTCAGTAGCTTGGGAGCATCAGTTGCTTTGGTTGAGCGGGTGAAAAGAAATGGTTTGCGTTGACAAGGGGAACAGAGCTCGCCTGTTGATCTTCAGTCCTCCTGTTCAGTTAGTGGGCTGCTGCATCAAAGACAACATTCAAATTGGACATTTTAAATTGTGAGACAAAAACAAAATCCTGGATTGTTTGGTGAAAAAAACGCTGCGATTGTTTGGTTGATAAACGGTAATGGCAGATATCAAGGTTAATTTCATTAGAGCAATTAAGGGGCCAAGAAAGGTGCTGTATGCCATTATGAGATGTCCCATTATTGAATCTCTGTGGTGAATGGAGCAGATTGCACATGTTGTATAATCACTGTGTCAATCTGGATTGAAAAACATTATTTAAAGAGCTAGGGGACGTGGGTGAACTCACTTGCCTTTCACATGATTTGAAGGGGTATTTAAATACTGAAAACACAGAAAATAATTGTACTGTTTATTAAACTGCTTTCAGATCGCTGAGGGATTATAAAGAACTGTACACCAATTAGCTGGCATGTTTTTTTTTTTCAATGTATTTATTATTTGTAAATGTTTTAGTGACCCGCAGGTGTTTAGATCGTTATTATATACATCTAGGTGTTTTTTCTTTCTGGGTTGCTCTCACAGTCTCCTCTTCAATATGGCTTGATTGTTTTGCACAACAATATTCTTGCTTCCCCCCCTCCCCCCCTTGTTTTTTTATTGATAACGAAATTCAGCCCTTTTCTTTCTCAGGTAAGTAAATCATAAGAAAGTAAAACTTGTTGGGCCGTATCGATTTAAGTTATTGTGAGTTCTAGAAATCTGCTACATTTTTTTGCAGCTTACCCTTTATTTAAACACTGATTCTGTATAACTCATAAAAAAGATTGAGTAAGTTGCTAAAATACTGTTATGAGTTATACAGAATTGCAAAAACTACATTGGTAAATAAAAAAAAAATTACAAATTCTAAAAACACAGTATTTTAAAAACACAGGCTAACTTTGTGAACATGTCCCCATTGCGTATTGATTGTCATCCATTTGGGATGTAACATACAGTACAGCTTTTACTTTCCTGTCTGATCCAAGAACCTTTTTAATTGATTGTAGCAGGGAAGACCTGGACTAACTATCTGGCACATGCGTATTGCTGCAGGTAGAGGGCAGCAGTCTCCTATGATCTGCCTGTCAGTCATGGCGATGACACAGAGAGGTGGGGAAGAGTGTGTGTGTGTGCTTTTCCTCTCTCTGAGTGGCTGAGAGGGGGGCCTTGGGAGATTGCTCGGCCCTTAAGAACGGTGCTTTAGGTGCACTCGGGTGGCCGGATTGGGGAACACACTGTAGAGAACTATCGGAAGACCTTAGGAAGAACATTTATTTATTACAAATAACCACTGTCACAACGCTCCCTCGGTCTGGAAGAAAGAAGGTTCTTTCACCAAGAACAAGTAGAAGAATTGTGAGGGAGGTTAATAACAATCCAAGATTGACTGCCAAAGATATTCAAAGTGAATTGGCAGCAAGTGAGACTGGGGTTTCCATTTCAACCATAGGTCAAGTAAATGATGGGTATGAGTTCTGGTCTATGGTTTTGTGGAGTGATGAAACAGAAATCGAACTATTTGGTCACGCTGATAGTCGTTATGCTTGGAGAGTGTCTGGTGAGGCATACAAAGAAAAGAACACCATACCTACTGTCAAGCATGGAGGTGGTACAATCCTTTTATGGGGCTGTTTTTGCTCTAATGTTACAAGACATTTAGTTCCAATACATGGTAACATGTGTTCCTTAGCAGACCAAAAGAGTTGAAGAAGGCTGTGCACAAGAGAAGTCCTCAGAATTTGAATGAACTGCAACCACTTTGCATTGAAGAATGGTCAAAAATCACTACAGAAACATGCCAAAAGCTCATTGACAAATATCCTAATCGTTTAAAAGAGGTTATTATTGCTAAAGGTGCCTCAACTAGCTATTCATTTCATTTTCCTTGTCAGGGTAAGAATACGTTTGAGTTAGCATTTTTGGAGTTTTGCAAAAAATTGTTGAAATAAATAATTGTAGACATCTATTTTTTGTAACGTTTTCCTCATCCACAAAAGCAAAACTTTTGGTACAAAAGATTTTTTCTATAATTATTTGTTTTTGAGAAATTTCTAGAAATTATGGATTTCCATTGGGGTATGTAAACTTTTGACTACAACTGTGTGTGTGTGTGTGTGTGTATGTATGGATGTATGGGATGTACGGATACATGTATGTATGTGTGTGTATATAATATATATATATATATATATATATATATATATATATATATATATATATATATATATATATATATATATATATATTACTGTTAAAATACACAGGGCCCTATTCAAAAAGCTCCTGAGCTATTTAAACAATGCTCCAGTGGATTCAATGAAATGTTCTCAACTTTGTGAATCAGGCCTCTTGATCCGTACTAGAAAATGAATCTCCATCTTAATGCCAGTTGCTCATGTTGCTTCCCATCCCTGACATCAAGTCTTTATTTGAACCTAACCCTTCATTTCTGTTTCTTACCTTTTTTTTAAGTTACTCTTATTCTTCACCAAACGTTTTCATTACTTTTAACCACCCAACTGGTACTTCTTGTGGAAATAAAGCAATTCTTTAATGTGTTTGGGAATGTATTTATTTTAGTGAATGAAAGAATAGGCTACTTATTCTAACAACAGCTTTAATGGTCACATAAGCTTTTTTCTTTTTTAAATACTTGTTTATTGTATAGTGTTTTTAAGATTTAAGGGGTTCCATTTAAATACTGAAATACAGGAAATAACTGAAATACTGCTGCCCTTAATTGTAGCTAACAAAATAATTCTATAAATCTAACCTGTTGTGCACTTAGTCACTATATAGGTCTCAGATGTCTTGTTCTAGTAAACATGTGTTTTTTATTTAAAAACATTTCTGGTACTACACTTGGTTAAAGAAATCTCTGTTTGCATGCCATGTTCTCTTTTAGTGTTGCACTTGCTTGGTCATTTCTCCTGAAGGGTGAACCTTCCAGTCATTAACCAACCAACCGCTTCCCCTATTAACTGACAGATATCCCGAGAAGACAGCATAGAAACTGCAAACTTTCTTTAAGCAAAAGTAGTACCAGATATAGTTTTTAAAATGAAACTACATGTTTACTATCACATGTTTTATTAAAAACTGCACATCTGAGATCTATGCAGCTAATGGCAGTGCAACCCCTGTTCATTAGCTGACTTTCCGAGGGGGGGGGGGGGGGGGATAAATCCACTGGGGTGGGGGCTGGGGTAGCAGGATTAATACAGTGCCTTGCGAAAGTATTCGGCCCCCTTGAACTTTGCGACCTTTTGCCACATTTCAGGCTTCAAACATAAAGATATGAAACTGTAATTTTTTGTGAAGAATCAACAACAAGTGGGACACAATCATGAAGTGGAACGAAATTTATTGGATATTTCAAACTTTTTTAACAAATAAAAAACTGAAAAATTGGGCGTGCAAAATTATTCAGCCCCTTAACTTTCAGTGTAGCAAACTCTCTCCAGAAGTTCAGTGAGGATCTCTGAATGATCCAATGTTGACCTAAATGACTAATGATGATAAATAGAATCCACCTGTGTGTAATCAAGTCTCCGTATAAATGCACCTGCACTGTGATAGTCTCAGAGGTCCATTTAAAGCGCAGAGAGCATCATGAAGAACAAGGAACACACCAGGCAGGTCTGAGATACTGTTGTGGAGAAGTTTAAAGCCGGATTTGGATACAAAAAGATTTCCCAAGCTTTAAACATCCCAAGGAGCACTGTGCAAGCGATAATATTGAAATGGAAGGAGTATCAGACCACTGCAAATCTACCAAGACCTGGCCTCTAAACTTTCAGCTCATACAAGAAGACTGATCAGAGATGCAGCCAAGAGGCCCATGATCACTCTGGATGAACTGCAGAGATCTACAGCTGAGGTGGGAGACTCTGTCCATAGGACAACAATCAGTCGTATACTGCACAAATCTGGCCTTTATGGAAGAGTGGCAAGAAGAAAGCCATTTCTTAAAGATATCCATAAAAAGTGTCGTTTACAGTTTGCCACAAGCCACCTGGGAGACACACCAAACATGTGGAAGAAGGTGCTCTGGTCAGATGAAACCAAAATCGAACTTTTTGGCAACAATGCAAAACGTTATGTTTGGCGTAAAAGCAACACAGCTCATCACCCTGAACACACCTTCCCCACTGTCAAACATGGTGGTGGCAGCATCATGGTTTGGGCCTGCTTTTCTTCAGCAGGGACAGGGAAGATGGTTAAAATTGATGGGAAGATGGATGGAGCCAAATACAGGACCATTCTGGAAGAAAACCTGATGGAGTCTGCAAAAGACCTGAGACTGGGACGGAGATTTGTCTTCCAACAAGACAATGATCCAAAACATAAAGCAAAATCTACAATGGAATGGTTCACAAATAAACATATCCAGGTGTTAGAATGGCCAAGTCAAAGTCCAGACCTGAATCCAATCGAGAATCTGTGGAAAGAACTGAAAACTGCTGTTCACAAATGCTCTCCATCCAACTTCACTGAGCTCGAGCTGTTTTGCAAGGAGGAATGGGCAAAAATTTCAGTCTCTCGATGTGCAAAACTGATAGAGACATACCCCAAGCGACTTACAGCTGTAATCGCAGCAAAAGGTGGCGCTACAAAGTATTAACTTAAGGGGGCTGAATAATTTTGCACGCCCAATCTTTCAGTTTTTTATTTGTTAAAAAAGTTTGAAATATCCAATAAATTTCGTTCCACTTCATGATTGTGTCCCACTTGTTGTTGATTCTTCACAAAAAATTACAGTTTCATATCTTTGTTTGAAGCCTGAAATGTGGCAAAAGGTCGCAAAGTTCAAGGGGGCCGAATACTTTCGCAAGGCACTGTATATAGTTAAAGCGCTGCCCTATTTAGACCCTCCATTGTTTAGATAGATTTCTTAGAGATTTCCTGAAGGACTAGAGCATGAGGATCAGGTAGCTGCTGAGGGGAACCTACAGCAGCTTCTGTTGTACATGAAAGAGATTCTATCAATTTGACCAGTTTCATAAACTACAGGTATATTTCCCAGACAGATGCTTTTAATGCAGTTCTGAAATCAAGTCTCATCCGTCACCAGGACTCCTGTATGGAGGGTTTGAGTACACTTCAGTCTCCACTTATAGGCTGTAGTGAACAAGGACTTGGGACTCGTCTGATCCAAAGCAGTCAGGAGGAGGTACATCTTTCCATTGGCAACTGGTTCAAGTGTTCATTGACTTGGTTTGGAATTATCAGTTTAATTATTTCTTAAACTGACCTTATTAAGAAGTGCTGTGGTGTCAACAAAAGGAAGGAGAGAGCTCTCTCTAACCCTAGTGGACAGCAGAGGAACAACAACCATCAGAGATACAGGTAACATTCTGGTATTATCAAATGGACTGGATTAAAAGTAGCGGGGTTCTGAACAATACAGAGTTATATGTCCCAACGTGTTATTACAACTGTTTAAATAACAGACCTGTCATTTTTCTTTTCATTAACATTCTGACAACTTTTTACACATATAACTTTATAACATTTTATAAGTAACAGTTTAAGAGCTGAAAATAATTACAAAGGTCTAATTAAGCAAATTATCATTTCAATGAAGGGTCTAGTTAAGTAATTGAGAGCTCAGTTGGAATGAAAATCGGCAGACACGGGGTCCCCAGGACTTGGGTTGAAAACTAGTGCTCTAAAGCACTGCAGTAAGAGCGATTTAAAAAAAAAAAAAAAACATAAAGAACTGCTCTGGCTTTTCTGTTCTGTACCACATCATGGATCATTATTGCTGTGTTACCTGTTTGACAATGTGGGAAAATAATTTTTACAGCAGAGTGGACATTTTGAAAAGAGCATTGAAACAGACTTTAAAGTTATAAGTGTAAAAAGTTGTTCAGATGTTAACAATGAAAAGAAAGATTACAGGTATGCTATTACAGATGTAGCAACACGTGGGGACATGTAACGCTGTTTTTCTCTGAACCATGCTTACTTTTTAAAGTTATGCATAATTCTTGGTTCAAGTTTGTTTAACAGGCTATACCTACCTTCCCTGTTATCTCTGTGGCACTAAATGGATATTTTGTAGCCAATGTTTCTTCTTCAGTGCATCAATCTTCCATTCACAAATGGGTCACATACTACAGTCAAATTAGTTTTACAAGCCTGCAGCAAACACCAGCACTCGGGGGAATAGGTATTTTGATTATTCTTATTTTTTTTTTTATTGATCTTTGTCGGTTACTATGACTTCTTTTTTTTTCCCCCCTCTAAAATCGCATCATAACCTAAAAATTGGTGGTAAGTGAGAGATCTGCATGCCTCCAGAGTTTGTTTCTGTCAGCTTCAATCTCTTTACAGTCCATCAGTCCATGATGTCAACACACACGCTCTTTATTTTTCTTCATATTTTTTCCTCCATTCACATTCAATACTGGTTTTGGACACAACCCCCCATTTTTAATTCTCAATTTACTGTCAACTTTTCCTTTTTTCTGTTTTGTTTTTTAACTGTAGTACTGTTTCCGTTGCCTCCTCAGTTAGGATTTTGTTTGTTTTGTTCTTCTTCACACCTGTGTGACTCTGTACTGGGGATTGTAAGGGAGCTTCCGCACACAGCAAGCTAACAGAGGTTTTCAGTGACCTCACCCATCATCCTGCATTCTTATAAATGGGTGCCTTCATCTGAAGAGCACACAGTAAGAGTGCCAAGGAAAGAGGCCAGACTTGCATAGTTCAATCGTAAATCACATTCCAAAAAAAGAAGTGATTTTAATAGACATTTTCAGGCACGGACTGACTGAACATTTGTTCAAAGCTAGTGATTTTATATTCACATAACAATTAACATTTTGCCCATTATATTAGATTATTATTTATTTTAATATTTAAATGTGATTTTGCAAAATGTATAAAGAAATGAACCCATGTCTGAAATGTGTTCTATTTCCCACACTATGCACTTTAACTTTTGTGCCCCCCCCCCCCCCCCACCAAAAAAAAGGTTAAAGTGATGAATGGCCTTTATCTGCTATGTGGATAGTAAGAAGCAGCATGCAGACACACTTTTATTGCAGGTATATCCCTGCCTTGTAGGCTTTCTGCATAAACTAGCTGTGCATGCTAATCCGAGTCTCCTCACTTTACAACAAACATGTGTAAGCTGTAGGAAAGCTCTTGTGTTAGGTCGCATTTCAAAAAAATCCAATAGAATTTGGGGAGCTCTCCACTGAAATAGAAGATTAGTTCCAGTCTGGATAATCAGCTTTCCTTAAGACATTGGACATTGGGCTCCAGGTTTGTATTTAAATCCCTGCTGCGTCTCTCTCTCTCTCTTTCTATATATATCTATCTTCACTATTTGCAGCACACTGTCTGGTCGTCATGATATTCCTAGTTTTTTGTCAGAATGATTTCTGTACTTTATTTCTGTTGATACTGTAACGCTACCAGTGGCTAAATCCCCACTTCATATCCACTGGTTTGCTGTTGCCAAGTTGTTGGTTTGTGATCCAAACTATCCTGTTTCTTTTTTTTCTCTATGATTTTTTATTTGTTTCATTTTTGTTTCTTCTTCCGGTCACTGATTGGTGCTGACCGTGTCTTTGCCTCGGGTGCAGGTGGAGTAAGCACATCTTCTGGAGGCACATTGCTCCTGTGTCCGTGCTCATGTGAACGGCCACACTGTTCTATACTGTAAACTCATAACTGCTCCATGTATGACTGACACTGTGGAATCCTGCTGAAGGCTTCCCTGAGGGGGCCAACAACTCATCCTATAAGACCTCGTTATTGTGTTCTTGGTACAAAGACAAGCTGGAGTCTATACCAAATGCCTATTAATTTCCATTTGATTAGGTTATTAGAGGAACAGAAGAGTGAATTTTATTACAAAAAGTAAGATCTACAAACCAACAAATTTGGATTGAAAAAAAAAAAAACCTAAATCGGAAGTTAGGTCTATTTTAAAGTCATCATTTCATAATAGCAACATCAATTTTTTAAGCAAATGTTTTTGAAAACATATGTATTGTTCTACAATAACTAATAAAAACAAGGTTGCCATTAGTAGTGTTTAGATAACAAGAAACATTTGACAAATGACCGATGCAATGATACTGCAACAAATCCCAGCGATCAATTGATTGCTTTTGAGAATAACCCTTGCAAATAAAATAGGGATGCAGTTGATACAAACCAAAAGTACAGCATGTCTTAATGAGACCCCACACCCCAACAACCTTAATTCTTCATATTTTGTTTCCTATAAGGGTGAAAAAAGCTAGTCAGCAGTATTCCACACTTGAGATGTTGGTTTAAGTCTTGTCATAGATCTACTCTAAAATGAGTGAACTACTGGAACTTGGGGGACAAACTGAACAACAATTGAAATAACAAAGAAATAGAAAAAAAAGCTTCCACACCAGTTGCAGTATTTCATGTAGAACATTTTAAAGTGTTAAATTAATCATGTAACAGCATTTTTTTAAATCATTTTTTAAACTATGAAACTAACTCCATGGGGGAAAAAAAGGCCTCCCCAATGAAAAATGCTCAGCAAGTTATTTAAACATGGACCCAGACTGCAGAGAGCGGTCTGCTCTGGTCCTGCAGCGATGTCTAACTCACTTCTCTTCTCTCTGTGCCCCTCGCCGGATTCCTTCTGTTCTGCAGACGATGAACCAGCTGGACCAATGTAAGTGTTGTGCATAGACTTCAGGTTTGCTGAGGTTGTCAAATACATAGCAATACATTTAGTGAGGTGGGATGATTTTCTGTAGAAAACAAAGGGACAGATTCTCAAAGCCTTTTACTCCCAAGTCGTCATTGTATAAATCGCACAAATACATGCTGTTGAAAATGCAGTTAATACTTTGGTTTCATGTATAAGCCCATGTGCCTGTCTCAGTATAATCGTAGAGAAGTGAAAAAATGTGGGGCTAAGATTGCAACACCCTCTTATGGTTTGTTTGTTTTAAGAATAGAATGAGCAGCTGCATGATTCTGAGAATCCATCTCTTCCATCTGATTTATTCTGCTAAACTAAATGTTGCTACACTCTCTTTTATTACATCAGGAAAACCAATTCCACCAACAACCACAAGGATAAGAACCTGCGCCAGAGGAACACTAACTGAGCTCATCAGACCTGTGAGTACTGAGTCGGGGAAGAGGACCTTTAGTTTCTGTGAGAAATCCGGAGCAGACGATGGGTGCTGAACTAGATCCAGGAAAACCTTTCGTGTCACCTGAACAAAGCACTCACCTGTACTAACCAGCCCTGAACTAGATCCAGGAAAACCTTTCGTGTCACCTGAACAAAGCACTCACCTGTACTAACCAGCCCTGAACTAGATCCAGGAAAACCTTTCGTGTCACCTGAACAAAGCACTCGCCTGTACTAACCAGCCACACAACTTATGAAAGGCTGTTTGGTGAACAACACCTTGAATAAGGAGTCATCTTAACAGGCACTAATGCTCAGTCCCGTTGCTGACCCCCAGTTAATTACACTGTATAAGGGTCACAAATGCAAGATTCTATCAGCTTGGAAGATTAGCAGCATCCCATGGCAATTCAATTTGCTAGAAAGCAATGTCCCTTTTTGGAGAGAAATGGTGAAAATAAAGAAATTAGTTCAAAGTAGTTAATACAGAAGGTAACATGCAGGCTTTGAGTGAGGACTCCTGCCATTTTATGATAAACAGGTTAGGGCAGAACTATTATGTCTTGTAAATTGCTGTGTACTGTGTATGGATTGTAAGTCTTGCATTAAGATCACTGGAATATTATCTCAAAATGATGATGTGTCTGTTTTTCTCTCCCCTTGTAAAGGATTACGTTATCTGACCACCAGAGGGTATCTGAGGCTGCAGCTTCTGTGATTTTTACATTGAAGACACAACTTTCACTATATGAGTAAAACAAAGTGGAACAAAACGGCTGTCTGAAGCATGTCTTATTCAGTATTAAATGAAGTTGCAGGAACATATGATAACAAAATCCTTTCTAAAGATATACATAATTGTATGCTGTGTGTGCTGTTGATGTTTCTTTTTATTTGACAAAAATAACTTTGATTGGTATTTATCAAGTATAGTCTAATACTGCATGCAATATTAACAATTTCTTGTTCTAATATTCAAACTGACAACAGTTTTTATTTTTATTCGACTTTGCATCCAAAAGGAGTATATGTTTGTATCTGATTACTGATACTAATTTAACCAACTGAAATCTGCTAACGTAATTCATACAGGATACACACTTCATTCGTTTTAATAGCATCTACAGCAGCTCAATGCACTGTGCTAATTAGACTTGCATTATTACGAACAAAATAGTTTTAAATGTAATTATTATATGTAAGGGCTTGACCTAAGATTAAGTCTGTCTATATAAAAAAAACGAATTAGAATGTTTTCAATTACTGAAAAAGCAATTTAGCAGTGAATTTCTTTGTAAATATATATTATGCTTTTTTCATAGCAAATTTAAGATGAATGTGTTGTCTTGTATACAGAACTATTATTGTCTGGTTACTAATTTTATAATGCATTCCTTTAATTTATTTGACCTTGTTACATTTCATGTATAGCATGACTATATCCTATGCAATATTTACTGTTCTTCATATAACCGTCACCATTTCTTGCTCTAAATGAAAACTTTAATGTGATCACTCCTTTTACAAAGCTAATATTATCTAATGCACTGCTGTAGATGCATGAACTTTCTATAGTAACTCCTGTGTAAAAGTGTTGCAGTGCAATTGGACCTTAAAAGGGGAGGGAGGGGAATTCAGGCAGCTGTATGAAATGTGGATCCAATCATTAAAAAAATAAAGTCCTCTAAACAACATGGTTTACTCCTTGTTGATTTCTATATGAAACTGCTGAAACGGGTTACATAAACAGTAATACAGTGCTACCCCGTTATAACGCAGTTGTCGGGGTCCAGAATTGGAGACCGCGTTGTTTGTATTTCGCCTTATAATGAATATTGCCATTTTTGTTCCCGAAATGATTTACAGTGGCCAAATTAATATTGTAGTGTATGGTGGAAAATGAAGGAAGTGAGACACACACAATTTGCAGGTACACGAATCCACGGTTTATTGGGACGATTATTCCTGGCCCCTGCCAGCCTGGGCCACACCAAAAATAACGAACAGTCTTGCACATTCACACAGCAGCTTGTCTGACTCAGTTGTCAGTTGATGTGGGCTTTCATGTCCCCGCCTACCCAGATGTCAATCAATCCTAGCTGAGGCATGCTTACCGTTTTACTGCTTACACACACACGCATACACGCACGCATATACACACGGGGTCTGTATATTTTTTATAATACCTATAGTAAACTGTAAATACATAACACAGCATCCAAGGACGTTTCTACACACTTGTATTGTTTCGTACTTTATTTATTTCTTAGCACTTGTTTTGTAACAATAACTGATAGTTTTACTTTTAGAAAAAAAATTAATACAGTGCAAGCACAGGGGTTACTATATGTCCCAGTTTCAACTTGGGTTTAAATACAGTAATGTAAAACAACAATAAAACCCAAAGTTTATGAGTCAAATTGCATTATGGGTGAAATGGGAGCCACGACCTTACCGTGTTATAACCGATTCCGCACTATAACTGGGTAGCACTGTACCTTGTTTCCACAACCCTATTGCTACGCTGTGCTGGCCTAGCACTCTCTTCCCAACTTGCCATAAATCCTGTGGAAACTGCACCAGGGTTTGAACAGTAACAATGGCAGCTTAGCGTGGTGTCACAGCGGCAAGGGATCTGTGAGTTAAACAGTAGGCAGAGAAGGGTAGTTTCATGTTTCCATGTACAGTAGGACCCCCCTCCAAGCAGAAGTGAATTATAGTACCTAGTCCAAGCAAGAACCAGTTAACCCTGATCACAATCACAGCCTCTCGTTTCCACAAAGCAATCCCCAATTCAGGTGAGCTGCTGTACAATTAGATTGCTTTTTTCACTCAAGGGTGAATCTCTCTTGTGCTGTAGCGGTTAGTAACAGCGACAAAGGGTAAAGAGCTCAAGCCCATTCAATTTACTAAAAGCTTTTTGAATCATCGTTGGTTCCAAAGCAGAGGCTGCTTATTTAGCTAAAAATGATGTTAAATCCTAGGACCCTGCAAGCAGATTTTACAGGGGCCAATCTGTATGCTTTTTAAATCGTTAGGGAAATACAGTAAAGCCGCAGGCAAGGGGAACAAAATGAATATATTATATATATATTTTTTTATTATTATTACTGGTGTTTTAGATTTTTAATAAAAACGACTCAAGTTTCAACTCCACTGAAATGAGCCCTTAACAACAACTGCTCAACCTACTAATATAGACTTTGTTCTATCGCAGTGATGCCTTTCTGAAGGCCTGATGTGCTGATAGGAAAAAAGAAACACATTTTGTTAAATTGAATTATAGAATACAGGCTGTATATATTTGTAGATAAGTCAGCATGTGCATTTACAGTAGAACCCCTTTTCTCAACATTTTCCACCTGGATCAATGTTCTTTTCATGTTTCAGGAGTAGCTTAGAGGTTCTGCATTAGGAAATTGTTTTACTAGCAAATTCAGGTTTTCATTTCAAATGAGGTCCTGACCGATACTTGTAAATTAAAATGGAGTGTTCTAGTCTGATTTATAATACAGAAGATGGATCTAGGTTGTGAGGTCTGCCAGCTGTACTCTTTGGAAATGCACACTGAGAAACTGGCTGTAGCAAAAAAGGTGTCGAACTGTGGTACCCTCGGGCCAAATGTGACCCCATAATGATCCTGCTCATGACCCTACATATGAACCACCAATATTCCATCCAGGATTAAAATCTATTATTCAGTGGCTCAAGGGGACTGGTTTGAGCTCCACTGGACGTCACTACATGTAGCAGTGGAACAAACCTGCAGAAGGAGTCTGCTCCAGGCCCCTCACTCGTTTGCTATCTTGTGGAGCTCCTTCTCCACCTGCTCCACAAAGGCTGGAAAGCTCTGATCCAGGAGGCACAGCCGGAGGAACGGGCCCAGCTCCTCGCTCGGGAGAGTGAAGTGCCGATAGGCCAGCGGCAGGGAGAGCTTCGACTCTCCCAGCAAGGACTGCAAACACAAAAAGGAAACCATGTTTATCAGCTACTTATAAACTATTCATTTAAACTGAGCCTCAACTGAGGTTGGAAGGGAAGTAGTTTCATGGATCTTTTCATTAGTGTCTGAACATGCATTAATATGATTTAATAACTAGGAAATAATGGTGATTTAATGTTTAATTCACAGTAATTCAATAGGAAACCATACACTGTCTTGTATGCAATTACACTTCCTGCTGTGTTACCCCTCACCTCAACCCACACTGTCCCTATCCACACATCCAAGTCCTAACCACTTCCAGAGGCTTTCAGTCCCCATCCACTGATCTTTCAAGCACAATCAGTAGATTGAAAAAAACACAGTACTGTCTGGTAGGTCATGTGACCCGACTGCAGTTAAACCAGTGAAATTCAGATATAGTGAATTTGTACCAGGAAGTAGCAGCTACTGTTGCTTCCATTGCATATTCAAATCAAAGTACAAAATACAAGCAAAGAACCAAAAGATCCTCAACCAAGAAAAGGATGGGGGACAGTGATAATGCTGCTGATGCTAATGAGTAAGAACACTGATTTTAAAACCTTGGTTAGCACTCCTTTAAGGGATATGTACATATGTGTTTATGTGTAGCACCTGTGCAAGACATTTGATTGGTAATCTGCCCTCTGAATCTCTGACTTCTGATGTTGACCCAGCTCCCCCGGCTAAATCTGTCTGGAGAACCAGGTTACAAAAAAAAAAAAAAACAGGTTCAAACAAAATGAAGACAGTGCAATTCACACAAAAATATATAATATAGTAGGTCCAGTAACAATTAGGTGAGCCTAGAGCTAAAAAATGTCATTGCCTGAGAATATGCATCACATAACACTTGAAGTAAATGCAACAGCTGGTTTTGTTTGCTTTTCCATAAGACAGTAGTTTGAGGGAAAATGGGAACTGGTTTTAATTTCCCCATGAAACTTAAAACTAGTGTTAAAAGATTTGTATGCAATGGATTTTACATCATGTGTATCTAGATATCAGGAAGCTTAACTTTGCTTATGTTGTAAAACTTATCAATACAACCTTTGTATACAAGGTTCATTTATCGACACACCACTGACCACATGTCATGCAGAGAGGGAATTACTACTGGTGGTTAAAGTGTATATCTGGTGCAAAGGGTTTTTATGTTTATTGAATAGATGTAAAGGAAATGTCTTGTGTGTTGTGCTTGCAGTCTACAGATGCGATAGTTTGAGTGCTTTATATCTTCTGTGCGCTGGCTCTGTCTTGTGTATTTTAGGGCAATACAATAGGAGAAGGGCTGTGTCTTACCCCCTGCGTTGGTTGCCCCGTGTCCTGGCTCTTCACTGTTACATACTGCTGCAGAGTGAGCACGGCGCTCCCACAATGCTCCACTGCCTGCTCCCTGGAGCCCCCCCCGAACTGCATCCGGAACATGCGGCTCTCATTCTGCCAACAAGAGGAGGGGCACAATGTGGCGGCACACAGATAGAGCACTGCACATTCACAAAGCAGCAGCATCAAGCCAGGAAAACACACAGCTCTGGCAGGAGTCCAGTACAATGTATCCTGTGTAGATTTAATTCTGTGCATAGAACATACGGCTCAGTGCCAAAGTAAAACAACACTATGTTCAATAGTAGCTCCCGAGCACAGTATCAGGTGTTGTGATTTATAGTAGACACGGTTTGAGCAGACAGAACTGCTCTGCTTCATGGTCCTCTTGTCCAAACTGCATTAGATGACCTCTCTTATACAACAAGAGACACACTACATCCAAAGTATAAACTTCAAATAAAACATCTGAGATGCACATTGAACATGTATAGATTTGTTGTGTTTTGGTTTTAGAACAGTTAGCAAGTCACATTTTTTTGTTTAATATTCATGAAACTAGGCACATGTGGCTTCTTTTGAGGCAGTCAAGAAAGGTGTCATGAATACTAGACTTTGTTTAATGGAAACAGACTTTAAATAACAGTCTTAAATAACTCAGGAGTTCATGTTTTATGAATAGAGGCCAGTTTCTATTTGTTTTTTTGCTCCCCTATCAGTTGCCTTGGCATTATCAGTCAGCAATCGATAACAGGACTTGCTGCAGTGTCCTAAATAACATCAGGCTGCTATGTAACAGTCTGGATTGCAATGGCTCTTAGCTGCTCTGTAACAGTCTGGATTGCAATGGCTCTTAGCTGCTCTGTAACAGTGTGGCAAAGTGGTTTGCAGTGCGCAGGTGTAGAGGTGATGTGATTACGAAACAGAAGACAGACAACAAAGTTCACGATCCAAACAGAAATATTTTATTTTTATAATCCCCGTCTGGCGACCACAAAGAAGAATCCCATGCAATGCACAGCAATGAGTTTTGCACTGTTTCAAAACAACGGGTTACAGTCCCAAAAGACACAGACACACACACGACCACAAGTCCAGAGTGAGTGCTAAAGTGCAAGTGGTGAAATACAATTTATTCATGTGAAGTGTTGTCCGGCTTTAGTATTGGCCTTAAGCGACAACTCCAGATCGTGTTAGCCATCTA
This sequence comes from Acipenser ruthenus, assembly GCF_902713425.1. Lineage (NCBI taxonomy): Eukaryota > Metazoa > Chordata > Actinopteri > Acipenseriformes > Acipenseridae > Acipenser > Acipenser ruthenus. The sequence continues at coordinate 16,236,631 of NC_081209.1, read as the reverse complement.
ACAAGAACAAACAAGCATAATTAGACCCGACAAACAAACAAAACACTCACGGCAAGTTTACAGTTCTCCTTTAGCGGTTCGCTCTTAACCATAACAAAGGAACAGTTGACCTAGCCACGTCCCCTTTTGTAACGTCAGTCTCGTCCCCTTGGTTAGCGAGTGCAACCGTCTCCTCCAAGCCACGATTGCCACATTACTTCCCTTCTGGGGCGATGACTTGGTGTACCATAGCTCCGCCCCCTTTCTAGATGACCGACTTCCACCTTTCCCTTGGAATGAATTGTCAGACCATCCAGTCCGGGGCACTCGGTCCCCTTTACACAGCGCCCTCACAGGTTGGGAGGGAGATTTATAACCAAGATTCATTATTTTTCTGTTACAAACAGATGGTGTTCTGGATAAAAAAACGTTGTAGCCTACAGCTTCATTTTCTTTAAATAACCCTGCATCCTATGGTGTTCCAAATACAATTGTCTGAGAACTGAAATGTTTGTGGGTTATCAAGTTTTTCTATCACATCATACAATATTCCCGATTTTTAAAAAATATAATAGTAAGCAAACTGAGTTGTGGGGTATCAAGTCATGCCTTCTATTGCTAATTATAAAGGTTTGGGCAGTGATTAATGAACTACAATAATCTCCAGTTGTACTGTATATTACAAGTATACACAGCCTTTTTGGTCATACCCTTGATCTCGTTGACACTGAAATTGTGAGAATTCTTTATTTGGTAATAAACAAGCTGTCAGTACTTTTAGATTGAGATTTGGGGTGTTAGGTTGTGTTCACACTTATCTGGAAGAAAATGTACGGAGTTTGCTTGGGTGTGAAATGGAGTTTGTTTTTTTGGTTAATTTCCGTGCATCTTGCCAGTGGTTGGGGGATCGTTCAATTTTTGTCAGTGTGTTTAAATTATTTACACTGTTTTACCGCTATTGAAGCGAGTGATGCCGAGCACTGGAGGGGAAGGTACAGGAACTGGATGAGAGCATTCTCTCTGTCAATCTGCCTGGATTCTGACCACATTTCTAAAAGTCGTACCTTATCTGCTAATAGGGCGAAACTGCTAAAATGCTACATTTTATTATTATTATTATTATTTATTTATTTATTTCTTAGCAGACGCCCTTATCCAGGGCGACTTACAATTGTTACAAGATATCACATTATTTTTACATACAATTACCCATTTATACAGTCGGGTTTCTACTGGAGCAATCTAGGTAAAGTACCTTGCTTAAGGGTACAGCAGCAGTATCCCCCACCGGGGATTGAACCCACGACCCTCCGGTCAAGAGTCCAAAGCCCTAACCACTACTCCACACTGCTGCCCATTTTACAAGGCATTATGGCACAATGCAAGGAAGATGACTTGTTTGTTACAATCCACACACTTTACCTCATTTGTTTTTGTCTGTTTTAAATTTCAGTTTCGCCCTTTTTGCATTTGTGGTCAGTTTTATTTGGTCTTCTTTGTGCTGCCAAAAGGGGAAACTGCAATGCTATTATTAAAACAAAATACAAACTTTTGCTTGAGTTTCCTAGTCTGTAAAGGATTGTTTCATGCATCTGAAAACAACCTTGCAGCAGCATTCCTCTGCTTACGATGTATTTGTAAACAAAATACAATAATTTAGCACAATATCTTTTTGAAAACACTGCAATACAATTAAACAATCGTTTGTTAAAGTGTGTAAGAAGTAAGAGAATGCTCCTGAGAGGCTGCCATGCTGCTCTAAGGGTTATGTAAACAGGAACCCTTTTTTTGCTTTATAAGTATTACTGTTTCAAACACATGTTAATACAAGAAAGTTGAAAGTGCCCATTAGCCTCTTCATACCTCCCTGATTATCAGATTCATTAGCCTCTTCACATCTCCGATTATCAGAGATTCATTAGCCTCTTCGCATCTCCCTGATTATCAGAGATTCATTAGCCTCTTCGCGTCTCCCTGATTATCAGATTCATTAGCCTCTTCATATCTTCGATTATCAGAGATTCATTAGCCTCTTCATATCTTCGATTATCAGAGATTCATTAGCCTCTTCGCATCTCCCTGATTATCAGAGATTCATTAGCCTCTTCATGTCTCCCTGATTATCAGATTCATTAGCCTCTTCGCGTCTCCCTGATTATCAGAGATTCGTTAGCCTCTTCATGTCTCCCTGATTATCAGATTCATTAGCCTCTTCGCGTCTCCATGATTATCATTATTATTATTATAATTATTATTATTATTATTTATTTCTTAGCAGACGCCCTTATCCAGGGCGACTTACAATTGTTACAAGATATCACATTATTTATACATACAATTACATTATTTTTTTACACATTATTTTTACATACAATTACCCATTTGGGCTTTTACTGGAGCAATCTAGGTAAAGTACCTTGCTCAAGGGTACAGCAGCAGTATCCCCCACCTGGGATTGAACCCACGACCCTCCGGTCAAGAGTCCAGAGCCCAGAGATTCATTAGTCTCTTCGCGTCTCCCTGATTATCAGAGATTCATTAGCCTCTTCGCGTCTCCCTGATTATCAGATTCATTAGCCTCTTCGCGTCTCCCTGATTATCAGATTCATTAGCCTCTTCGTGTCTCCCTGATTATCAGATTCATTAGCCTCTTCATATCTTCGATTATCAGATTCATTAGCCTCTTCGCGTCTCCCTGATTATCAGATTCATTAGTCTCTTCGCGTCTCCCTGATTATCAGATTCATTAGCCTCTTCGCGTCTCCCTGATTATCAGAGATTCATTAGCCTCTTCGCGTCTCCCTGATTATCAGTTTAATTAGTCTCTTCGCGTCTCCTTAAGAGTCATTAGTCTCTTCGTGTATCCCTGATTATCAGAGATTCAGGTTTGCCCTTTTAGCATGTTATGTACTTCCCTTTGCACATTCATTTATTCACTTAATCTGAAAATAGGCAAAAATGAAGCTTTGCTGTATTGGCAGGTAAGGGACGAAGTGTCCCCGCTTCTTTTACTGTCAACAGATGCCAACTGCTACGACTTGGCCGTAGCAGCTACTATTTTGGATGTTTTGCTACGGAGCTACGTGGAAGGGGTATAATACTACGATTTTTTATTAAATACACAAATGATGGATACTCCCTGAATGTTTATGAAATATTATTTCAATACCATTTGTGTGTTTTCCTGTTTAATTTTTTTTAATTAATTAATGATTCTTAAATAATTCTGCATTTCACTTACAGTTTATTGTGGCATTTTAAGTGACATACTAAAAGCTCTGAGCCGGAAGGCTTAGTAACCAGTTTAGGGGTCTTTCAGAAACAGCTGTGCAAATGTTGCCTTGCTATCATTATCAATCGCACGTTTACTTGGTTGCTTATCAGTAAGGCTGGGATTAAGTAATAGTGGTCACAGATTCCTTGATTTTAGTTGATAACACTTAACTTTACCAACACAATTTGAAATTCCACCTTAACCAAAAAAAAAAAAAAGCCTTTTTTTGCGTTTTAGCTAAGATGTTGAACTAGTTCTGTTGCCTTACTTTTCAATGTAGCCGTTCATACGTTCAATTTTTTCAGGGCTGTCAATTGATGTAAACATACATGCAGGTGCAGCCCTAATGCCCGATTTTGTCAACCTACAGCTGCATTTTTCAGGTCTTTGACCCAAATCAAGCAAAGTACCTCAACGTAGCTGAGAAAGCCATTCTACTGTTTGAAGACAACTGCGTAGCACAGCATGAATACCGTGCTTACTATGAAACTGTCAGTGAAATGAAATGCGACGTTTACCAGTTCTGGAAAAACATGGGAACGAGATTCTCAGCTCTTGCTGTAATCATTTTCTGCATGCAAAAATATAGCTGGGGATGACCAGCGCTCCAGAAAGGCATCAAACACGAACAGCATGCTGTATCAGAATAATATGTAACCAAACAAACACGTAAAATAACTGCAAACTACCACAGCAGAAGCAACAGATGCACAGAGTCTTTTTGAACTTCAAACGTTATTTTTAAAGTCATGGAAAACCTACAGTTTTGGTTTGCTGGCTTGTAGAAACCCCACCAAATGTTATGTAAAACAAACATTTTTGGTTTATGTATATGCTATGGAGTTTGCAGGATTAAAACTTGAACATGATGCTGTGAAAACCATAATAAATAAATAAATAAATAAATAAATAAATAAATAAATAAATACATAAACATTTAGATTCATATTACTTTTTTCCGACTTCTATCTATCTATCTATCTATCTATCTATCTATCTATCTATCTATCTATCTATCTATCTATCTATCTATCTATATATATATATATATATATATATATATATATATATATATATATATATATATATCCTTTCGATTACATCAAGATTTAATGTGATTCTTATTTGGGGCAAATGTTAATCTGGAAACCAGGTAAAGGAATAAATAAAATGCTTTACTAGAAAAAGAAAAGTGGAAAATAGAAATGATTGTGACTGGCAGCAAGGAAAGAACCTGGAGATCCCTCTCATTCCCTCGCCAGGCCGGCAGAGCTATTATTCAGCAGTAATTACACCTTGCTTCCTGAGGTCCCTGCGGGAGCGTCACTGCTCCAGCCCTTTCCTATTCACACTCTTACCTTAATCTTCAAACTGAAGAGCAGAAGGTCTGCCTTTCGCACCACCTTCAGAAAGCTGGGAGCATCAATCAGTGAAAACCCTTCCTGAAAGAAATACAGTTCTGCTGTTTTATAAGCTATGTATAAGAAACCAAGCAGGCACAGATCTGTCAACATTCCAGTCCATCTGTGCACAGATACCAGCCCATGCATTGAACAATCCAGCATAAACTGAAGGCTAACAAAAGAAGAAAAAAAATACCATGTACTGTAAGTTTTTGTTTTTGTTATTTCTAACACATGATTGTGTTGTGTGTCTCATATTGGAATGGCTGAGGAATGGGAGAGCAAAGTACCGACTAGGTCTGGAATGTAAATACTGTTCCCTAATCAGTTTTCTAAACAGATCAAAGCATGCCATTTCATAAAGAAGGCAGCAGAGGGCTCCACTGCCCCAGAAACTGATCTGCATAAAATAAGAAATGCTGCCATTATAAACTGGCTGTATTACAAATTTGAAATAAAAGACCACAGTGATGTTGTTTTTGTGTGTTGAGATATCCATGTTTTATGTATGACAATGGTTACTAAAAGAGGAAAAAACTTGCTTTAATAAAACAGAATGCAAAAGCAATAAAACCTGACAGGGTGTTATATCCACGCTTCGGAGGTGTTGATCAGCTTGAGGCCAAGCCTAGGCCTGGGGATTTTGAAGCATATTTGAACACCCGGCAGTGTGTTACTGCACCCTGCCCCACCACTCCCAATGTTAATTGGGTGTCAAGTGAATCAGGCAGAGTGGCTCCAAGCCGCGTTGGTATGGTGACATATCTGCACAGGTTGGAACACTTGTTAGCCACTGAGATTGCAGAGCTTATTTTACCATGATTTACCAAATTGCCAAATTCGTCTGTTTTTTTAAAATGACCATTACTTTTATAAATGAGCAATGTTTAATATATATTTTTGTCGATTTGTATGAACATTAATAAATGTTTGCTTATTGATTTGATCCTATGATCTTTCTATGGCCCATTCACCGGCCCTCACTAAACAGGCATGTCAGTCAAACAGCGAAGTGTCACTAGTTGAGTGATTCTGCATCCGGAGCAAAAATGAATAGACAGCAAAGAATGTCCAATACAGGATGAGAACTGAACCAAGCAACAAACCAACACACCCAATACCCTAAAATGAAAGTAAAGAATAATGCAGTGAGTTTGTGGGTAAAGTGAGCTACATTCTAATCAGGCTTGCAGCTTATGCTTTCGAGAGACGGTAGTAGCTGTCTCTTACCACTAGTCAATAACAATCCTCACCGGCATTTGCATTCAACTAAATTATCTTAGTTATCAGGTGTTGTATAAAAAATATTTACATACCGTTATTGCAGATTTATAATACCGGTAGCAAAATAGCAAGAAAATATATATAAAAAAAACATATTTAAATCCTAAATTAAAGTACATGTGTACATACATGTATTTCTTACAGGTTAACATTTAATCTGTGCCCGCAAGTACACTTGGTACACAAGTACACATATTTTATTTTCAGTGCCCAAAGCTAGTAGCCACGACTAAAATACATTGAATGGTTTACCTGAACTGTGTCTTCAGTTATAAACAAAAAAGGCAGAAAAATATTGACAATAAATTCACGAGAGGCAATTGAACTTGACACAGAGCGTGAAGGAGAATTAGCATCCAAGACTATTCGCTGGGGTCCAGGAGTTAAAACAAAAAAGGTTAATCGTAAATATAAGGCTGAGTGGAAAAGGGATTCAGCTTCATCCAGTGGAACGCTATACAGAAGAATGTCCAACAGCCATTTATATAAATATACTGTTCAACTGGATGGAGCTGAAAATTATATATATATATATATATATATATATATATATATATATATATATATATATACACAGTGTCTTGCATAAGTATTCACCCCCTTGGACTTTTCCACATTTTGTAGTGCTACAACCTGGAATTAATATGGATTTAATTAGGATTTTTTGTCACTGAGATTTTTTGTCACAAAAATCTACATATTTTTCAAAATTATTTACAAATAAAAAACTGAAAAGTCTTGATTGCATAAGTATTCACCCCCTTTGCTGTGACAAAGCTAAATAAGCTCTGGTGCAACCAATTGCCTTCAGAAGTCACATAATTAGTTGAAGTCCACCTGTGTGCAATTAAAGTGTCACATGATCTCAGATTAAATACACCTGTTTCTGGAAGACCCCAGAGTTTGTTAGAGCGCATATCTAAACAAACAGCATCATGAAGACCAAGGAGCTATCAAAACAAGTCTGGGATAAAGTTCTGGAGAAGCACCAATCAGGGTTGGGTTATGAAAAAAATATCCCAAACTTTGAACATCCCCGGAGCACCGTTAAATCCATTATTAAAAAATTGAAAGAATATGGCACAACAAATCCCATATCAAATCCCGTTTGGATTTTGCCAAAAGGCATGTGGGAGACACAGCAAACATGTGGAAAAAGGTTCTCTGGTCAACACTGCTCATCACCCTGAGAACACCATCCCCACGGTGAAGCATGGTGGTGGCAGCAACATGTTATGGGGATGCTTTTCATCAGCAGGGACTGGGAAACTGGTCAGGATTGAGGGCAATATGGATGGAGCCAAATACAGGGAAATTCTAGAGGAAAACCTGTTTCAGTCTGCAAGAGACCTGGGACTGGGGCGGAGGTTCACCTTCCAGCAGGACAATGACCCTAAACACACAGCCAAAGCTACACTGAAGTGGTTTAAAAACAAGAACCTGAATGTCTTAGAATGGTCCAGTCAAAGCCCAGACCTCAATCCGACTGAGAATCTGTGGCAAGACTTGAAAATTGCTGTTCACCAACAGTCCCCATCAGACTTGACAGAGCTTGAGCAATTTTGCCAAGAAGGATCCAGATGTGCAAAGCTGGTAGAGACTTACCCAAAAAGACTCACAGCTGTAATTGCTGTAAGGTGCTTCTACCAAGTATTGACTCAGGTGGGTAATACTTATGCAACCAACAAATGTCTTTTTTTTTTTGTTTAATTAACTTTTGTGTTAAAATAAAAATTATTTTGCACCTACAAAGTGTTAAGTATGTTGTGTAAATCACATGGTAAAAATCCCAATTAAATCAATTTTAATTCCAGGTTGTAACACTACAAAATGTGGAAAAGTCCAAGGCACTGTATATACAGCTCTGGAAAAAATTAAGAGACCACTGCAAAATTATCAGTTTCTCTGGTTTTATTATTTATAGGTATAGCCAACTACAAGGTTGTCCTGGAAGAAAACTTGCTTCCTTCTGCTCTGACAATGTTCCCCAACTCTGAGGATTGGTTTTTCCAGCAGGACAATGCTCCTTGCCACACAGCCAGGTCAATCAAGGTGTGGATGGAGGACCACCAGATCAAGACCCTGTCATGGCCAGCCCAATCTCCAGACCTGAACCCCATTGAAAACCTCTGGAATGTGATCAAGAGGAAGATGGATGGTCACAAGCCATCAAACAAAGCCGAGCTGCTTGAATTTTTGCGCCAGGAGTGGCATAAAGTCACCCAACATCAATGTGAAAGACTGGTGGAGAGCATGCCAAGACGCATGAAAGCTGTGCTTGAAAATCAGGCTTATTCCACCAAATACTGATTTCTGAACTCTTCCTAAGTTAAAACATTAGTATTGTGTTGTTTAAAAATGAATATGAACTTATTTTCTTTGCATTATTCGAGGTCTGACAACACTGCATCTTTTTTGTTATTTTGACCAGTTGTCACTTTCTTTAAATAAATGCTCTAAATGACAATATTTTTATTTGGAATTTGGGAGAAATGTTGTCAGTAGCTTATAGAATAAAACAAAAATGTTCATTTTATCCAAACACATACCTATAAATAGTAAAACCAGAGAAACTGATAATTTTGCAGTGGTCTCTTAATTTTTTCCAGAGCTGTATATATATATAAACAAAAGTGTTCCAGTGTTGCAATAAAATATTTGCTGCGTGCTTGTTGCACATATAATGCCTTCCTGATCATGTCTGATGGGGGAGTGGGAATCATTGTAAGACTGTGGCTCTTGCAATCTTAACTTGGCTACTACTTTTAGAATTTGGCTATTTAAAAAATAAAAAAAAATGGCTATCGTTTTCTTTGGTGCTAAAATGCGCCCTGGATTGCTCGCTCTATTCTTGCTGTTTTATAAAGTCTAACAATCCACAGGTGAACTCCATTACCTTTTGTTTTTTCACAAGCACATCTCACTAATGGTTTTGAATAATCCAACCTGCCCTTTACTGTGGTAATGCAAGCAGGTCACACATGTCTGGCAGTGGCACCTGTGCAACACTCCAAGTACATTGAGATGGTTTTCACCTCTAGACTTCTAACCTGGATATCCTGTATTTTAAATAAAATGGAGCACTTTCATTATTTGCATGATAGTCAAAATAGAAACTACCTTGACTGATCTGTCTGCAGCTTACTATGCTTATACTATATATTTGCTTTACCATGCTTTCACAGTGCTTTAGCGTTTGGACAATTATCTTTAGTCTAGATATTAAAGCTAACTTTTTGAATCACAATTAATTCTACTGAAAATGATGTTGTTTCTTTCTTTTCTCTTTCAGTAAAACACCCTCCTTGTCTCACGTTGTTCCGTAAAGAGATTCTAGCGGGTGTAAATAAGTTCTATTATTTAGAACCACTTTAGAATTGACAGTAATGGAAGCACAATCCTGACCTCCAGACAGACTGCTTTCCAATAATTCATTCCGGTGTCTTGAAGGGGCTCAAAACGTATGGTGCTGGAGTGCAGAAGGACGAGACACAAATTACAGAACAGAGCCACTGTGCTGGCTCTCAGACACACAACTGATAATACTGTAGGCTTTACTGACCCATAAGAATAAAGGGTAGTAGCCCAAGTACAATAAAGTGGATCATGTGACTGTGTTTCTGCTGGAAGTATGAAATCTCTTGGAAGGCAGCACACTGCTGAGGAGCTCTTACCAGCAGCCCTTGTCCTTGCGATATAAGGAAATGCCCTGACTGGATTATGGTTAAGGTCAGTTGTCCTTCAGCCCCAGATTCAAAAACCTAAAATAAAGAAATGTACAGATTTGCATTACATCTATAAACAGATCTTACTTATTGGCTGATGACCAATTAATTATTAGTTATAAAATAGCTTTTAGTGACAAAGTATCAAATTCTGTGACCTGAAGTATAGGGTTGCCTTCTTTTCTAACATAGGTTTTAACTACTGACACAAAAAGAGGGGTTTTCTTCTTAAATGATACCCACTATCAATCTTGACTGAGAGAATCACAGAACACAGCTGTGTAATCAGTATGAAGTCAATATCTAAAAACATTAGAAATCAGAAGGTTACATGACCTCAATATGACAGTCATCTTAGATCACAGGTCAAAGTTAAGGGTACAGTTTTTTGTTAGAAATGTAATTTGGGGGCTGCAATTTCAACAGGAACAAAGTTAATTCCCCACGTTGAATCTAGAAAGGCATACTGTTTAGATTTTAAGAGTTAACACTCCAGCTGTCTCTTTGACATGGGCCTCTCCTTACCTGTCACTTGATGGAGAAACAGACCCTCCAGCACAGTGTGTGTAAATGTATCCTTAATGTATTAGAGTACTCATTAAAGCATTATTTTGGCAATGGAAAAAAAAAAAAAAAAAAAACTAACGCCCACCTCAAGCCTAATTAAAAGGGAACATATGTTTGACTAGGTCTGTTTCACTTGACAGCCCTGCTTTGGCTGAAACCTGAGCAGTTAATCCATGCAAACATTTTGAAATATTATCCTGCCTGAGCTCAAATAAAACATGTGTTGTGTCACTGTGGATGTCTTATGAAAATGTATCCTTTGTTTTACTACACTTAGCAACTTCTACATTGAGGGCTGGGTCAAAAAATAAAAAATAAACTCTTACCCAAAGTACACCACAAGTCCCTCGGATGCCGAATGTACTTTAATATGTAAAAATTAACTTAGAATTTGAAAAAATATGCAAGTTAAATAAAATGACACCTATTAGGTTGAGAGCATCAGGCGGTTCCTTGTGAATGTCAGTGCTGTGGCATGTGCAGTCTTGAATCAGCAACACCTGCAAACACAGCGTCTGCTTGTCAAAGTGCTTCATTGTCTCTCCCATGGTGACTGAAACTGACTTGCAACAAGAAGATGCAGCTTTCACATTACACACATTTGCATAATGTACACATTCTCCAACCCCCAGGCTGTACTGAACCCAAGACTGACTGAAGAGAACTACAGTCAGCACTCACATATCCGACCCTACAAAATGTTGACTTCAGTGACGGTTAAACGCGTGGGACGCATATCTGATTACTGCATTTTGACCTGTTCCAACCCCGTGTATTTTTTTTGTGTTCTCTGCAAAACAGACAATATCAAAAATACATAACTGAAAGGACTGTGTTTTAAAATAAGTAGGCTTCCATTTAGATGCACTGTATTGGTTTTGTTGGTATAGTACTATATTTTTAACAGAAGTAGTATTTTAATTCAGAACAATATGATTCTGAAAATATCACTTGCCAAAACTAGAGATGTCACATTAACTGTAATACAGTATAGTTTTAAATCTGGTACATATTGTAGAGGTATGTAAAATTTCCCATTAACGACCTAACAGCAACATGAAATCAAAATGTTATCCATGTACAGAACTGCGTAAAACATAAAAGGCAATGCAAATTAGCATAACCAAGAGATTACAAAAAAAAATAATAATAATTTAGTTTCCTGAATTAAAACAGTATCCAAAGTCAGTATTCAAAATTGCAGAATATAGTGCTCAATAAGGCCCTAACATCACAGTATCTAAAACGGTGTCTCGTTTGCTTTGTTTTGGCTGCCTTTTCGTCAGGTGAAACTGGAGGACGCGCTGTGTATCTGCACAATATAATACAGACTGATTTGACATTAGAGAGAATTAAAAAAAAAAAACGTGGGGTTTGACGGATATTCAGATAATCTTGTAACATTGAAGAGATGGGCTTTGTATCAGAAAACTGGTGATGGGAGTCGGAAATCGCCTGTGACGGGTAAGTGCATTCATTTGTTACACATATATAATGGGGATGGGATTTTTTTCTTAATAGAAGGGCTGTAAAACGCGACTGACGTGTATCTGGGTAACGGATATCTGAGTGCTGACTGTATTAGATTCGTTGGCACCTTTGAAATATTTATTTAAGTTTAGAAAATCCACCATGATGATTATTTTTTCTTCTTCAACAGGCCATTTAAAGAACATTTCTTTGAAGTAGGAGGTTTGGTGGTCTAATGGTTAAAGAATAGGGCTTGATACCAGGAGGTCCTCAGTTCTAATCCCTGCTCAGCCACTGACTCACTGTGCGTGGCCCTGAGTCCTTCCCAAGAGACATAAAACCCAGGTCCTATTGTAAACTGTTAATGCATAGTTCACCCCCTAGTCTCTGTAAATCGCTCTGGATTAAAATAATAATAATAATAATAATATGCTTAATGACTAATTAATTTATTAAGTAATAAAATGACATTTTGAATCAATAAAAGAAAACAGCAACATTGGTGAACCTAAAATTATATAATTTGCAACTTCAAATTAAGAGTGCACATACAATCCTATGTTGATAATGACAAACGTCAGTTTTTTACATCACCCAAACTGTTTAATACACTACATTCATATGCTTATTCAGACTCCAGTCCTTGCTCTTAATTGCATTAATACTTGTACTGTGGTTCTTGAAATGTATTTTTACTTTTCGACTGTAAGTCTGCTAAGAAATAAATAATAATAATAATAATAATAATAATAATAATAATAATAATAATAATAATAATAATAATAATAATAGTCTTGTGCTGCGCACTGAGACCAGGAATCAGCCAAGACAGACCTTAAATCGAATCTTTGTATTTCGCGGGTTCGTACGTCAATTTTGGGGTCTGACCGCGAAATTCTGGTCACTGGGGCGGTCTGCAAAGATTAGTCACGTTGACAGTAATTTAAAAAAAAAAAGCTTTATTAGCTTTTCCCTTCACATGTTGCTTTATTCGTGCACTATCTGTGTTATATTAATATTTTAGTCAGAAATAAACAAATACTTAAATGAGACGTAAGAAACACAAATAAACACAATATATGGTGATGTATGTAAGTTAACTCCGTTGAAATGATTTATCTGCGCGTATCTTAGGCCTAGCGTACTACCTTCCACGAAGACTTGTGCTCGGCTCCGGTGTCTCTCTCAACCCGCGTTTCTGAGGGTAGGAACCGCGCATAGCGCTTCAGGTGCCACAGCAAGCTTGCAAGGGCGGGGGCTGTGGATGACCTGGTCCCAAACACAGTCCCGCTTCCTCCGGGAGCTTCCGCCATTGCACCCAGCGTGGAGGAAAAAACCTGAAACGGTCTTCGTTCCCGAGGTGTTGGGCTCGTTGTAGTCACGCAGGTTGTTGCAAATGTGTGCAGATCTGTGACAAATCTGTTCTTGACGCGTCACACAGGTACCCGCGCCGTCGAGCAGAAAAGTGTCACGAGTGCGAGAACGCAGACGCGGATGCAACTGCCACCTCGGTAGCGGAGTGTAATTAGGCGAACAATCGGGCGACTATACTGACTGAAATAATGAAAGAAAGATTTGTTGTATTTAATAATAATGTTCTATCCTGATAATTATCCTACTGTTCTTCAAAAATTGCAATTTACAGGAATGTGAATATTTAAGATTCGTGTTTTTAAATAGATTTACTGAGAATTTTTAGTAATAGTTTAATTGGGAAATAAATAAAACCACTGCTGTCATGACAGTTTATTTATTTTTAAGTAGATTAAATATTCTGACAAGTGGTGCAATATATTGTCCATATTTAAACATGTTTTATTTTTGCATAACATAAATACAACTGTAGAAATTACCTTACGAGAGGAATATGGGACAAACTAATTATGAGTGTGGGAAGGAGGGTACACTGGGTGTATAACGGCCCTGCTTAAAAACCTTCGCTGCAGCTGAGAGCCCGAAAACCGTCTGCTGTCACGTGTACCTCAGATTTACGCACTCACTGAGAAAGGCGACCAAGAGAGGCGGGACAGCCAAAACACGCCCAGAGGGGGCGGTGCGTGCATGAGATTCAGCCAATCAGAAGTTAATGTAGGTTGGGTCTGTTTGATTGTAAATTGTTTAGTCTCTATTGCACGAGTGCGTGTTTCCTGTATTTTCCACTGTACCTCGCTATGCGGTTTGGCGGGACTCATGGTTTCACAGAAGTTCCATCGCTGTGGGGTGGTTGAAGTGTTATGGGCTCTGTATTGCCCACAATAACACTTCAAATCCACCTGTTAGATCTGTTGGCATACGTTTCCATTCCCCAGCACTGAGCATTAACAAAATACAACAGCTCCTATTGCTGTTTAATATACCATTATCCCCAGTAATACAAACACAGCTAGGAGTGCTATGCCAACCAGAACAGGGAGCACAGAGGAGGCAGGTACATGACATGATATACAGTAACATATCAAATGCCCTATAGGACGTACATTACAATTGAGGTTGTCTGCGTGCGTGCGTGCGTGTGTGTGCGTGTGAATAAAGTAAAAATGAAAAGCTTTTTTTGGATGTACACAAAATGTTTAAACGATTACAAAATAAAATATGCTATAAATTAATATTGGTTTTCCTTGAGGTTTGAAAGTCCAGTACTTATCATAAGGTAAACTGGTTCTTTATTATTACACGTGGCTTCTTTATATGTTACGCAGTTTCCTCACACGAGGATGAGCCGTGCTCTTTGTGCCTGGCTGTCCTCATCGCCCCATCCAATCCCCTGGTAACTGGAGCAGCGGCGTTTCTGATCACCTGCAGACTGACACACAGCAGGTTCAAGGTTGAATAGAACTTATGTTGGGATGTTAAACATTTTTAGAGAGAGTACATGTCTATCTACGGTCTTTGAGCTCAATTAGGTTGTATTACCTTGAATTGGCTATACTAAGTTACAATGTGTCCACCATGCGGAATTCTGATTACAAACTATGTAAAAAGTTGTAAAAAAATTTATTCTAGCCGCCACAGGTTAATAACCTATCCTTTCCACTATAGCCGGTTATGAGTGGTTAATAACCTATCCTTTCCACTATAGTCCCTTATCAGTGGTTCCTTTCCACTATAGCCCCTTATCAGTGGCCGGTGTTTACTGCAATCCCTGGGTACCTAGCAGGGTTTAGGACCCAGGGGAGCCCTGTGACAGGCATGCATTCAGTGCGCGCGGTTAGTTCACATATTTAGGCACGCACCTGCAGTTTATGAGTTGCACCATAGTGTACTGAAATGTATTGCCAGCAACACATAAGTAAACTTCATCAAAAGCAGAAGATCACTAGATGGTCTGGTACTTCGCTAAATACACTTCAGCACGTGTGTCTATGACAGGCAGCTAGATCTGAAGAGCAGCTCCAGAACTCAAGTGAAAGCACCTCAACACAGACTTACCAAAAGCAGGGCATTGCAATGCGAACAGCTTGGAATGATTATAAACACCGTAAAAACACATGGCAGTAAAAAACTGCTTACTATTAAAGGTAAACTGTACCTTTAAGACTGCCACACCAGACGCAGCAGGTCACATTCATATATTATTCAGAGATTATTTTAATTAAAAATGACATCTACTATCATTTAATACCGTGCATGAATTCCAGAGGCTATTTTAACCAGAAAACAACAACAAAACCCTAATGGCTATATATATATAGATAGATAGATAGATAGATAGATAGATAGATAGATAGAGGCAACACTGAAGTCAGGTTCCCGGTCTGTTGTTGACCTGGGTGGTACAGATTTGATATACCGGTAAACAGTTGCTGTATATTAATGTCATAGAACCTATATTTGCATGGAGTTTCATTTTGTTATGAAAATGTATTGTACAAAATGTTTTTTATTATAATTACAATTGTATAAATGTAAAATGTAATTTCTGAATGTCTTTACGTAAGATCTTTGAAATTAAAATCTGTATGCTGAATGTAATACCCTTATATCCAACACACAATTCATAAACAAGCCAAAGATAAATAACATTTATATGCGTAACATTGCATTAGCGTTTCAGATTATTTCTGAATGAACATATTAAACGAACAGTAAAAATACTCGTTTTTTCAATGCTAGCGAAACAACCCGAGTCAACCACTGGAGTAATTAGAGCATTAGAGTAATTAGACGATCCCCGTGTATAGAGCGAGCCCTTTAAACGCGCAGACTGAGGGTTTGGTGGGCTGAGCTTATCTGCAGTTCTTGCTTCTATGGCAACTCAATAGATCAGATAGCTTCATGAATATTCCCAATACCAGAAGCTGGAACGAGGGATCAGTGATGTCAGCAGTCTCAGGATGCAGCTGGAGATTGTATTGCATTGTTTATTATTACTGAGCATCACCCACGGCCGCGAGGAGTCTACACAAGCGGGTATGCGTTTATAAAGATCACCAACCTACCTATACTGTCTCACCTAAAATGCAAAGGTTTCTAGTATTTCGGTTTTTACTATTCTGCATTCCAGTGCCCTGGAAGGAGCAGAGACTGGTGAACGCGGGACTCAGACAATGATAGCAGTGTGAGGGAGCACATTAAGCAGAGGTTGATGCGCCAGCACAACATCCAACGAAACATGTGCGTAAGTCTGAGGGGATGAGATGAGCTGAAAATAGACGCCTTTTATTGTAACTAGGGTGCTCTGAAAAGGGATTTATGTGCTAAGCTCTGCCTGTTTAGTTCCTACCACAATGGACAAGTTATCCCCTTCCATGCGCATAAGACTGTACAGCTTGCCCCAACACATGGGACAAAAAGCCACAATCATGGGCGAGGAGGAAGACGGCAACAAGGACACCCGGAGGAAAAGCATTAGGATGAAGCCCTTGCCTTCCCAGTCCTCCGTGGGCAGTAAGGGGATGGGGGAAAGCAAAGCCGGGGATTCTGTGATCATGGAGACCGACGTCGGGAGGTCTGTCAAGACAAGCTCCAACGGCGACTGTAGGCGATTCAGAGGGAGTCTCTCGTCCATCACCAGCCGGCACCAGCACGACTCGGCGGAAGAGAAGAGGCTCATCTCAGATGGGGATGTCACTCCGTGCGAGGAGACTGACCCGGCAGGTGCAACGGGCTGCTCGGCGGAGGAGCAGGGCGCGCAGGGCGCGCAGGGCAGCAGCGGCAGCTCCAAGGAGCAGCAGCCTGCTTCCTCGGACCAGCAAGCGGGCTTTGTAAAGTTGGATGGGATGGACCAAATACTCCCGGACGACGCGCAAAGTTTGTACCAGGCGGGGTTCATTCACAGGCAGTTGGGATCCATGCTCCAACCAGGAGTGAATAAATTCTCTTTAAGGATGTTTGGGAGTCAGAAAGCGGTGGAAAGGGAGCAAGAGAGAGTAAAGTCCGCCGGCTTTTGGATAATTCACCCATACAGTGACTTCAGGTAACACGGCTTTGTTATCTTGGATCTTTGTCATTAAAAGCGCTGTGCCTTCCACAGACACCGGTGTAGTGTATGTGTTTGGTTGTTTATAGTGGCAGATTTATTTCGATGAGTTTATTTTTGGTTGTTGCATTGTGGAGTCTCACGACAGGTCTGTGTTTACAGCCGCATACTGCACTAAGAATACTGGAACTGTTAAAGTACTACTCGGGTTAGTCCAGTATCGCCATAAAATACGCATACTGTATTTTTAAATGGAACAAAATAATAGTTTCTGTTAGATTTAAATAGGTGTCATAATTGATTTGGCATGTGGGCATTATTAGTATTATCATATTTCACCCTAACATCATTCCATCCTAAAAAACTATACACATTGTGTTGTTAAGTAAAATAAAAGGTTTTGGCTTGACTATAAATAATAAATTTTTTTTTTTAAAAAACCAAAAAACGTTTTACCTATGCTTCCAATAGACATTCCTTAGCAAAATGTCTGTATTAGTTACATAATGGAAAAGTAAGTCCATTTGGCAAAGCAGTCCAACTACTTCCTGTCAGTTTGAACTGTCCATTCTCCTGCTGCACTGTATAATCACTATTCTGAAGTCTTATAGACAAGACAGGATGGCAAGTTTGCTCAACAAACTAGTAGTGAAAAAGCATTACCTGCCACCAAAAATCCAGATACTTCCTATCAATATACTACCCAAACTATCAGTTTAATGGAAGGGTAAGTGTGTGACTTTAACCTCTGCAGGCCTGGGTTCAGATATGGTCAGATCAGTGGAAGGAATTGGATGTTCTCAACCAAGCCCAAAGTAGAGAGCAGCCAGAAAGCTGATAATTGACAGGGTCTGCTTGAGAGGTCCAGGATTGAAAATCAGGGAGGGGTCTCAGGTCAGGATTAAGTTTCTCTTGCTGGCTTGCAGGGCTGTATTCCTTTTTTAAAATTTATTTTAATTTTTATTTAATTTTTTTAAATTTGGAATCGGCAATTGTTTTTTACCCCATTTTCTCCCCAATTTGAAATGCCCAATTTTAAGCCTGGCTCACTGTTGCAACCCCCGCACTGACTCGTGAGACACGAAGACGAACACACACGTCCTCCAAAACGTGTGTCTTCAGCCGTCCACTTCTTTTCACTCTGCAGGTCCACCATGCAGTTACCTCAAAGGTACAGCATCGGAGGACCATGTAGCTCTGGGCCGCTTGCAGGCAGGCCTGCAGGCACCCGGCCAGTCTACAGGGGTCGCTGTTGCACAGTGAGCCGAGGACACCCTGGCCGACCTAAGCCCCCCCCCCCCCCTGCTGTCTGCGTCTGAAGGATGCAGACAGCATGGTTCATATGAGCATGGTTCCAATCATGCGCCAAGTTGATCTGGGTTGCGCACCCTGGAAATCTAAAGCAAAGCATTGGCCTAAGTGTCACATGGGGTTAGGTTGGGAAATCAGAAGGGGCTGACGAGGTGCCCAGCAAGTCTAAGTCTAACTTCCCAGGATTCAAGCTCAGAAGCTTGGTAATATTTACCAGTGCTGGGACCAATATTACTAATATTCAAACTAAAAATGTCTTTGAAGACCAAAATGACCATAGTCATTTCCGTTCCTTTATAAAATAAATCAATGAGGTCATAAATGAGATCTGCACAGAGAGTGCTTTACCACCACTCTGTATGTACAGGGTGTCCACATCACTGTAGTCTCATATCACTATTTTGCATCGTAATCCTTCACAAATTCCCAGAGGGAGTTGTCACCGTTGGAGAGATGCAGACTTCATGCTGGCCACTGAATGGGAGTTGGCAAATGAGCAGATCCACAACCAATCCAACAGTCTCTAAAGACATCATTGAGATATTCTCGTACCACCAAGGCACAGTGGGCTGGTGCCCTATCTTGTTGGAACCAAGCCTCATATCTGCCATGAAAATGATGGTGCCCACACCGATCCTCTAGACGTCTAAATGGCAATGAAGTACTTCTAAATACAATTATCATCATTCTTCCACATTTAGTTCTTGTTCAGTGCACTGTAGACAAGCACAAGGGGGTAGCATGACTTTGTGGACACCCTGTACACAGTGAGCACAATAACTCCATGGATTTTGCATCAATCTTTACCAAGCTTTCATCGTACACTCAAATTGACAAATATTTCAGCATTTTTTAAGCTAATGGAGACATTGACATTTTGTCAAAGCGTTTGTCTACTTGACTTTTCAAAGTTGTTTGTTTTTATTCCGTGTGTACAGCACTTCCTCCCAGGTGCAGTGTGTCTGTCAGCCTCGTTCTTGCATGATAATTCTATTCAGCTGTAAGCTCTCCCCAGACCCAGCCTGTAATTCTACTGGGAGAAAACTGTCAGGATGAAAACCAAAGCGAGATACTGCTTTTTAAAGACTTCTTTCTTTCACCCTGAAATGCAGTCCCTTCAACTTCTGTGACCCTGAAAGCGGGTTACCTGTAAAACTCTGTAAAAATGTAAAATTTTATTCAAAAAACGGAATCACAAGTTTACTACACCTTCCCTTTAATTCACCCTTCATTGCACTACACAAGCCTTGTTGGCTTTCCAGTTTATTTACATTTCCTATGGCACCAGGCACCTCCCTCTTTCAAGGTTGAACTACATTCTGCAGAAGGAGGTTATGAATTCAAGCACAGCTCTAACTGATAAAAGCAAAACGAAAGTGTATCCGAAGAAGGGGGTCCCAGTATATACCTTGTAGTAATCAAAGGGGCATCTTGTCATTGATGTGCTTCTTCTTAATAAGAGATGAGAGTACCGAATGCTAAAATGAGATGCTGTGCACTTCCCCCAATATTATAAGAGCACATCAGAGGAGATTAGCATTGAGCAATGTATTTAATGGACAGTGCGATTGAAATGCACTGTGGGCAGTGGGGGTGGGGTGACAAAAATGAAACCTGTATGCCAATGCAAGAGGCCCAGGCTTTTAGCAGAAATGCGTTGTTGTAATCCATGATAGAAATTGTTTTATTATAGGGGATAACAGCTGTGGTCCTGCACACACATTTTGATGTGATTATTCTCCTTTAACGAAAGGCTTGTTGATTACAGTCGGCTTAGTGGGCAGTACATTGGCATATTAATATAAAAGGTATGTGGGCTACACAAAAAAGAAATGAAATGGGCAGGCCCTAAAATAATAATAATAATGTGTTCTGCAAACCCCCAGTATGTATTCTGAAATAAAAGCAGCATTTTAGAGTTGTGGGATGCAGGCACTCAGTTGGCAGACTCTAATTAGATCATTACTTACCAGGTTTACTAACTATTCCAGTAAAATATTCTGAAAAGACGTTAGTTAGTAAGCATGGCAAGCCTGTTCAGAACTGGAGGGACCACTCTTTCTCTTAGAGGTGGAGGAGCAGTTCAGTGTGTCTCAAACCTGCCCTGGACTGAGGGACCACTCTTTCTCTTAGGGGGCGAGGGAGGGAGCAGTTCAGTGTGTCTCAAACCTGCCCTGGACTGAGGGACCACTCTTTCTCTTAGGGGGTGAGGGAGGGAGCAGCTCAGTCTCCATGCCTCTGCTCTGGGCTGTATCATGAAAAGCGCAACAAGACTATGAACCCATGACTGATTACAAACTGCTCACTATCCATAGACATTTGTAGTTGTTTTTTTTTTTACCCCAGTTCTAAATCCCTGAGAAGGATATAAAGCTTTTATTCGCTCAGTTCCATTTACAGATTACATCACCTACTACTGGAAGATAATGGAGTGGGGGGGGGGGGGGGGCTGTTATGTGACAGAGTGCAGAGACAGGCTGATAATGCAGGCATTAGGGCTCGGTTTGGAATTAGAAGCAGCGACATACTCAGAAGTGTTAGAGTATGGACAAACTCATTCGACAGCCAGTGTGCTGACAACAAAAATAAAAAATCAAGAAGCTGGTCTCATAAACAACAGTGGTGAAGCAAGTCAGTCTCCCCTTACTACCCTATTGACTTTGACTTGTTTGTTTATTTCTTGCTCTTAGACTGCGTCTTAAGTAGTGTTATGTATTGCAGCCTATTGTTCATGCAAGTATAATTCTAAAAGGAAAATGAATAACCCACACTAGACTCACACAGGTGCTGAGGGTGAGACCAGTAATCACTGTTGAATATCCCACACTGGACTCACAGGTGCTGAGGGTGAGACCAGTAATCACTGTTGAATAACCCACACTGGACTCACACAGGTGCTGAGGGTGAGACCAGTAATCACTGTTGAATATCCCACACTGAACTCACACAGGTGCTGAGGGTGAGACCAGTAATCACTGTTGAATAACCCACACTGGACTCACACAGGTGCTGAGGGTGAGACCAGTAATCACTGTTGAATATCCCACACTGGACTCTCACAGGTGATGAGGGTGAGACCAGTAATCACTGTTGAATAACCCACACTGGACTCACAGGTGCTGAGGGTGAGTCCACTAATCACTCTGTTACCTTTCATCTCACAAGCAGCGCTTATGGAGAAGTGTCTTGTAAAGGTCTTCTGTAGAGAACATATTTCTATAAACCTTGCTGAGCTCAAACCTTTTAAAAGTACATTTCAAGGATGTGATAGAAAACAAGAATTTTGAAACCGAATAACATGAATGATACATAGTTGAAAGAATTGTGGACGTCCTTTGTATTTAACCTTTAATGACCCTGCCTGTGTGTGAAGTACTCACCGGGCACCTGGCCAGTTGGGTTTGTGTAGAACAATGAAGAGCAACAGAATTGCTCAATTATAGTTACTGTGTGCCTAGTCATGTGGACAGAAAAGAACAAGTACATTTAGGAAAAGGTGGGATATAGGCAAGGAGGATATTTGGGGTGAAATGTTGAATAGGAAATCTATCAGACGAAGCAGACAGTAGATTCCAATATAATCCAAGTTTTTTATTAAACTTCACAAGAGAAAAAAAAACTTGCTCGCTTAAAAAAAAAATCCTGGTTGCGAGATGAGATAAAGAAAATAAACAGTTCAAACAGGATTTGTAGAACACAAAAAACAACAACAATGTAAACTAACTGGACAGTTAACCACATCCAGTCGATGAATAAGTAATTGTTTCCTGGGTTTTACCAGGTCGTTTGTTGGCTTCAGCCTGTCCTCTAGCATGTGAAAACCAGCAGCATCTCTTTCCTCTTTGCTGTATTCCCTTCCAACAGCGCCGGGCCAGGAAAGAAGATCTCAGTCGCAAAGGCAGTTTCAGCTTCTCTTTTGTATTCCCGTTCAGTCCTGGGTGTAGATAAGCTCACACTGCTCACTGGTTAGAAGCCAACCTTGTGAAGGCTTTCTTTTAAAGGTGCTGGATCATCTAGGAATTGGACGTTACAGGCTACAGGTCCGGGCCAATTAAGATTAATGAGAATTAATCATGGTATAACCTTGATCCCCTACCTAACCACACCTGCAGCCTGTTTACCCTGTTAACTCCTTGACCTGTTAACTCCTTGACGTCATGACAGGCAAGTACGCTGACCACAGGTCTATAATTGTGTTATCTTCAACATCTGTGGGCTCATTCTTAGCCCGCCATGAACACCTACTGCTGGTGAACATGTGAGCTGGCTCACTATATATGTATATGCAGTCTGTTCAGCTTTCCATGTTTACCTGTCACGCTGAGTAAAAGATTCAGCCTCAGGCCAGCATAGGTTTCCTAGCTGTCTGTCAGACATCAGTCCAGGCACAGAGCCCAGAGATGCTACAGGTTTCCATTCACTGCCTGTTAGGCTTCTGAACTCAGCCCAGAAAGAAAGTATCGCTGCTGGCCTGCCTGTCTGCTAGACAGGCTCCCACTCATGTAGTGTGATCCCCTGCTTTAGAGTCTGAGCTAATCATGACATGTCCAGTGTGTGATACAGTGAAGCAATCAGCACCCCGGTCTGTCACAGCCCTGTTAATAGCAGGGGGCCTCACACTAATCGGGAAGACAGAAGCATTGATTTCATGAACTCTGTCCTCCTCTGAAGGAAAGTGTCCGTGGCAGTTTATTATCACGTGATGTCAGAAAGTGGAGCTGAGAAGGCACAATGCAATATATGTGGTGCTCAGATTTTTTGGTCTGTTAACAGAGACCTACAGGTGAGTCCTCAGAGGCCGGTACCAGTCCAGGTTCTAGTCCCTAGTCCCTTTTATAATATAATACAATTTTAATGTTTCTTTTTTATGTAGCCCCACATATACAAATCCACAGTGCTTCTGTCTGCCGCAGTCCGCTTTGTGACCAGTGCTGCAGCCCAGCCCCACATGACTTGTCTAGCTGACTATTCCCAAAGGTGGAATGTAGGTCAAGGGAAAGAGGCAGAATGGCAGGAAACCTCAGCGGAGGTGCTGTCCAAGGTGCTGAAACCAGTGTGGGTGAAAATGAAGAGAGGGAAATGTGTGTCTGTGTGAGGGCAGGTAGGTGTAGAGGTTGTGGTGAAATCAGCATGGTGTGTGAGAGTATGTTCAGATGAGGTGCTGTTCATGGTGCTAAAACCAGCATGGTGTGAGAATAAAAACATGGAAATGTGTGTGTGTGTGCATGTGCATGTGTGTGTGTGTGTGTGTGAGTGCATACACACGCATACACACACATGATACTGCATATATATATATATATATATATATATATATATATATATATATATATATATATATATATATATATATATATATCCTTTTCTATTGCCACATACCGTGAAACCTCACTGTGAGCCGGTCAAGGGGCCAACACAATGTGACATTAATAGGGGGTGTGCTTACAGCTGAAGGTATATAGAATTACTTTTAACAAACTAATACCACAGAATATATTATTGTTCCAGAAGTTATTATTTTAACTGGTTAAGACTTTATTCTAGATTAATTTAGATTAATTTCATATAAGCAAACTGTTGTAATTTACTGTTTTAATTTCTAATAGTTTTCAATTTCAGAGTTTTCAGAGTTTAATAAAAAATGGATTGATAGTTTACAGTATGTTGGTCTTATTAGAGAGGTCATTTAACAGAGGATTGATATGTTTGGGACTGGCTTTAATACTGAATTGGCCTTAATATTGAAGGTGACTTTACATTGCTGTCAATAGCAGCAAATCAGGACTGTAAAAGCTTTAATTGGACTTAAAACCTGTTTTACTGTTTAATAAATAAATGACTTGACTGATTGCTCTCCTTCACACGCTCACTCGCAGGTTCTACTGGGATCTGACCATGCTTCTCCTGATGGTGGGGAACCTGATCATCATCCCGGTGGGAATCACCTTCTTCAAAGACGAGCACACGCCGCCCTGGATCGTCTTCAACGTGGTCTCGGACACCTTCTTCCTCATCGACCTGGTGCTCAACTTCCGCACCGGCATTGTGGTGGAGGACAACACGGAGATCATCCTGGATCCGCAGCGCATCAAGGTGAAGTACCTGCGCAGCTGGTTCATGGTGGATTTCATCTCCTCCATTCCTGTGGATTACATCTTCCTCATCGTGGAGACACGCATTGACTCTGATTTCTACAAGACCGCCCGGGCACTCCGCATCGTCCGCTTCACCAAGATACTCAGCCTACTGCGCCTGCTGCGGCTCTCCCGGCTCATCCGCTACATCCACCAGTGGGAAGAGGTAGGGCTTCATCACACTCTTACTGACATTCACTATCCCTCCTGGGTTACACAACATAGCTGTGCACTGCAGCGTGGGAAGTGCTATATATTATTATTATTATTTATTTCTTAGCAGACACCCTTATCCAGGGCGACTTACAATTGTTACAAGATATCAAATTAATTTTTACATACAATTACCCATTTATACAGTTGGGTTTTTACTGGAGCAATCGAGGTAAAGTACCTTGCTCAAGGGTACAGCAGCAGTGTCCCCCACTGGGGATTGAACCCACGACCCTCCGGTCAAGAGTCCAGAGCCCTAACCATTACTCCACACTGCTGCCCTACCACTACTCCACACTGCTGCAAAATGCAGGTTTTCAAAATGCAGCGTGACCTTTGGTCCTGATCTTGCAGACCATCTTTTGGTTTCAGTGCTCTGTGTTGGATGTTTTTAGCACAGCACCTCAGGAAAGTGGCTGTCACACCCTCTGCTGTACATTTCCTAATACAGCTTGTGGAGAAGCAAGATATGGTTTATTTCATTGAAATAAACCAATACACAGTGAAAAGGCTAATTTAACATATATTACACTACATTATTCAAAAGACCTATGGGATCCTAAATAGAACTGTAACAAACATTTTCAATAAATATGGCTCAACATGACGGTGCAGCAGAAACCATAACTACATTTTTCTCTCTTTGATTGCTAGCACTAATCTGAACCAAAGTCATTAGAATGGCTCCATGGTGTGATTGCAATCATTTCTGCCCTGAATCAAAGTCAAGTGCTGCTACTGTTATTCAGTGACAGTAATGGCAGCAGGGAGATGCATCTTTCAAATACAGAACTGAATTACTCTCCCATCTCATTAGATTATTTTTGCCGAATATGATCAACGTGGCAAGACCAGAAAACAATTTTTTTTCAATATTATTTTTATTGTGTGCATGTCAAGGTCTCCTCATTAGTACATTGGGAGACATAGGCGACATTTACAATGAAAATAAAGGTAGCATGCTATGATTGTCATACTGTTATTCCAGAACAAAATCCCGTGACCCTATCCCTTTTTATTATCAAAAGGGTTTAGCCTCCTAGGTGCTGCACCAGTGGATGTAATTTTATGGTAATTGAGGAGGGGCTTTGGTAATATTTCTTAGCACGCATCATAAGAACACACCAATAATTAAACGTGGATTGCATTAAAAAGGCTGTTTATGACGACACTGTAAGATATTAGAATGATATTACAGAAACGTTCCATTTTTACTTACCTAATTGTGGCCATCTGGGGTTATAGCAGGTGTTTAAATGCAATTAGTTGTTAATTGTTTCTATTAAGATTACCTCATAGCACAAAAGGGATTCCTTAATGTACTGTGCTAAAGTCATGCCAACATGCTCTAATTACTATAAGAGAAACATTTTGTCTTAAAATATTTTACAACTGAGGGATTCAGTGCTATCATCCTAAGGACCGCAAGCTAAGGGTTTATTACTTGATTTAAACGGAGAGCTCAGCTCATTGCTGAGATTTCAATTATTTATCAGCCACAGTCTGGAAGTATGTACATCAATATATATTGCATTTATAATTCATATATATAACATGTTCAGCATAAACAGATGAATATGTTCTGACATTATTCCCAGATGTTTTGGAATTCCTGTAGCTCTGTGTCCTATCCCTGGTTGTCTTTTTTTTAAAACAGTTTACTGCGATATGCATTTCTTAACACAAGATTTGCAATGGAATTACACTGCAGGAGATAAGTACAGTAATCACTGTGTTGTATGTGCCATTGCTGGTAGTGTCACGTGAGCTGTTAGTGTGATTATATTATTGCGTTTTCGGGTTCTCCTGGGACAGAAGTGAGACTGCAACCGTGAGTATATAAAGATGAGGGAAAGGGAACTGGGAGTCGAAAATGAAAATAAATGATTACAATTAGCAGTAGTATTGGTTTCTTTTGATTCTTTTCCTCTATCTCTATCTCTATCTCTCCCCTCACTTTCTCCAATCTCCCGGTCTTTTTCCTGCACTCTCTTATATGCCCTCGCTTCCGCCACCCCCACCCCCGTCTTTCACGCCAAATCTGCACCCCAATTCTCCTCCACACACATCCACACACACACACACACACACACACACAACCCCTGCACGCATACACACCCAATGCAATCCCTTGTATACACACTACACTATACCCATTCTCTTCCCTCCCCCCCAGGATCACTACAATATGTAAATAAATCCTGTTTGCATGCAGGGCGTATCATCTCGATCTCCTGCCTGTCACTCAGCAGCGAATGCACCGACCCACACAGAAGACAGCTACCCTGTCACAAGCATTAATACCTTATATCTTTCAAAACAAGGGATTTAGGGGAGCTCCCTAATAAAAGCTGAAACTCAAAACAATAATTGTGTGAATATAGTAATTGTTACAGCTGTGTATAATGGTATTTAAAACAGGTTTCATTAATTCGACTTTTTACATATCAGCTCTGGTCCCACCACAGTCGGACAGGCGACAGATTACTGTAAGTGTAATGTTTGTCTCAGTAAAATGGAACAATGTTAATCTGACCAAACTGACACTGGCCTACCCCCCCTAGGCACATCATACTTGAGTGTACGGGTATGATGACATTCCGAATCTAGAAAAAGAACTAAGGTTCATTATTGAAACATCTCAACACCTGTTCATTGTGCAACAGGTTGCAGGGGCTTTGCAGCTCAATGCGATCATTGTCAATGTATTCTTTGCTTCTAACATTCAACTGCCCAAATGCGGCCAAGGCAGAAAAAAATCACAGCAAATAAAACAGGAGTCAATCATACCTGATGCTTTTCTATTGTTGACTTTGGATAGCAGTATCTCAGCCCTGCTCAATCACAGTGTCTTCAGCTCAGCTGGTCAGAAATGACTCTTAAAGTGGAAGACCTTGTGTTCCAATGAAGAACCCTGGTCAAATTTGTAGTCTAAAAGATGAATGATTTATTATGGCACATTGTGAGCCTCTGAAAAATAAACATTACAAAGTAGCAAGCTTACTTTGAAGATTGTGTTATTTTGTGGTTTTGTCTTGCAGCATCGATGTACGGATAATTTAAATTGAAAAAAGTACATTTGGTATTTGGTTTTGAATGTTCAAAGCTTGAAAAACACCATCTGTGTTTATTTGCTGTGCTGAGCTGGAAAGTCCATCTTTATTAATAGTAGCATTTGGGCTAAGAGTCAGGCTTTACTGTACAGCACAGAAAGCTTTGTGATGGGGAAGAGACTTGATCTGCTTTGCAAACCCTAGAGAATTTGAATAAGAATGTGTGTGCTGGAGAGTGGTTTGGGATGACTCGTCCATGTGCAGCTTTGTGTTTTTTGCTTCTTGTAATCAGAATCCCATCCCTTATTAATCTTTATCAGAGGCAAGCCAGTCTCTCAGATATGGGACCAGGAACGTGGAATCCCTGGAATGTTGTGAAAGTTCTACAAGAACTCAGTGAGCCGTCGTAATGTTTTGTGTTTGTGTGGCTTTTTTAAAATGTATTTTTTTTAACTGTTTATTGGCTATAGTATAATTACAAAATCATGAAAGAAAGAAAGAAAGAAAGAAAGAAAGAAAGAAAGAAAGAAAGAAAGAAGTATACTCAGAGTTCAAGGAAGGGAAGGAATATTAAGTATATTGCCTTACACTGACCTTACTGGCTGACACCAATGCCCACAGACAGGCAGCCTATTGCAGTACAGTACAGTTCCATGGCATCCTATCAGTAATACTGGTCAGTTTTGTTCTATCTGTATTGTGCATTGGCAATGCGTATAATCCTGTGGTCTGCTTGTGGTTCTGCGAATCTCATTACACGGATATTCACATTCTGTCCAAATACTTCATTTGAAACAATCCTATCAAGAATGCTGTGATTGAAGCAAATGGAAATCACATTCCAGAGGATACACTGCTGCTGTGTTTATTTGTATTTGAAGAGCGTTTATTTGTCATGTTCAATATGTTGTATTGCATTGTTCAATGGAAGTGTGATATGAATACAGCAGTACCGTTTTACAATTCAGTACATTGCATATGTTTATAAAATGCAGACGTAGAGCGAACTGTTGTCCTTGAATCACGTTCATCATCTTGGTTTCATCGCTCCGTGTCGGGTGTTTTTTCTGGAGCACCTCTATATATTGTTTATTTCATTCCCCAAAGAAATCTAACAGCTGTAATAAAAAAAGAATAATTTATCATATTACGCTCAACGTTATTTATTTTCCTACAAGTAATGCATAAGGGAGTCCTAAATAAAATGACAATGTTCCTTTCAATAGAGACTGCTCAACATGACTGTGCTACATAAACCATAACTGAGAGAACCAGCTCTTTAAAAAAACATTTGCAGATGACAAACACTGCTTTATTATTCTGCCCATCTGTTCTACACATTATCTGACTTGGCGAGAGCATGAAGGATTCTATTACTGTGAAACTAATAGACTGGAAGTAAAATATACATAATTAAAAAATAGTTTGATGGATTCAAGAACAAGGGGAAAGCTGTGATGCTGTATAAGTCAGGACGACACAAAATAAGAGGGGTTGGAATGTTCTGAAATCTGCCAGTTAACACCAACTTTTAGGATTTTGAATCTTTGAAACAGATCACTGCGTAGTCTTCTTTGTTCAAGACTGAATAGATTCAATTCTTTTAGCCTGTCTGCATACGACATGCCTTTTAAACCAGGGATAATTCTGGTCGCTCTTCTTTGCACTCTTTCTAGAGCAGCAATATCCTTTTTGTAACGAGGTGATCAGAACTGTACACAATATTCAGATGAGGTCTTACTAATGCATTGTAAAGTTTTAACATTACTTCCCTTGATTTAAATTCAACACTTTTCACAATATATCCAAGCATCTTGTTGGCCTTTTTTTATAGCTTCCCCACATTGTCTAGATGAAGACATTTCTAAGTCAACATAAACTGGATACATTGATCTGGATACACTGTGATTCTGTTATTATTATTATTATTATTATTATTATTATTATTATTATTATTATTATTATTATTATTATTATTATTATTTGATAATAACAATTCTATATAACAAGGGCAACGTGTAGATACTAAACAAACACACCACTTGCTTGGATGCGTACATAACCCTGGAGACAGAATGGAAGACAGTGCCAGGATGATATGGCTGTGTGTTCTTATAGCTGTGCTTAGTCATATTATAGTTCTCAAAATATTTTGACAGTTGGTTCCACTTTTCTTGGTGTTTACTTGGTTATTGGCAAGCGCATTGAGATGAGCTGGTGACTTAATATGTACAACAGGATGAAGAGTTGCCAGGGCCAATATTTGGAAGACACTTTAAGAGTACCACATGTTTAAAGGTTAGAAAGAAAAAAGAAATCAAATATTCTATTGTATTCTTCACATTAATAGCACAGGTAGGAACAATTCCCAACAGAAGTGACTCCAGGAAAACTGGAAATTGACGACCTGGAATTGCAGTTCAGACTCAGAAATGGTCCTCCCTTGAAGCATCCCAACAGTGGTGGATTGAAAATAAAATTAAAAATCCAAGCTTTTTTAGAAAAGAAAATTGATTCGGTTTCACAGACTCTGGTTAGCATCAATCTACTAACAGTTCTGCCTCACATAATAAAACGTGAGGCAGTCCAGGATGCCAGAGTGAACCTGCATCAGTGAACCTAGCTCATAAAGTTGCATTGTTATAATTGGATAAAAGCAACTGACATAAAGTACAAATACCAAATACCAGAGTTGTACAATAAATAAGAAAACGCCTGCCATAACACTGTCAATAGGGTGTGGGACCACCGTGGGCAACATTAATTCCACTTCACAGCGGTTTTCAGGGTGTTTAAACTGATTGATTATAGCCTTATGAAGCATAATTAATTAGTGCAGTTTTTGGATATGAAAGCACCAGCCAACTGAACCTCAATCAGCTTCTATCAAAGTCTGTCTGCCTGGGAGATGCAGCTTTTATGTAGTGCAGAATGTATGTACAGGATGTTCAACAAATACCCAGCCTCTTAATACCCCTTCTCCACTGGCACATCCGATGCATGAGGGCTCGGTACGGTACTGTGTGGGTGCTCCTCCACTGGCACATCCGACCTGGGAGGGCTCGGTACGGGTACGGGTGGTTCTCCACTGGCACATCCAACCTGGGAGGGCTTGGTACGGTACGGGTACGGGTGGTTCTCCACTGGCACATCCGACCTGGGAGGGCTCGGCACGGTACGGGTACGGGTGCTCCTCCACTGGCACATCCGACCCGGGAGGGCTCGGTACGGTACGGGTACGGGTGGTTCTCCACTGGCACATCTGACCCGGGAGGGCACGGTATGGGTACGGGTGTTCCTCCACTGGCACATCTGACCCGGGAGGGCTCGGTACGGTACGGGTACGGGTGGTTCTCCACTGGCACATCCGACCCGGGAGGACTCGGTACGGTACAGGTACGGGTGGTTCTCCACTGGCACATCCGACCCGGGAGGGCTCGGTACGGTACGGGTACGGGTGGTTCTCCACTGGCACATCCGACCTTTGAGGGCTCGGTATGGTACGGGTGCTTCTCCACTGGCACATCCAACCCGTGAGGGCTCGGTACAGTGTGGGTGCTTCTCCACTGGCACATCCGACCTGTGAGGGCTCAGTACGGTACGGTACGGGTGCTCCTCCACTGGCACATCTGACCCGGGAGGGCTCGGTACAGTACGGGTACGGGTAGTTCTCCACTGGCTATTTGTCGAGCCAAGCGAGAACCAAACCGTGAAACTCCGGTCTCACAAGACCTCTGAATCCGGCTGCGAGCCGAGCCGAGCCAGGGGCAGGGTTAAGGATTTCCGTCATTACGCTGCATCAGTCAGTACACTCCACAAAGACAAACAACAAACAGCATGCTGGGCCGAGTCTGATGAGAGAAAGTACAGCCTTGGGACGCTGAGGAAGTGCAGGCTCTAGTTTCTCTGTGGGCAGATAGAAGTGCTCAGGAATATCTGCAGTCGTGCGTCAGACATGAGAAAGTTTGTGCCTGAATTTCTGACGATTTGAAGCAAATGTGCATAAAACGTAGCTATGGTACACTTAACCCACTGAGATTCCAATTGAATGATTGACTAGCAATCGAATCTCGGTACAACTGCATAAAAGCTGCATGTTTTCACTCACTGGGGGTTGGTGTTCGGTGAGTGGAGAACGGGAGAGAGAGGAGGAAAGAAAAGTAAAGTTAAAGTAAAGTAAAGTAAAGTAATGTCATTAGTGTTTTCACTCACCGTGTTTGTCCGTTTGTCTGTTCACTGTTTAGTACGTTTTGTTTGTCTATTTATTTTGGCTCAAGTGCCGTGTCCTGTTTTGTTTTATGTTCAAACCTTTTATTTTCTGTGTTGTTAATTATTAAATGCTGAGCGCGATCACGCTCCAAAATCCAAGTCTCTGTGTGCTACTTCCTGGCTCTGGTCTGACACCACCCACTCCGGCCGTCTTTGTGACACGTGGTGTCAGAACCGGGACGACAGCGCCTCCAGGACTCAGGCCAGAGCAGGAACCGCAGTTTCTCAGATTCAGAAAAAAAAAAAGCGACGATGGGAAGAGCTGCCTGAAGCAGCAGAAGCAGCAGCAACAACAACAGCTGCAGCCCTCATCCTACATGCCTGAGCGGGAGGAGCCTGAGCGTCCACAGCCTGAGCGGGAGGAGCCTGAGCATCCACAGCCCGAGCGGGAGGAGCCTGAGCATCCACAGCCCGAGCGGGAGGAGCCTGAGCGTCCTACGCCTGAGCGGGAGGAGCCCGAGCGTCCTACGCCTGAGCGGGAGGAGCCCGAGCGTCCTACGCCTGAGCGGGAGGAGCCCGAACGTCCACAGCCCAAGAGGGAGGAGTCGGTGCGTCCACAGCCCAAGAGGGAGGAGTCGGTGCGTCCACAGCCCAAAAGGGAGGAGTCGGTGCGTCCACAGCCCAAAAGGGAGGAGTCGGTGCGTCCACAGCCCAAGAGGGAGGAGTCGGTGCGTCCACGGCCCAAGAAGAGGAAGGTAGAGCGTCCACAGTCTCCACCAGCAGAGGGTGAATGCCTGCTGGGTCCCTGTCCACCAGCAGAGGGTGAATGCCTGCTGGTCTCCCCTTCCGAGGCAGAGCCGCACCAGTCCCCTGCGAGAGAGGGAGGGCCGCACCAGTCCCCTGAAACAAGGGTAGACTACACGCCGCTCCCACCTCCGCCGCCAGGAGACTACACGCCGCTCCCACCTCCACTGGCAGGAGCAGAGCAGCAGGAGCTGCCTCTGCCTCCGCCACCTTCACCGGCAGGAGACTACACGCCTCCGCCACCTCCACCGGCAGGAGCAGAGCAGCAGGAGCTGTCTCTGCCTCCGCCAACCCCACCAGCAGAGGAGGAATGCCTGCTGGTATCAGTTCCCCCACCAGCAGAGGATGAATGCCTGCTGGTAACACTTCCCCAACCAGCAGAGGATGAATGCCTGCTGGTATTACTTCCCCCACCGTCATGAGGAGAGGAGCAGGGGCTGCCTCTCCCTTCACCAGAAAAACCAGGACTAGATGCTGGCGGTCCTCAGCAGCCCTTGCATAGGCTGCTGAGGGAAGCACGGGGAAGAACCGTCCGGCCGCGAGGTCGAGAAGCGGGCCAACACCCGCACCCCAGTTTGTCCTGACTCCCTGCCTCGCTTCGCCCAAATATGCCCGCCTCGCTTCGCCCAAGGATGCCCGCCTCGCTTCGCCCAAGGATGCCCGCCTCGCTTTGCCCAAGGATGCCCGCCTCGCTTCGCCCAAGGATGCTCGCCACGCTTCGCCCAAGGATGTCTGTCTGCATCGCCTGGGGTTGCCAGCTGCTCCGCATCGCCTGGGGTTGCCAGCCGCATCGCCTGGGGTTGCCAGCCGCTCCGCATCGCCTGGGGTTGCCAGCCGCTCCGCATCGCCTGGGGTTGCCAGCCGCTCCGCATCGCCTGGGGTTGCCAGCCGCTCCGCATCGCCTGGGGTTGCCAGCCGCTCCGCATCGCCTGGGGTTGCCAGCCGCTCCGCATCGTCTGGGGTTGCCAGCCGCTCCGCATCGCCTGGGGCTGCCTGCTCCGCATCGCCTGGGGTTGCCAGCCGCTCCGCATCGCCTGGGGTTGCCAGCCGCTCCGCATCGTCTGGGGTTGCCAGCCGCTCCGCATCGCCTGGGGTTGCCAGCCGCTCCGCTTCGCCTGGGGCTGCCTGCTCCGCATCGCCTGGGGCTGCCTGCTCCGCATCGTCTGGGGTTGCCAGCCGCTCCGCATCGCCTGGGGTTGCCAGCCGCTCCGCATCGCCTGGGGTTGCCAGCCGCTCCGCATCGCCTGGGGTTGCCAGCCGCTCCGCATCGTCTGGGGTTGCCAGCCGCTCCGCATCGTCTGGGGTTGACAGCCGCTCCGCATCACCTGGGGTTGCCAGCCGCTCCACATCGCCTGGGGCTACCTGCTCCGCATCGCCTGGGGTTGCCAGCCGCTCCGCATCGCCTGGGGTTGCCAGCCGCTCCGCATCGCCTGGGGTTGCCAGCCGCTCCGCA
Source organism: Acipenser ruthenus (assembly GCF_902713425.1). Taxonomy (NCBI): domain Eukaryota; kingdom Metazoa; phylum Chordata; class Actinopteri; order Acipenseriformes; family Acipenseridae; genus Acipenser; species Acipenser ruthenus. Next base: position 16,202,333 of record NC_081209.1, on the reverse strand, counting down.
TCGCCTGGGGTTGCCAGCCGCTCCGCATCGCCTGGGGTTGCCAGGTGATCCTCCCGAGGGTCCGCTGCTGCTGCCGTCGCCTCCCGGGGGTCCGCTGCTGCTGCCGTCGCCTCCCGAGGGTCCGCTGCTGCTGCCGTCGTCCTCCCGAGGGGCCGCTGCTGCTGCCGTCTCCTCCCGAGGGGCCGCTGCCGTCGCCTGGGGTCGCCAGGGATCCTGCTTCGCCTGGTGTCGTCGAGGGTCCTGTGTCGCCTGGGGTCGCCGGGGCCTCTGCTTTGCCTCGGGTCGCTACACTGTGGCCGGAGCTCCATGAAGGGGAGCTGCCGGCCATAAAGAAAGGGGGGGAGGTCAGGAGACCAGCTTCCCCAGCCGCATTTCCGTGGCAGGAAACATGGTGGCCGGAGCCCCACGGAGGGGAGCTGGCGGCCACAAAGAAGGGGGGGGGAGGTCAGGAGACCAGCTCCCCCCGCAGCAGTTTCGCTGCTGGAAATTGGGTGGCCGGAGCCCCACGGAGGGGAACTGCCGGCCATGAAGAAGGGGGGGGAGGTCAGGAGACCAGCTCCCCCAGCTGCTCTTTCGCGGCAGGAGATAGTGTGGCTGAAGCCCCGGAAGAGGGAGCTGCCAGCCACGAAGAATTGGGGGGTGGCAGACATTCCACCATGGCCACCCCCAGAAACAACTTGCTTCCCCCTCTTCCGGGACTTTGGGACTGAGGGGGGAGGTGGCCATTGAGGCCATGTGTGCGTTGCACAAGGGGGGGTATATGTGGCAAAGTGCCCCGCCTGTGTATGTTATATGTTACGTGTTGTGTGTAAATGTTGGTGTATAAGCATTGGTACACGGGATATAAGCTGGTCTGTGTTTCACGTGTGTGTAAATTGTATATTTGTATTTAGGCACGGGGATGGCACATCACATCACGTGCAAGTAAAAAGTAATATGTGAGCACGGGGAATTGCACTTTAATTAATTCACGTGCAGTTGTACCGAGATTCCAATTGAATGATTGACTAGCAATCGTATCTCGGTACAACTGCATAAAAGCTGCATGTTTTCACTCACTGGGGGTTGGTGTTCGGTGAGTGGAGAAAACGTACTAACGTGTTTAGTATGTTTTGTTTGTCTATTTATTTTGGCTCAAGTGCCGTGTCCTGTTTTGTTTTATGTTCAAACCTTTTATTTTCTGTGTTGTTAATTATTAAATGCTGAGCGCGATCACGCTCCAAAATCCAAGTCTCTGTGTGCTACTTCCTGGCTCTGGTCTGACACCACCCACTCCGGCCGTCTTTGTGACACGTGGTGTCAGAACCGGGACGACAGCGCCTCCAGGACTCAGGCCAGAGCAGGAACCGCAGTTTCTCAGATTCAGAAAAAAAAAAAAGCGACGATGGGAAGAGCTGCCTGAAGCAGCAGAAGCAGCAGCAACAACAACAGCTGCAGCCCTCATCCTACATGCCTGAGCGGGAGGAGCCTGAGCGTCCACAGCCTGAGCGGGAGGAGCCTGAGCATCCACAGCCCGAGCGGGAGGAGCCTGAGCATCCACAGCCCGAGCGGGAGGAGCCTGAGCGTCCTACGCCTGAGCGGGAGGAGCCCGAGCGTCCTACGCCTGAGCGGGAGGAGCCCGAGCGTCCTACGCCTGAGCGGGAGGAGCCCGAACGTCCACAGCCCAAGAGGGAGCTTAGCTCAGCTTAACCAAAATCCAAGTCTCTGTGTGCTACTTCCTGGCTTTGGTCTGACACCACCCACTCCGGCCGTCTTTGTGACACCCACGCACTCAAAAACACAAAATTCTACCAAATTTCTCATCCTTGACCTTTATTATATTACTATAAAGAAAACAAAAATGCGATTAAAAAAAAATTATAAACTTATTTAGAAAAATATAGTAAAACAAAAGCACCAGACATACAACTACGACTCTCGTTGAGCTCGCGCAGCTTCTTTTTTTAAGCATCCAAACAAAAAACAATGACAACTATGCTTAAATATCTTTGGCAAATCATTTTTTTAAAACCTTCTTTTTTTCCCCTTCAACAGAACTAATTGAACTTTATTAAGTCGATATAATCAGTAAAATGTGTGGATTATAAAGAATTCAACTATATGAATAAACACTGGGCAGAGTATTACTGACACGGCTTCACTATATGAATAAACACTGGACAGATTATTACTGACACGGCTTCACTATATGAATAAACACTGGACAGATTATTACTGACACGGCTTCACTATATGAATAAACACTGGACAGAGTATTACTGACACGGCTTCACTATATGAATAAACACTGGACAGAGTATTACTGACACGGCTTCACTATATGAATAAACACTGGGCAGAGTATTACTGACACTCATTCACTCCATTTCATTTTCACAGATAGAGCCCCTCACTGCTACTCCTATAGAATCTAATATAAGATCTGGCAGGAAGACGAAAGCTGTTCCTTTCCGTTGTTTTCACAAGAGACGATCTCCTGGGTTATTAGCATGTTAATAGCGCTGTAGCTATTAGGAAGCGTCCCATCCTACCAGTCTGCTGAAGTAGACGAGGAGTCTGTTTGAATATCAATGGAGAAAGACAAGGAAAAGTGGGTCATGTTAGAAGCACAGCACTGGCCATCACATGTATTCAGAAGAGCACAGCAGTGCGTGGCTCAAGGATTCAGAATACTGTACTAGAAATTACATTGGTTCTCCTGAACGTGCTGCCACATCTGTGGTGCAGATTCAACTGAATAGTGCCTTACATGGCTTAATATTCTTCTGTATTCCCAATACCTGGGTAATATGTCACCTATTGCATTCCAATTATTCCTAAAATGATCCTTCATATTCTGAATGCTGTTTACTTGGCTTGAATCAGGGGCACGTGGTGGTGGTGGGGGGGGGGGGGGGGGATTTAATAACTCTTACTGATTGTTTGTCTTACCTGTCTTTTATACTTCTGAAATTAAATCATTTATTTTTCACTTTCCTTAGAAATGCATAATTTCTGCAGTGAATTGTGGGACTGTACTCTTGCCCAAGATCTCTGATTAAACTCGACAAAGAAATACTGAAGTTTCCACAGCGGTAGCTCTTCAGTTAGGGTTAAGGATCGGTCACATTCACATGACAAACCAGTTGAATTTGCTAGTTTCGCAACATATTGTCATTGTGAGTTTAGGGCCTCGGTACGACAGTACAGCAGTAAAAATGTCACTGCCCAGGATGAGAGAAATATTCGCTTCCAATTGGCTTTGAAAAAGCTCAATGCAGAAGTTAATTTCCATTGGTTGGTACTCAATTGTAAAGGTGATGAAAGGACCATACATTAACCCTTAGCGGTCCATTTATTCAGCGCATCGAAGGCGCGTCAGGTCCAATTTATTTTCACACGTGTAGTTTATTTTAGAGGCGCTGTTTAAAAGTAATTTTTTTCACAGTAAAACAGGTTTAAAACATATCAACAGGACACTCAGTACTGCATCTCCAGCCCCGCCCCAACCCTTGTTCGCTGTATTTTTCACATACCTCTTCATAGTAGTGCATACCGATAAATCATCTCCTGATCACTCGTTTTATCACCAAACTCCTCAATAATGCGATCCAACTCATTATTTTATTACTATAACATCTAAAAAAAGCTCTGCAAATGTCTGTGATATTCTTTGAGTGCTGGTTGCAGAAGCAGCTATCTTGTTTGTTTATGTCCGTGTTATCTATGTGGTGCCGGGGCTATGTGTGTTTTTTTTTCCGGTTTCGCTCGGTTCCTATCGGTCTCACTCAGCTATTGAATGGTTTGCTCGGCTTTTTCCGGAGAAAAAACGACTAGATGTCTTTATGCTTTATGTCTTTTTGATGATGTCGGACAGGGTCCCACATTGGACATAGGACCGATTAAGGAATGGTCGCTCCCTGTTAGCTTTTAGAGTGCCTCTACCTGTGTGGTCGTGGACCTGCCTGGCAGAACCACCACATCTCAAACCACCACAGATTCTATCACAGCTGTCTGGACCTGCCTGGCTGGAACCACCACATCTCAAACCACCACAGATTCTATCACAGCTGTCTGGACCTGCCTGGCTGGAACCACCACATCTCAAACCACCACAGATTCTATCACAGCTGTCTGGACCTGCCTGGCTGGAACCACCACATCTCAAACCACCACAGATTCTATCACAGCTGTCTGGACCTGCCTGGCTGGAACCACCACATCTCAAACCACCACAGATTCTATCACAGCTGTCTGGACCTGCCTGGCTGGAACTACCACATCTCAAACCACCACAGATTCTATCACAGCTGTCTGGACCTGCCTGGCTGGAACCACCACATCTCAAACCACCACAGATTCTATCACAGCTGTCTGGACCTGCCTGGCTAGAACCACCACATCTCAAACCACCACAGATTCTATCACAGCTGTCTGGACCTGCCTGGCTAGAACCACCACATCTCAAACCACCACAGATTCTATCACAGCTGTCTGGACCTGCCTGGCTGGAACCACCACATCTCAAACCACCACAGATTCTATCACAGCTACCTGGACCTGCCTGGCTGGAAACACCACATCTCAAACCACCACAGATTCTATTACAGCTGCCTGGACCTGCCTGGCTGGAAACACCACATCTCAAACCACCACAGATTCTATCACAGCTACCTGGACCTGCCTGGCTGGAACCACCACATCTCAAACCACCACAGATTCTATCACAGCTGTCTGGACCTGCCTGGCTGGAACCACCACATCTCAAACCACCACAGATTCTATCACAGCTGCCTGGACCTGCCTGGCTGGAAACACCACATCTCAAACCACCACAGATTCTATCACAGCTACCTGGACCTGCCTGGCTGGAACCACCACATCTCAAACCACCACAGATTCTATCACAGCTGTCTGGACCTGCCTGGCTGGAACCACCACATCTCAAACCACCACAGATTCTATCACAGCTACCTGGACCTGCCTGGCTGGAACCACCACATCTCAAACCACCACAGATTCTATCACAGCTGTTCTGTGTACTGGGATACAGAAAGCTGTTGCACGAATATTGATTCCATAATTCAAATTGAATCCTAGGGTTTAGTGGCTTTTCCGGGGTAGGTAGTGATTTTGTGAAGGTGGAAAGACTTCTGCATTTCCAGGTTACATGAAAGTGGATGTTAACTGGATACTCACTGGCTGTCTACACCATTGTGAGAGCTCAGTGTCTAATTAAACATTACTACAAAGGAAGGAAGGAAGGAAGGAAAAATCATATTGTTCTAATTAATCAAACCTCAGTGTTTATACAATTGGTGTTCTGGTTATTTTATTTTAGGTTTCTAGCAATTAGGGACAAATAGCTTGCCATCAGTCACACCTAATGTTGTGTGCTTAATCCCCTGCTGATAGGAAATACTGTTTAATGTTAGGTTTTAAAACATACAGTACTTCCGCATATTAATGTATGGGTCAGAATGTATTCTCACACAGGAATATGTCTTGAGTTGGGTTTGAGTAGTAATGCATGAGTCCCCAGTGAACTATCAGCCCCAAACCAGCGAGGGACAGGTATTATTGTGTGAGAATAATACATTCTGACCCATATGTTATTTTTTTGCTGTCTTAAAACTTGTAGAGACGGCATCATCTTTACAACACCATTTAAAATAAAAAAATAATACAAATGCCTATAGTCTCTTAGACAAGTTAGAGTATATAGTAGTACGTGGACTTTTTGATAAACTGCAATGGTGTGTGCTTACTGCGTTTCTCTTCATTTTACCATAGATAATACTGTGTGTGACTCAGTGCGATGTTACGTCTTTGGTTTGGTAATTAATAGGAAGGCGCTGAAAGGATGACAGTTGTAGTCGGACAATGTTTAAAAAAAAAAAAACTGTCATAAAAACCCAATTAAAGAAAACGTAAACAATGGTGAACCCAAGTTCCTACCATGCCACTGTCTGGCCTGGAGCACCAAACAGGGGAGTTTACCCACTTTTCTATTTAATACACCACTGGGCACAGGAAAGGAAGGGGCAGCATGCAGACCTGATGGCTATCTTACAGTGTGTGTGTGATGTTGCTGACAAAACCATGCTGGTAAAACAAATCCTCCTACAAACATATACGGTGGACATTTTAGCTCAGTGTAACACTTATCAATTCAATTTTTAGAACGTTTCCTGAAATTGAAAACATGAAAATATGGTCTGGTTTATTTATTTATTTTTTTATTTTCCAAGTCAGTGGTTTGGAATTACACCTCTTTCATTTTGTTGTTACTCCTGCTAAAGTAATGGAAAACCAAACAGAGGTAGAGCTTGCCATTTGTGTAAATGAAAGAGTGACAATCGGGATGTACCAGTGCCAGTATGCAGGGGGAGAACACGCAGACCTGCAAAGACAAATATCTATGAAGCGAGGGACACCACACCAACAGATAGAACACTTTCCACAGTTCAGAAACACAGCCAATGCAACTTCACATTGAAACTAACAATCAAAATCCATGTTCACTAAAACATATGTTTATTATGTAGCAAACAGAAGTGCTCGACGGGCAAAATGGAAGCAATTCTTTTGTTACTATACTGTCAACCACTTTAAGGTAAAACCCTTAATTACAATCTAATCAGGCATTATAATCAAATAGTAACACTGTAGATTTGAATTTACTGTAGAGGGTGACTGAAACTGAAAGGCCTCTGGGATATTACATTATTCGTAAATAATATTAACAGCAAACACTAATTGGGAGATATAAATTGCATTTGCATGGTGAAGCACAAAACTAGTAATTTAATGACTGATAAATAGCAGTACTAATTCATATTTAGATGTTTGTTTCATTGTTACATGAGTGTTTGCTTTTTCTTGAGACATTTCTGTCTCATGAAATAAACATGTAAAGCCTCTCATTTTCCTGGGAATGCCTCCTTTTTCCTGAATGCTATGCAAATGAAGTAAAGGGGGAGGGGGGTGATATTGGAATGGAATTGATAAGCGTTACACTGAGCTAAAATGTCCACTGTACATGTTTATAGGAGAATTTGAATATAACCCCCTTTGTTTTACTGTGAAAGTCCCCAAAATACTGTTTACATGAGCAGAGAACAGTTTCACGAGAGAGAATCCATGTGTCATCGTGTTTCACATAAATGGTTACTAAAACTCTGGTTTGGGGGGGGGGGGGGGGGGTTGGGGGGGGGTTAAAGCTTTATTAATAATAAACTCAGCCAAATCTGAGTGGTGGTTGAACAGGCGTTTGGGCTATTCAGCAGTTGTATCCACTTCCATTCAACTACAGGCAGACAGCAACACAATGCCAGTACGTTGCCACATGAGCTGCCTGATAAGCCAAGATATAAGATATATGCAATAAACATGCACAGTTAGTAAATACAATACACTTGTGTTCAACCTAAAAGAGCAATTCTGAAGACACAAAAAACTGGAACCTCAAGTATTTAAGAAAACTAAAAATGTGACTAAATAATAACATAGAACATGAAAATAAAAATACATTGAGATTTCCCTTAAAAACATTTTGCACAATATTTTGTACAGTTGTCCCATCATTTTCCCATTGTTATTATTTATTTCTTAGCAGACGCCCTTATTCAGGGCGACTTACAAGATATCACATTATTTTTACATACAATTACATTATTTTTTACACATTATTTTTACATACAATTACCCATTTATACAGTTGGGTTTTTACTGGAGCAATCTAGGTAAAGGGTACAGCAGTGTCCCCCACCTGGGATTGAACCCATGACCCTCCCGTCAAGAGTCCAGAGCCCTAACCACTACTCTACACTGCTGCACTACTGCACTACTATGTATTTACTATAGTTTACCATGGTCTGTCCTTTACAATGCTTACCTATGCTTTTCCATGCTTTCACTATGCTTTATTACCATATGCTTTTACCATGGGACACTTTTGTAGTACAGGTGATGACTGCTGCAGAGGATATTAATGCTATTATAACCCATGCTTTTACTTTGCTTTACCAGCACTTCACCTCTAAATCAAAAGAGCCATGAAGTGGAGCTCAATAAGCCATACATGACTCAAGAGCCACCCGTATGACAAAACTGTGTTAAACCTATTAGTTGAATACAGATTTTCTGAAGACAGTCTATACCTAACTACTCCCCAGCATGACCCCTGAGTGACAGCAGGTATTCAGTGCTGTCCAGTTTCTATGACATTCTGCCCTGGCACTGCTGCCATGGCAACATCCCATCTAGTATGGAGCTGTCACTGGCACTCCTCTTAAAGGGATACAGAGATAGATTTTATGTCAAAGATTTGCAAAGTCTGAAAGTGATGAGAGATTTGGAACAGAAAACAAGGATTGATAAGAAGGCTTTGCTGGTCAGCTGGGAGACAGCTCTTGCTGATTGGGATGAAATGCAAGCAATGCATCTAGATTCTTTTTAAGAAAATACATGGCAAACATTTAGAATATATACTACATCTGTATTTTTCTGGAGAAGGATATATTTTAAAAAATGCACAGGAAGTCTTTGTCTAAAAAAGCGAAACGTTCGGAAATGACTCCAACTCCCAGAAGCAACTTATGTGTGTCAGCTGCGTTCCTTCAGCAGGAAGAGCAGCCTGGAAAAGAGTACCTGAAAAGCTCAACAGTTTTATTATTTAAAATGAAAACACTAAAAACAATTATTGAAAAAATACCATTAAAAATCAAATACACGTTATAATAAGGTGTGCAGGTTTCATATAGGAACATGTAAGATATACAGGAATTGTTTTGTTAAGTACTGCCATAGGGTTTATGTGCAGAAACAAATGTCTCTGAAGTCACATCTTTATTCTTATCTTATCCTATGTATAACGACCTGTGCAATTTCATTTAAAGGTCATTAGTCCTCTTTGCATGCACCTTTTAAATGTGGTTACCATCCATCTTTAAACAACTTCAGTGTACCCTGTGTGGTTTGGCATTATTAGATGGTATAAATATTAAAGGGATGATAGTGTTTAAAGATGCCACGAATGTGTGAATAGACAACTTAATTTCTGCAAATATAACCTATAGTGGTTCCATTACAGGTGAAACAAATTCTATGGTAAATATGAAATGTTTTACTGTCACTTGAAGACAACATTCCCATCTTTATCACAGAAACAAATCAATCTCCTTGCATTACTTACTGCTGCATCCCTGTCTGCTTCATCTGTGTAGTTTGCAAGGAACTACCATGAAGATACATCAGCTTCCTGTATAGGCCCAGCAGGTCTCCAGGCTGTATATAGTCTACCATTCCTCTGTATATAGTTTACCATTATTCTGTTGCAAACTATACGTTACTATGCTATGGTATAGAGCTGAGAATACTTCTAAGAACTGCCAGTGAAGTCATGTCTACAGTATATGAAGCAAGACACGGTTCATCAAGATGATTTCTTCATAACTTCTGTGAATAAAGCATTGTACTGAAGCTTTTACTCCTGAGCCACAACCTTGCCACAAATTAAGAAACAGCACTTCACATTTGGAACACAACATTTGACATTTTAAAGTGTTTTTTATGACTGCAAGATGAATGCCACTTTGATTGACAGCTGCACCACAGTAACCTACAAAGAACAGTATTGTCTTTAAAAACATGGCAATGCAATCCTTCAGTTTGAAAGGAATACATTATTGGCAAGAATAAAGTGCTGGCACCTGAGCTAGTTGGTAGAACATTTTGAAAAGGGCATGACAGTCTTATTACCATTGTAACTATAAAGTTTTACAGCTGTACAGCTACTACAGTTATACACACAACTTCAAAGAATTTTACAAACTCAGCTTTGCTTTCTAATAATAGGCTATAGAAGTTACTGTCTGACTAAGAAACCGATTACTCACAATTGTATTTGTGAATGAGATTGCTTTACTTTGCATGCCATCCATTATGATTTTGAAGTAGATTCGATATTTTGGTTTGTACAGTATCTCACTGCTATATTGGGCTAAACAATATTAAAGCATTGCCATGTTCTTCGTTGCTGTTTACACTTTATTGAAATGAGGGTGTAGTTTAAACGTTTATGGAATGGCTACACATTTAGTAGCTTTAAAACAAACAAAAGCCAGTACACATATAAATAGGCAGCAGTGTGGAGTAGTGGTTAGGGCTCTGGACTCTTGACCGGAGGGTTGTGGGTTCAATCCCAGGTGGGGACACTGCTGCTGTACCCTTGAGCAAGGTACTTTACCAAGATTGCTCCAGTAAAAAAACACTAACTGTATAAATGGGTAATTGTGTGTAAAAAATAATGTAATTGTATCTAAAAATAATGTGATATCTTGTAACAATTGAAAGTCCCTCTGGATAAGGGCGTCTGCAAATAAATAAATAATAATAATAATATAGCACCCAATCAACTGTTCAGTCTTGTTCATGTTGATTGTGTGAGCGGTGCTGTAACTGTTCAGTCTTGTTCATGTTGATTGTGTGAGTGGTGCTGTAACTGTTCAGTCTTGTTCATGTTGTTGATTGTGTGAGCGGTGCTGTAACTGTTCAGTCTTGTTCATGTTGATTGTGTGAGCAGTGCTGTAACTGTTCAGTCTTGTTCATGTTGATTGTGTGAGTGGTGCTGTAACTGTTCAGTCTTGTTCATGTTGATTGTGTTAGCGGTGCTGTAACTGTTCAGTCTTGTTCATGTTGTTGATTGTGTTAGCGGTGCTGTAACTGTTCAGTCTTGTTCATGTTGTTGATTGTGTTAGCGGTGCTGTAACTGTTCAGTCTTGTTCATGTTGTTGATTGTGTGAGCGGTGCTGTAACTGTTCAGTCTTGTTCATGTTGTTGATTGTGTTAGCGGTGCTGTAACTGTTCAGTCTTGTTCATGTTGTTGATTGTGTTAGCGGTGCTGTAACTGTTCAGTCTTGTTCATGTTGATTGTGTGAGCGGTGCTGTAACTGTTCAGTCTTGTTCATGTTGTTGATTGTGTTAGCGGTGTTGTAACTGTTCAGTCTTGTTCATGTTGATTGTGTGAGCAGTGCTGTAACTGTTCAGTCTTGTTCATGTTGTTAATTGTGTGAGCAGTGCTGTAACTGTTCAGTCTTGTTCATGTTGATTGTGTTAGCGGTGCTGTAACTGTTCAGTCTTGTTCATGTTGTTGATTGTGTGAGCGGTGCTGTAACTGTTCAGTCTTGTTCATGTTGATTGTGTGAGCGGTGCTGTAACTGTTCAGTCTTGTTCATGTTGATTGTGTTAGCGGTGCTGTAACTGTTCAGTCTTGTTCATGTTGTTGATTGTGTGAGCGGTGCTGTAACTGTTCAGTCTTGTTCATGTTGATTGTGTTAGCGGTGCTGTAACTGTTCAGTCTTGTTCATGTTGTTGATTGTGTGAGCGGTGCTGTAACTGTTCAGTCTTGTTCATGTTGTTGATTGTGTTAGCGGTGCTGTAACTGTTCAGTCTTGTTCATGTTGATTGTGTGAGCGGTGCTGTAACTGTTCAGTCTTGTTCATGTTGTTGATTGTGTTAGCGGTGTTGTAACTGTTCAGTCTTGTTCATGTTGATTGTGTGAGCAGTGCTGTAACTGTTCAGTCTTGTTCATGTTGTTAATTGTGTGAGCAGTGCTGTAACTGTTCAGTCTTGTTCATGTTGATTGTGTGAGCGGTGCTGTAACTGTTCAGTCTTGTACTTGTTGATTGTGTGAGCGGTGCTGTAACTTTTCAGTCTTGTTCATGTTGATTGTGTTAGCGGTGCTGTAACTGTTCAGTCTTGTTCATGTTGTTGATTGTGTTAGCGGTGCTGTAACTGTTCAGTCTTGTTCATGTTGATTGTGTGAGTGGTGCTGTAACTGTTCAGTCTTGTTCATGTTGTTAATTGTGTGAGCGGTGCTGTAACTGTTCAGTCTTGTTCATGTTGATTGTGTTAGCGGTGCTGTAACTGTTCAGTCTTGTTCATGTTGATTGTGTTAGCGGTGCTGTAACTGTTCAGTCTTGTTCATGTTGATTGTGTTAGCGGTGCTGTAACTGTTCAGTCTTGTTCATGTTGTTGATTGTGTGAGTGGTGCTGTAACTGTTCAGTCTTGTTCATGTTGATTGTGTTAGCGGTGCTGTAACTGTTCAGTCTTGTTCATGTTGATTGTGTTAGCGGTGCTGTAACTGTTCAGTCTTGTTCATGTTGATTGTGTTAGCGGTGCTGTAACTGTTCAGTCTTGTTCATGTTGTTGATTGTGTTAGCGGTGCTGTAACTGTTCAGTCTTGTTCATGTTGTTAATTGTGTGAGCGGTGCTGTAACTGTTCAGTCTTGTTCATGTTGATTGTGTTAGCGGTGTTGTAACTGTTCAGTCTTGTTCATGTTGATTGTGTTAGCGGTGCTGTAACTGTTCAGTCTTGTTCATGTTGTTGATTGTGTGAGTGGTGCTGTAACTGTTCAGTCTTGTTCATGTTGTTAATTGTGTGAGCGGTGCTGTAACTGTTCAGTCTTGTTCATGTTGATTGTGTTAGCGGTGCTGTAACTGTTCAGTCTTGTTCATGTTGTTGATTGTGTGAGTGGTGCTGTAACTGTTCAGTCTTGTTCATGTTGTTAATTGTGTGAGCGGTGCTGTAACTGTTCAGTCTTGTTCATGTTGATTGTGTTAGCGGTGCTGTAACTGTTCAGTCTTGTTCATGTTGATTGTGTTAGCGGTGCTGTAACTGTTCAGTCTTGTTCATGTTGATTGTGTTAGCGGTGCTGTAACTGTTCAGTCTTGTTCATGTTGTTGATTGTGTGAGTGGTGCTGTAACTGTTCAGTCTTGTTCATGTTGTTAATTGTGTGAGCGGTGCTGTAACTGTTCAGTCTTGTTCATGTTGATTGTGTTAGCGGTGCTGTAACTGTTCAGTCTTGTTCATGTTGATTGTGTTAGCGGTGCTGTAACTGTTCAGTCTTGTTCATGTTGATTGTGTTAGCGGTGCTGTAACTGTTCAGTCTTGTTCATGTTGTTGATTGTGTGAGTGGTGCTGTAACTGTTCAGTCTTGTTCATGTTGTTAATTGTGTGAGCGGTGCTGTAACTGTTCAGTCTTGTTCATGTTGATTGTGTTAGCGGTGCTGTAACTGTTCAGTCTTGTTCATGTTGATTGTGTTAGCGGTGCTGTAACTGTTCAGTCTTGTTCATGTTGATTGTGTGAGCGGTGCTGTAACTGTTCAGTCTTGTTCATGTTGATTGTGTTAGCGGTGCTGTAACTGTTCAGTCTTGTTCATGTTGATTGTGTGAGCGGTGCTGTAACTGTTCAGTCTTGTTCATGTTGTTGATTGTGTTAGCGGTGTTGTAACTGTTCAGTCTTGTTCATGTTGATTGTGTGAGCAGTGCTGTAACTGTTCAGTCTTGTTCATGTTGTTAATTGTGTGAGCAGTGCTGTAACTGTTCAGTCTTGTTCATGTTGATTGTGTGAGCGGTGCTGTAACTGTTCAGTCTTGTTCATGTTGATTGTGTTAGCGGTGCTGTAACTGTTCAGTCTTGTTCATGTTGTTGATTGTGTTAGCGGTGCTGTAACTGTTCAGTCTTGTACTTGTTGATTGTGTGAGCGGTGCTGTAACTGTTCAGTCTTGTTCATGTTGATTGTGTTAGCGGTGCTGTAACTGTTCAGTCTTGTTCATGTTGATTGTGTTAGCGGTGCTGTAACTGTTCAGTCTTGTTCATGTTGATTGTGTTAGCGGTGCTGTAACTGTTCAGTCTTGTTCATGTTGTTGATTGTGTGAGTGGTGCTGTAACTGTTCAGTCTTGTTCATGTTGTTAATTGTGTGAGCGGTGCTGTAACTGTTCAGTCTTGTTCATGTTGATTGTGTTAGCAGTGCTGTAACTGTTCAGTCTTGTTCATGTTGTTAATTGTGTGAGCGGTGCTGTAACTGTTCAGTCTTGTTCATGTTGATTGTGTTAGCGGTGCTGTAACTGTTCAGTCTTGTTCATGTTGATTGTGTTAGCGGTGCTGTAACTGTTCAGTCTTGTTCATGTTGATTGTGTTAGCGGTGCTGTAACTGTTCAGTCTTGTTCATGTTGTTGATTGTGTGAGTGGTGCTGTAACTGTTCAGTCTTGTTCATGTTGTTAATTGTGTGAGCGGTGCTGTAACTGTTCAGTCTTGTTCATGTTGATTGTGTTAGCGGTGCTGTAACTGTTCAGTCTTGTTCATGTTGATTGTGTTAGCGGTGCTGTAACTGTTCAGTCTTGTTCATGTTGATTGTGTTAGCGGTGCTGTAACTGTTCAGTCTTGTTCATGTTGATTGTGTTAGCGGTGCTGTAACTGTTCAGTCTTGTTCATGTTGATTGTGTTAGCGGTGCTGTAACTGTTCAGTCTTGTTCATGTTGTTGATTGTGTGAGTGGTGCTGTAACTGTTCAGTCTTGTTCATGTTGTTAATTGTGTGAGCGGTGCTGTAACTGTTCAGTCTTGTTCATGTTGATTGTGTTAGCGGTGCTGTAACTGTTCAGTCTTGTTCATGTTGATTGTGTTAGCGGTGCTGTAACTGTTCAGTCTTGTTCATGTTGATTGTGTGAGCGGTGCTGTAACTGTTCAGTCTTGTTCATGTTGATTGTGTTAGCGGTGCTGTAACTGTTCAGTCTTGTTCATGTTGTTGATTGTGTGAGCGGTGCTGTAACTGTTCAGTCTTGTTCATGTTGATTGTGTTAGCGGTGCTGTAACTGTTCAGTCTTGTTCATGTTGTTGATTGTGTGAGCGGTGCTGTAACTGTTCAGTCTTGTTCATGTTGTTGATTGTGTTAGCGGTGCTGTAACTGTTCAGTCTTGTTCATGTTGATTGTGTGAGCGGTGCTGTAACTGTTCAGTCTTGTTCATGTTGTTGATTGTGTTAGCGGTGTTGTAACTGTTCAGTCTTGTTCATGTTGATTGTGTGAGCAGTGCTGTAACTGTTCAGTCTTGTTCATGTTGTTAATTGTGTGAGCAGTGCTGTAACTGTTCAGTCTTGTTCATGTTGATTGTGTGAGCGGTGCTGTAACTGTTCAGTCTTGTACTTGTTGATTGTGTGAGCGGTGCTGTAACTTTTCAGTCTTGTTCATGTTGATTGTGTTAGCGGTGCTGTAACTGTTCAGTCTTGTTCATGTTGTTGATTGTGTTAGCGGTGCTGTAACTGTTCAGTCTTGTTCATGTTGATTGTGTGAGTGGTGCTGTAACTGTTCAGTCTTGTTCATGTTGTTAATTGTGTGAGCGGTGCTGTAACTGTTCAGTCTTGTTCATGTTGATTGTGTTAGCGGTGCTGTAACTGTTCAGTCTTGTTCATGTTGATTGTGTTAGCGGTGCTGTAACTGTTCAGTCTTGTTCATGTTGATTGTGTTAGCGGTGCTGTAACTGTTCAGTCTTGTTCATGTTGTTGATTGTGTGAGTGGTGCTGTAACTGTTCAGTCTTGTTCATGTTGATTGTGTTAGCGGTGCTGTAACTGTTCAGTCTTGTTCATGTTGATTGTGTTAGCGGTGCTGTAACTGTTCAGTCTTGTTCATGTTGATTGTGTTAGCGGTGCTGTAACTGTTCAGTCTTGTTCATGTTGTTGATTGTGTTAGCGGTGCTGTAACTGTTCAGTCTTGTTCATGTTGTTAATTGTGTGAGCGGTGCTGTAACTGTTCAGTCTTGTTCATGTTGATTGTGTTAGCGGTGTTGTAACTGTTCAGTCTTGTTCATGTTGATTGTGTTAGCGGTGCTGTAACTGTTCAGTCTTGTTCATGTTGTTGATTGTGTGAGTGGTGCTGTAACTGTTCAGTCTTGTTCATGTTGTTAATTGTGTGAGCGGTGCTGTAACTGTTCAGTCTTGTTCATGTTGATTGTGTTAGCGGTGCTGTAACTGTTCAGTCTTGTTCATGTTGTTGATTGTGTGAGTGGTGCTGTAACTGTTCAGTCTTGTTCATGTTGTTAATTGTGTGAGCGGTGCTGTAACTGTTCAGTCTTGTTCATGTTGATTGTGTTAGCGGTGCTGTAACTGTTCAGTCTTGTTCATGTTGATTGTGTTAGCTGTGCTGTAACTGTTCAGTCTTGTTCATGTTGATTGTGTTAGCGGTGCTGTAACTGTTCAGTCTTGTTCATGTTGTTGATTGTGTGAGTGGTGCTGTAACTGTTCAGTCTTGTTCATGTTGTTAATTGTGTGAGCGGTGCTGTAACTGTTCAGTCTTGTTCATGTTGATTGTGTTAGCGGTGCTGTAACTGTTCAGTCTTGTTCATGTTGATTGTGTTAGCGGTGCTGTAACTGTTCAGTCTTGTTCATGTTGATTGTGTTAGCGGTGCTGTAACTGTTCAGTCTTGTTCATGTTGTTGATTGTGTGAGTGGTGCTGTAACTGTTCAGTCTTGTTCATGTTGTTAATTGTGTGAGCGGTGCTGTAACTGTTCAGTCTTGTTCATGTTGATTGTGTTAGCGGTGCTGTAACTGTTCAGTCTTGTTCATGTTGATTGTGTTAGCGGTGCTGTAACTGTTCAGTCTTGTTCATGTTGTTGATTGTGTTAGCGGTGCTGTAACTGTTCAGTCTTGTTCATGTTGATTGTGTTAGCGGTGCTGTAACTGTTCAGTCTTGTTCATGTTGATTGTGTGAGCGGTGCTGTAACTGTTCAGTCTTGTTCATGTTGTTGATTGTGTTAGCGGTGTTGTAACTGTTCAGTCTTGTTCATGTTGATTGTGTGAGCAGTGCTGTAACTGTTCAGTCTTGTTCATGTTGTTAATTGTGTGAGCAGTGCTGTAACTGTTCAGTCTTGTTCATGTTGATTGTGTGAGCGGTGCTGTAACTGTTCAGTCTTGTTCATGTTGATTGTGTTAGCGGTGCTGTAACTGTTCAGTCTTGTTCATGTTGTTGATTGTGTTAGCGGTGCTGTAACTGTTCAGTCTTGTACTTGTTGATTGTGTGAGCGGTGCTGTAACTGTTCAGTCTTGTTCATGTTGATTGTGTTAGCGGTGCTGTAACTGTTCAGTCTTGTTCATGTTGATTGTGTTAGCGGTGCTGTAACTGTTCAGTCTTGTTCATGTTGATTGTGTTAGCGGTGCTGTAACTGTTCAGTCTTGTTCATGTTGTTGATTGTGTGAGTGGTGCTGTAACTGTTCAGTCTTGTTCATGTTGTTAATTGTGTGAGCGGTGCTGTAACTGTTCAGTCTTGTTCATGTTGATTGTGTTAGCAGTGCTGTAACTGTTCAGTCTTGTTCATGTTGTTAATTGTGTGAGCGGTGCTGTAACTGTTCAGTCTTGTTCATGTTGATTGTGTTAGCGGTGCTGTAACTGTTCAGTCTTGTTCATGTTGATTGTGTTAGCGGTGCTGTAACTGTTCAGTCTTGTTCATGTTGATTGTGTTAGCGGTGCTGTAACTGTTCAGTCTTGTTCATGTTGTTGATTGTGTGAGTGGTGCTGTAACTGTTCAGTCTTGTTCATGTTGTTAATTGTGTGAGCGGTGCTGTAACTGTTCAGTCTTGTTCATGTTGATTGTGTTAGCGGTGCTGTAACTGTTCAGTCTTGTTCATGTTGATTGTGTTAGCGGTGCTGTAACTGTTCAGTCTTGTTCATGTTGATTGTGTTAGCGGTGCTGTAACTGTTCAGTCTTGTTCATGTTGATTGTGTTAGCGGTGCTGTAACTGTTCAGTCTTGTTCATGTTGATTGTGTTAGCGGTGCTGTAACTGTTCAGTCTTGTTCATGTTGTTGATTGTGTGAGTGGTGCTGTAACTGTTCAGTCTTGTTCATGTTGTTAATTGTGTGAGCGGTGCTGTAACTGTTCAGTCTTGTTCATGTTGATTGTGTTAGCGGTGCTGTAACTGTTCAGTCTTGTTCATGTTGATTGTGTTAGCGGTGCTGTAACTGTTCAGTCTTGTTCATGTTGATTGTGTTAGCGGTGCTGTAACTGTTCAGTCTTGTTCATGTTGATTGTGTGAGCGGTGCTGTAACTGTTCAGTCTTGTTCATGTTGATTGTGTTAGCGGTGCTGTAACTGTTCAGTCTTGTTCATGTTGATTGTGTGAACAGTGCTGTAACTGTTCAGTCTTGTTCATGTTGTTGATTGTGTGAGCGGTGCTGTAACTGTTCAGTCTTGTTCATGTTGATTGTGTTAGCGGTGCTGTAACTGTTCAGTCTTGTTCATGTTGTTGATTGTGTTAGCGGTGCTGTAACTGTTCAGTCTTGTTCATGTTGTTGATTGTGTTAGAGGTGCTGTAACTGTTCAGTCTTGTTCATGTTGATTGTGTGAGCGGTGCTGTAACTGTTCAGTCTTGTTCATGTTGATTGTGTTAGCGGTGCTGTAACTGTTCAGTCTTGTTCATGTTGTTGATTGTGTTAGCGGTGCTGTAACTGTTCAGTCTTGTTCATGTTGATTGTGTTAGCGGTGCTGTAACTGTTCAGTCTTGTTCATGTTGTTGATTGTGTTAGCGGTGCTGTAACTGTTCAGTCTTGTTCATGTTGATTGTGTGAGCGGTGCTGTAACTGTTCAGTCTTGTTCATGTTGATTGTGTTAGCGGTGCTGTAACTGTTCAGTCTTGTTCATGTTGTTGATTGTGTTAGCGGTGCTGTAACTGTTCAGTCTTGTTCATGTTGATTGTGTTAGCGGTGCTGTAACTGTTCAGTCTTGTTCATGTTGATTGTGTTAGCGGTGCTGTAACTGTTCAGTCTTGTTCATGTTGTTGATTGTGTTAGCGGTGCTGTAACTGTTCAGTCTTGTTCATGTTGATTGTGTTAGCGGTGCTGTAACTGTTCAGTCTTGTTCATGTTGATTGTGTTAGCGGTGCTGTAACTGTTCAGTCTTGTTCATGTTGATTGTGCTGCAACATTATTGCTTAATTGGAAAATGTGTCTGATTGGACAGTAGAAGGTCCCTCATGGCCAGTAAAGGACCTTGGATATTATTGTTAATCAATCGTCTTTACTGTAAAATGCCCTGGGATGCTCTGCATGAACAGCGCTATATTAAAGCAAATTGTATTGCATTGTATTGTGTATAATAATCAAAAACGGCCCTATGGCAGTAAATATATCAGCACCCCATGTGAATGCAAAATGTGCTTTTGAATTGCTCCATGTGTACATTATTTGCCATTGTTTGGAATTGTACAGATGAGGGCAAATGTGAGAAAGGCTGCTTGCTGTGAAATCAACACTGGCGTGTTTGGGATTCATTTAATACCTGCAGACAAAAAACCTATTGATTCCTACACTAGCTTTCAAAACTAGTCTCTTATTGCTTCTATTTAGAATATGCAACAGACAGTTAAACCATAAATGTGTCCCAATGTAAACGGTTCAGTCCACTGTAACTTTAAGACCTTTTTTATTAAAGGATAGAGGGCAAGCAATATTATTCCAGTACTTCATGCGTAATATGAATTGCAGTCAGTTTGCACTCTCACATGTTTTCCTATGTGAAAAACACACACTTTATGGTACATTATAAACCTTACGGATCATCTCAGTTCTGGAGTGGTGATTATTCTGTGGTAGACTTGAGAATCTGGAAACACGACATAAATATCAAGCAGCCCAAGAGATCCAGAGCAAACCAGTCTTCAAACACAACAAAACATTAGTTTGGTTTATAAAAGCATTGTGTTTAGTTGATCCCTCGCCTTCTGTTCTGGACTCAGTGTCTCAGTTATTTAATGAGTGCTGCCTCGGACAAATGCTTAAGTAATGTGTATTTTTTAATGATTAAAAAAATGCAAAATATCGGATGATCTAGACTGTACCTGAGCACTGATACAAGTAACATTGGAGGGAGCTGCATCTCCACACTCAAAGCCTGACTGAAGATCACTTTTGTTTTGTTTAAAAAAATAAAAGTGCTCAGAATATCTCAAATGTAAAAGCTTAACCATTCTCCTGTTGGAAGTATGCTTTCCGAGTGCAGTAGTGGAACTCTGACTCACACAAAGATATTTAAAAAGGATTAAAAAGGAGCTTTTTTAATATTGCTCAGCTGCATTCAAACACATTATAAAATAAACCGTCCTCATACAGATGCCTGAATCGGAAGCTCTAAGCCTTTATAAAAATACACAATAACATTTACGAATATTACTCAATATTAACTGTTTTACTTTCATGTTCTTAGCAGCTCTGCATCTCTGTACTATACAAATAGTGGATCTTGCTGAATACAATAATATTCACATTTAACTTCAAATATAATCATTTCTCATATTTATTTTGTTAACGCAGCTTCACAAGCATATTCCAAAGAGCGTGCTTCAGTGCAAACCACAGTGATACACCAGCACAGTGCATAGATTAGACATCAAACCACAGTGATACACCAGCACAGTGCATAGATTAGACATCAAACCACAGTGATACACCAGCACAGTGCACAGATTAGACATCAAACCACAGTGATACACCAGCACAGTGCATAGACTAGATATTACATGCACAAATATTATAGAAAGCTTGCAAGGTTGCAGGCAGGAAATCTATAGTGCAAGTGCCTGGTACAGTCATTGGTAATCTACAAGCCTATTACCAGCAAGTTCCAAGGTGTGTGTGTGTGTATATATATACAGTATATATATATATATATATATATATATATATATATATATATATATATATATATATATACATACAGTGCCTTGCAAAAGTATTCAGACCCCTGACCAATTTTCTCATATTACTGAATTACAAATGGTACATTGAAATTTCATTCTGTTTGATATTTTATTTTAAAACACTGAAACTCAAAATCAATTATTGTAAGGTGACATTGGTTTTATGTTGGGAAATATTTTTAAGAAAAAAAAAAAACTGAAATATTGTATTCGAAGCAGTTAAAGTAGATGGGTCTGTTCCATTAGCATAGACAAGGAGGATAGTTGTCCTGCTACAAGCTTCTAAGTACAAATGGTCCCTTGTCAAAGGAAAGCTAATGCAAGCTCCTTTGCTGTTCTCCAGATCTTCCACATGACCTATGACCTGGCGAGTGCGATGGTGCGGATCGTGAACCTCATCGGGATGATGCTGCTGCTGTGCCACTGGGATGGCTGCCTGCAGTTCCTGGTTCCAATGCTGCAGGACTTCCCTCAGGACTGCTGGGTCTCCAAGAACAAAATGGTGGTGAGTGCCCATGCTGTGCTACATGCTTGTTTTCCACTCTAAATCGACATTAGTGCCCAATCACGCTTTCAGAACTCCAGTTACAGTGCTCCCCCTTCATACCACAGAACCAGTTATAATACGGCATGGTTGCGGCTCCCATTTACACCATAATGCATCAACATTACAACTGGAAATGAGTTCCAAGAAACCTTTCTGGCAAACGTCCCTTGAATCCACTATAGGGAGTCACCATACTTGAGTCTGCCATCTAGTGGGAGCCAGGGTACAATTGACAGCTACATCAGCTGGATTCCATGGGGCTGTTCATGGGCAGAAAAACAATTATACAAAACAATGATAACAGGCAGTAAAGGGTTAATCATTATATGAAGTTTAGTGGAATTAATGTGACTGCATCTCTCTTCTGTTCTTCTGAACAGCATGCTGAGTCTGATTAAGGCTGAATCTGCCGCTCCTTGAACTGTGTCTGTAGCAAACTCTCCCCAGATTACCTCCTCTCTGTTTTGTATTCAGCCTCTCCTCTCACAGCAGGCTGTTTGCCTCTTTGAGTCTCTCTCAGGGACTCGCTTAAACTTCCTCATCACAGACTCTCTCCCTCAGGTTCCGCATTCTCATTAGAGCCCAATACAGTACTGCCCTTAATAACTCACATCCGGTAATTTCAGAAAAGCAATCAGTCATTTATGGTATCTGTCTGAATGCACTGCTTCTGGTTCATTAAATACTTAATTAACTTTTAATAGCAATACACTGTTTTTGGCCCAAAATATAACAGTGGGTTTATAAAGAACTTGATCATAAGTACTGACATCCATTCAGTGTATGTTTTAGCACTCAAAAGATCAGCTACTTGTTTTATTCCAGTCCTCAGTAATGCAGGTAATGCAGACTTTGACAAGAAGGTGCTAAAGCATCTAAAGCCACAAGAGCAGCATTCACTTATAGACTTCAACAAGATTCCATGTCACAGAAGATCTTACATTTTAAATAAATCTTGGAAGTTGAGCTGGTACATTTATTCATTCTTGTTTGAAGACTTGCCGTTTTGGATGAGAGATTTGTTTCCTATGATGAAATGGTAGAATCCCTTGCAACACCTGTTGAAATTCAGTTTTTTCCCGTGTCTCACATTGTATGAAGTCAACAGTGGAGCGATTCCTCTCATCAGTCCATTCGACACCCATCCAGACAACACGTCGTTAGTGTAAGCATTACTAACTGGTATCCTGAGCTCAAATGAAATTCATTTCTTCATATTACTAAAATCAGCAGCACTCAATTTCTTGAACACTTTGGACCAGATGTCACTGACAAACTTCTTCTCTTTCTCCAGCTTCTTGACAATTTCTTTAACGCTGCAGAACTCGCCATACAGCTTGTCCTGATCATGGCATTCAGGAGATGTGTTGCTGTCACAGCTTCAAGTTTTTCAAAACTTTTAATCTGGATCAAAGTGATCCGGATTTTGTAATCCTATATATTGTGATTTTGTAATCCTATATTTTGTGTTACTTACTTTTACTTGGATCGTTTTGATCCGTTTTTTCAGAAAATGTCACTGCTGGTTTACATTTATCCCGATAACAAATAATCACGATTACGAAATCCAGTTTTTTGTTTAATATTCTTTTATTAACAAAATCTAAATCACTTTTAATGTTAGTGCACATATAACGCATGCAAATAATGGTTATTTTATTTATGCCTACTTAGCAGAAATTAAACAACTACATCTAAATTGAATAAAAATCAAACTTTTGAAAAAAGGATATGTGTTTTTAGACATCTTCATCGTCTTCCTCGTCGGTCGGGAGTCCAGCATCTCTCAGACGAGCTTTAAGGAGACGTATGTGAAGGCATATGCGTATGCTTTTTATTAAAGCTATACCACTAAATAAGTGTTCTCCTTTTTGCTTGCATGGATACAAAACTTAAATAAATATGTAAATATTATATTCTAACACTCTATTTGGACATATAGCGTGTGTTTGCTATGACAATTCAAACAAAATTTCAAAGTTTTATGATAATTTAAAAGCTAAATCCACCTCCGCAGTAGGCTCACAATAATCCTGGTATTTTGGACCAAAGTAATCCTTATCTCCTCTTCAAATTCTGAAAAACCCAATTGCAACATTTAATTGTGATTAAAAGTGCGATCGGATTACCAAAACGAAATCCTATATATTGTGATCGAGATTACTTTAAAAAACAAAAAAAATGGATTTCGTAATCGTAATTATTTGTAATCTGGATAAATGTAATCCAGCAGTGACATTTTCTGAACAACCGGATCAAAACGATCCAGATAAAAGTAATCTTGATCACCAAATATAGGATTACTAAATCCAGATCACTGTTATCCAGAAAAAAACGGACCCCAGATTACCTTTGACAGCCACGTACTGGATCATGTGCATGTAGCCCTCAGTAGAAAATTGAAACCAATTCTCCACCTATTTGATTGCAACTTTGTAACATTTTGTGAAATCTTATCAGAGGTTTTCTGCTTCGGAGTTCATCATTCCATCTAGTGCACGCTGGCCCGTGGAACCAAAGACCTGATCACTTTTTCTCTGATAGAGTTCGGACCCCATCCATAATGGGATGCAGCTCACAGGCTGGTACTGCATTATCCATCCATAATAGCATGGAGCTCACAGGCTGGTACTGGCATTCTCCAGATGTAGTACTGGCATTATCCATCCATAATGGCATGCAGCTCACAGGCTGGTACTGGCATTCTCCAGGCGTAGTATTGGCATTATCCATCCATAATGGCATGGAGCTCACAGGCTGGTACTGGCATTCTCCAGGCGTAGTACTGCATTATTGAACACTTTCAAGAGGTAAATATGTACCTCGACGCCACAGAGCTCCCATCCTCTTCCATAAGTTCACTCCTCACAACCAAGCGAAACAAAACAGCATTTTACAGCCTTCCATGTGCTCAGCAGTGTGTTGATCGCTGGGAACTGGCTCAGCCAGCGACATGGTGGAGGTGAGAGGCATATCCCAGGTCGACAAAGTTACATACCGTTTCGACGTCCTCTTTCAGTGTCGCTATGTGTTTCACCACATTGTGTAGTATGTGTGCTGGGCAGTTAGCAGGTAAGATGTTGGGCTTTTCTTTCATCAACCTCGTTGCGTTGCGCTTGCTGTAGTTGACGTTAGTATTGTCAGCATAGTATGAAGAAATGTCAGTCTTTGACAGCTGAGTTTATGAAGCAAAGCACTTGAGGTGCCTTCTGCTGTCTCATCACTGTATTTGTAAAGGTTGAACACTTGATCTTGTCGACATTGTTTTGGTGTCCAGCATCGAACCGCTAATGGGTACATTTTGACACCTTTTATTTGAGGCATCACTGGAAATGGAGAAATATGGACCTTCGCTTTTGCTAAGATCATCAACAAACTCCAAGGACAGTGGGGCTAGTACACTCTTCACTAGGGTTTCTGCCTTCTCCCGGCTACAGCGCATGTTTTTATGAAATTGTGGGATCAAGAAACAATGTAGGAAACAGCTTTGATTCACAGTCACCTGAGCTATACAAGTGATGGTGAACAACGTTGTGGTGCACCTGTGTCAGCTCTGGCACCATGACTTTTTAATGTAATGTAATGTAATCATCTGGCTTGCTGAAGGAACTTGTGTTTTGTT
Organism: Acipenser ruthenus; assembly: GCF_902713425.1. NCBI lineage: Eukaryota > Metazoa > Chordata > Actinopteri > Acipenseriformes > Acipenseridae > Acipenser > Acipenser ruthenus. The sequence continues at coordinate 16,177,657 of NC_081209.1, read as the reverse complement.
TTTTATTTAACAAAGAAACTGCAAAATTATATCGCAAAAGTCTACCGGAAGCCATAATAGTAGTACAGTATTTCATGTTAGATTTCAAAATGTAATTTATGTCTGTTTTTTGTTAAGTATATGGATAACTACAAAACGGTATGTAATTCAATATGTTAATGTAATACAACACACCCTCGCTATAACACCCTTCATTATAATGAACCTTTGGCTATAACGAACCTGGCCCCTGGACCCCAAATAAAAAATAAAAAAAAGATCATATAAACACACACTGTTCACATCCCGGTCTGTATGCACGGGATACCACCTCCGCAGTGAAGTCAACTCTTTTGTCTTAATAAAAAAGTGAGCCCTGTGAAACTATACATCTAAAACAAAAATCATTTTCTGTTGCAACAAAGCTGGAAACAATATTGATTGTTTGAAAAAAGGAGTAACCAGGCTTATCTCTGTCGTGAATATAGGTTGTGCTTTCTGTACTTCGTTTTAATTCTTCAACAAATAGGATAAAGCAAAGTCAGAATACTGCATACATGAGACGAACAGGTACATGTAATTCTACTTGTATTCACAATCTCATCTCATTCACTTACTCCAACAGTGTGTCGTTCATTTTGATTGTCCTTTTGCTATAACGAACCCCTCGATATAAGAAACAAAAGGCTTGGACCCCAACAGGTTTGTTATAGTGAGGGTGTACTGTATTATTTAGTGCAAAGTTGCCACGAGTTTGGGAGGCAAAATCTTCAGTGACTGTTTTTCCTTAAGCGGCCAGGAACTCACCAACATCTGCAGTCATGCTCCTAGGTGTAAAAAGATGATTAACCTGGTTGTGCGATAAGAGGACACCCACACTGACCTTTAGTTCTCCTGAGATGTGGGGAATTGCTATGGTGAGGGAACATAACTGGACAGTGTAAACTGGGGAGAGCGACAGAGGGAAAATAATTGGCACACTAAACCTTTTCTTTGTTGAATTGATAATGGTGACCAACAATCATGGCCCTGATTGCTGTTCAAAATAAATCACATTCAAAGGTCTGTGCATGAGTTGCTTGTTTTTTTTTTAAGAATAAAGTTGTATTCATTTTTGAATACATAAACAATTCATAAATCACTACACTAAAGTTGAATTCTCTACCTTAATACTCTGAAGAAACTGCAACATCTTTACAATACAATTTAAAATTAAAATAATACCAATACCTATAGCCTCTTAGACAAGAAATAAATAAATAAATAGTCTCTTGTGTATTACATATCAGTATTTGTTAAATATTTAATTGCATCTGACCAAAGTATTGTATTTTCTTTGAATTCCCTCCACTCTAGTGAGTTTTAGCTAATAGAATGACATGCAGTGTGATGTTTTTCCACATTGTAAGTGGTGGTGACTCCTTTTCTTTCCAAAGCATCATTATAGCCTTTTTAGCACCGAGTAACAAGCTCACGACTAATAGGGTTTGAATTCAATTTAAGTTAAGGTTTTCTGTAAGATCTAACAAAGCCTAAGTGGGGGATTTAGTTAAAGAAATACCTACAATGGTGGGTATATGTTTAAATATATTTCCCCAATATATGCTTCATTTTTTTTCAGGTCCAACATATGGTGACGTGATTCATTCTCTTGATTGCAACACCAACAACTAGCAGATTTGAAAATATTGCATCTCAACAGTTAGACAGGAGTATGATGGGACTGAATTGTTTAAAAGTCAAATTTCTGACAGGTGTCTAAAGGAAACATAAGAAACCTATATATATATATATATATATATATATATATATATATATATATATATGTGTGTGTGTGTGTGTGTATGTATATATATATATATATATATATATATATATATATATATATATATATATATATCTATATCTATATATATATCTATATATATATATATATATATATATATATATAGAGAGAGAGAGAGAGAGAGAGAGAGAGAGAGAGAGAGAGAGAGAGATATTTCAGCACAATCTGGACTTTTCAATGATATAATTTACTTGGGCATATCTACTGATTGAGATATTGCAGATTAAATGAAAAATTACAATTTCTGTGCCACTTTAAAGCCCTAAAAAAGTAATTTCCTAACATGGTAATTAGACAAATTGCATGTGTCTTGCATTGCTAATATGTTACTTATCTATGGAGGAAAAAAAATAGAGTTAGTATGTTTCTGTCATGGCTGCGTCAACATTTGTATTAATAAATAATAATAATAATAATAATAATAATAATAATAATAATAATAATAATAATAATAATAATAATAATAAACATTTCAAATAGAACCTCATTGGGTCAATATGTAAACTATATATATTTTTAAATGTAGACAAAAACTAAATTCAAAATATAATTTCGAAAGACTAAATCCCCCTACACATGTCCTAAAATATTGTAAGCAATTACTCACTCGCAGCCTTTAGGGCCTTTAGGGCAGTAATAATAATATTATATTTTATAATAGTATTATTGCTGCGGATGGTGCAGCACAGCCTGGGACATACAGCAATCAACAATGATTGATTAGTTCTGAAAATAACTGTTTAAAATAAAATAGATATTTGACAAAAATATCTCTTGTGGGTCTGCTAAATGCTGTAGCCATCAGAATTTGCTCAAATCAAACCACAATCCGAAATATAAAACTCTTCAGTTTGTTTATTTGAGTTACTGGATTCCAGACCGAACAACACAGAGAAATCCTATAGGCCAGTTTAGGCATCAATCATTCACCGTTTGATTGTCGTGATCAATCCACCATTCACACGTTTGAGAGACTAAACCCTCCCACACATATCTTAAAATTTCGGAAGCGATTGGTCAAACACAGCGTGCCCAAGCACTGAGTTACTACCGCATAAGCCACGGTACAACAAAGACAGCATACAGTAATCAATAGCGATCGATCAGTTCTGAAAATAACTATTTGCTAAAAAAATAAGTCCTTAGATCCCCTAAATGTTGTATCCATCAAAAGTTGCACCAATCAAAGCACTATAAGAAATATAATACAGACCTTTTTGTTTGCTTGTTTGACTTTCGCATCTGACATTGAATAACACAGAGAAATTGTACAGGGCAGTTTAACGTCAATCATGCACTTTTTAAATGACGTCACCGATACACAATTCACATATTTTGAAAGCTAAACCCCTCTACACACTTGAATGCCCACAACCGGTGCTACAGTGAGATTTATTTTAGGACGTATGCTAGCACTTTATGAGGTAATTTTTACGCTGTACGCTCCCTAGCACTGAAGGGGTTACATTTATATTTTAAAGATCTAATGGAGGTAAATGAACCATTAAAGTAGATATCACCAGCTGTAGTAATACCTAGCTTCTCCCACCCTACATCAATTTGTTTCAATAGAAAACTTCATGATGGATTATTCCATAACCCTGAAGACCTATATAACACTTGACATGAGTTTGTTAAACTTGCTCTCCTTTTAAACCCATGTGAGTTTGAGATAATACAGGATGGGATCTATGGAGGTTGGGTGGGTCATGCATGGCTACATCTAGACGATTCATGAGCTCAATTACATTCTGCTCTTGACAAATCCCACTAGGATCTTTGGCATAAGATGGTGAAAAATGATACCAATGCATATTTGGTATGCCCAAGCCACCATTTGTGTTGCTATAAAAATGTCTCTATTTTAAGCCTAGGTTTTTTTCCAAATTCCATAGAAAATTAACAAATAAAATGTTAATTTGTTTGAAATACATGTTGGGAATTCCTAAAGGTATCTGAAAGTAGATATGCTATAACTGCCATTATTGCCATTTTGATAATGTCTCATCTTCCCCAAAGCGGGAGTAGTAATTTATTCCATGTTTCCAGTTTTACTTTTATTTTATTTATCCCAGGTATAATGTTTAGTTTTACTGTTTCTGTCATATTTGTATGACCAACTATGCCTAAATATTTAATTCCATTACTGGGCCAAGTAAAGTTATATTATTTTAATTGTGAAGGAAAACAGGATTTAGATACTGGGAGAGCTTCAGATTTGACCTAATTTATAGAATATCCTGATAAATTCTCATATTACTGGCAATGAATCTGACGGGTTTTGGATTGTTAACAGGATGTCATCTGCATAAAGCACCATTTAGGAGTTAGGAGGGCCTATTCCTTGAATTCTCTCATTTTGCCAAATGCTAACTGCTACAGGTTCTAGGCCAATTATAAACAGCACTGGAGATAAAGGACATCCTTGATGAATACCACTTTCTAAAATAATTGGATTTGATGTGTCTTCACCAGTAGCAATTCTAGCAAGAGGGTTGTTGTACAATATTTGGACTCATTTCTGAAAATTTGCCCCAAAAACCAAATTTTCCTGTAGAAGTAAGTAATTCCATTCTAATTTATCAAAGGCTTTCTCAGCATCTAGAGAAACAGCCATCATAGGAACATTGCTGTCTCTGTTTGATAAAGTTAAAGTGGTTAAAGAAAAGGGCTTGTAACCAGGAGGACCCTGGTTCAAATCCCGACTCAGCCACCGACTCATTGTGTGACCCTGAGCAAGTCACTTAACCTCCTTATGCTCCATCTTTCGGGTGAGACATAAGTGACTCTGCAGTTGATACAATTGCCTTGGATTAAGGCGTCTGCCAAATAAACAAATAATAAAAAGTAACAAATTCTAGATATGTCTTGATGAAAATCTGTTTTTCAAAACCTACTTCATCTGAATGTATAATATTGTCCATTACATTTTTAAACCGATTTGCTAAGATATGAGAGAAAATCTTAAAATCACACTATAAAAGTGATACTGGTCTGTAATTTTTACAATCTAAGAGGTCTTTATTTGGTTTTGGGACAAGATTAATATTTGCTAAATGCATTGCCTGGGAGATTTTTAGTTTTAAATGTATAGTTGCTTGTTTTTATAGCTATAATGGGATTATTTGCTGATAATGCATGTAGCCAGCACAGTGGCTTTGTTATTAGAACAGCAATAAATGTGTCCATATTATAAACCTTTTCGCGTATCTCTGAGATTTTGGTTGTGATTTTGTTTTCACACATTTGTGATACAAAACACAAGCAGACAAATGACCCACTTTTCTTCTTATAATGCAAGAAAAGCAGGTATACACATCACATCATAGCTGTGCTGAACTGAATCTACCTTGCCTGCATGCAGCGTTATCGGATCAAGACACCGGCTCCCTCGATAGCTCTACAGACAGGATACTGCTCCCTTGTGAATTGTATTTTTTTGTAGGAGCCATTTTAAACCAGGAACAATTGACACAGAATCAGTTTCCTGGAAACAAAGTGAGCTGTTCGTTTATTCTGTTTCAGACAGGATATAATAAACAGTAACATTCAATCTGGTACCAGTCTTTGGTAGTCACCATTGCAGAAAAATGAACCAGAACTGACTCAATTGAACCAGTTTAAGCCAGATTAAGCTTTTTCCAGGTCAGTTTATTATTTAATGATATTTATAAAGCCTGGAGGACTCCAGGAGCAGATTTGTGCCCCCCCCTCCCCCGCACTAGGAATTGCTGTCAAACTGCGTGATTGCCTGCGAGGCTGGACCCTGTAGATAACCGGAGAGAAACCTGCAAACATTGAATCATGTGTTCAGCATGTAAGTGTGATATGCAAAATACACTACTGATAATATCAAGTATAACTGTGTGACAGGGTAGTCCCCGCTCCTGTGCATAATATGTATTAATATTATTATTATTATTATTACTATACCCGGGTTGTGACTATACCAGGGTTGGGACTATAACAGGCTTGGGACTGGGATGTGCTGCGCCAGTTGGCAGTTGTTCATTAAGCGGTTTATTAAAGCAGTCTCTAGTGTGATCATGGCTCCTGTCTTTCCCTTTGCAGAATGACACATGGGGCCAGCAGTACTCCTTCGCACTCTTCAAGGCGATGAGTCACATGCTGTGTATCGGCTATGGGCAGCAGGCCCCCAGCGGCATGACGGACGTGTGGCTCACGATGCTCAGCATGATCGTGGGTGCCACCTGCTACGCCATGTTCATCGGCCATGCCACAGCGCTCATCCAATCCCTGGACTCCTCACGTCGCCAGTACCAGGAAAAGGTAACCCTGACACTCTCATATTTATTGGTTTGTACCAAATACAGAGTCCAAACCCATCAACCAATAGAGATGAAAGCATTATATGACAGGCACTATCTACTACACATGGCTGTGAAACTGGTTAGGTAAAGTAACTGCTAGTATTCCCAGGACAGTACTATCGTATGTTTTTATATGTGGGGGTCCCCATGCCAACGTATCCCAAAATATGTCACAAATATTGTTTGTTCTGCAAGTACCAGGGTTTGTGCAGCTTTTTTCTGTGTCTAAGGTACCCCTCATAGAACATGCATGGGCTAAAATACTAGCAGGTATTTTGCTTCAAAGTCGTGTCATACAGTGGCACTAGCATACTGTGTGCCACTTTCATTGCTATTGGTTGATAGGCCAAAAACTACCCCTCATGTCAACTGCCCAATCTTTCTTTTATTATCATATACATTTTATGTTTATTTCATTTAAAAACCATAAAGCTTGTTGTGACAGGGAGTACCCTGTCGCAGGTTCTTGAGTGCATGTGTGCCTTTAAGGAAGCACCTCGGACGCTCAACAGGAGAAGCGTTGCTAAGCAACTAATTGAGCAGGTCGCCCGGGCCTGAGATGATTGGGAGGTCCTGATTGGCTGGGAGGCGTGCCCGGGGAGGCTGCTCACAGCTCAAAAGGCTGAGGCTACTGCACGGTCATAGCCATACAGACGGGTGCTGAGCGAAAGCTTGCTGTGTCGATATCGAGGAGGAGAGCGTCCACTCTATGGTGAGAACTACTACATGAAACCCTTCCACTCCAAGACAGTGCTTGTGAAGGCATTGTCCAGCCAAGGTTGTTTGAAGAGTCTGGAGTCGCCGTGAGAGTGCCGGGACTCCGGGAGCCCAGAAGTAGGTCAGTTTAGGAGATGTTGATCCCAAACAGTATAGAGAGGGTGTTCATAGTGTAGGTTGCTGGAGCAGGACGTTCCTTTTAGTGGGACTAGCGCTTGCCTTGTGTGGCAAACGTTTATTTGTAGCTTTGTTTTGTTTTCTTTATTAAATCTGACACTAGGGCTACCATTGCTGGTACCCGAGTGGCAGCACTTGTGTTGTAATTAAGTCTGCGCACTTGTGCGGCGTGTCAACACCCAATGCACTATGTCTGCCTCAGTATTATTCAGTGACGATCCACGTATGTAACATCACCCTGTTACACTTGTATAGTCCATGTTTAAGTTTGCGATGAAGTACTGGCAGATAAAACAACATTTAGAGCCATAATTATACATCTGTGTGTTTGCAAATATTTAAATGCATCTGGCTAGCTTTCAGTGAAAGATGGACCAGCTTCAGCTATGTTGATGCAAATAAAAGTATGCAAGCTGTTCCCAGCGTACCAACTGAACGAGCTGAAAATTTAAAGAAGCCCTACCCTTGTTTAACAGATTTTGTTGTCACTGAGTTAGCCACAGTGTCGACGCAGTGTGTTAAAGAGGTTTTAAAGTAAACTCGTTTCATACTAAATACAGTGAGAGCTCCACATAAAATGTATCAAAATCAATTGTCAATATAGTCACTATTCTCTTCTGGTGGGGTGGAAATCCAGTGTGTCTGTGTTATTAATTCTTATCCAGACTGATGTATGATTGGGTTCGTTTCGCGCTACTGTAAGTCAGTGTTAGGCACTCAATTATATTTCCTGGTCCCTGCCTAACTACGGTATGGAATGCATACTTGAAAAATCAAGACTTTAGCAAAGGTTGTATTTTGGTTTTCCAAAATTTTTAAAACCTTCAGGAACACTAGTCAAAAAATAACCACAGGTTTTACCTGTGTCAAATTTGTTTTTACCGAACCCTAATACAGTATATAAACATGATTCCTAGTATCAATATAGTTCAAATACATGTATGATCTAAATGAAGCTGCTCCGCTGCAGTGTGGATTCGAGGAATCTCCTACTCCTGTCTATGCCTGCCCCTGCTCCACTCCCCAGTGCCCAGGCTCCAGTGTTAATGAGCTCTGTGTGCAATGGCCCGCCCGCCTGCCCACATGACTCACCCAGCACTCTGCACCATAGTGGCCTTCACTAAGTAAAACCGCTACAAACACTGTTCCAAGACAATTTGAAAGTTTCCTTCATTGCAGTCTTTTTTGCCCATGAGAACCCAGGGAACACACTAATTAAACACGTACACAGAGGATTTGCTTAGGCAATAGAATCCTCCTTTTAATTGTGTGAAGTTTCAATTCACTACCTGTGAATTGCTTTGCTTAGGGGGAGTGGCGCTGGATTTATCTCGCACAAGGCGCCATCAAGGATCGGTACGGCTCTGCAGACAATATCTGTTGACCAACCATGTTGCTAAAGACCAGTGCCCCTTTCACATTTTCTCAGTTGCAATAATTTATTTCATGGATTATTAGCGTCTCCTACTAATTTACTATTGTTCTCATCCATAGCTATTAAACACTCAACAGTGCTGAATTAGGAAATCCTAAAAGAAACTACAATTCAGTGACAAATGTTTGGAAAGGGAGGGGGGGACTGCAAAATGTTTACTGTGGTACACTTTTATAAGGTTTTATTTTCTCTACCCTTCACTGGACTGGAGATGGACCAAGATGGGGAACATGACTCAAACCCATGCGACTAACATGCTGTTCAGAGGAACAGTATTGAAATAGAAGGGGGGTCAGTACTGTATAGACACTGTAGCCAAGGCTTTCATTATATAAAACCCATTTGCAGACTGCACATCACTGAAGCAATGATTTCTGATTCAGTCTAATGCTCCCTAATCCACCTCACTGATGTTGCATTTGCCCACTCGCTAATGTGTGACCTTGCTTTGGTGGTGGTGATGTTTGACACACGCACTGAAACAGCACATCTGAAAATGAAACAAAATCTTTCAGCAGCTGGAAACCAGCAGGGCAGCTGCCAGTCTGCATTGGGGTGCTGTGAGGGAAGAGGCGGGAGTAGAAGGCAGAGGGGAATAGAGAGAGCACTACCCGGCTCATTAACAAGAGAAAACACACAGCCCGATAGAGAGAGCACTGCCCTTCTCATTAACAAAAGAAAACGCACAGCCCAATGCACGTTTTAAAGTTGCTGTTTCAACTTCTCAGCTGTATATCGTTTTACATGCTTCCCAGCAACCAATCACTGTTTTTTCTCTTACTCACGTGTTTATAGTGTCGCTGTGGTCATGTGACCTCTTGCTGGGATGCTGAAGTGAAACATTGAATATGTGAAAGAATAAGAAAAATAACAAATCTGTGATTAAAGTAATGTCTTTCATGGTTTCCCTGAGATCTCCCCTGGTAAAGGCATGGCCGCATGGTGTGCAGAGGGTGTCATACAGTTAAGGAAGTGCAGGGGTCCCGCAGTGGCTCACCTGGTATAAGCACAGCGCAGGTTTGCATCCTGGCTGTGCAAAATCACCATTCTTCGCTTGGGATTCCGGAGGGAGCATCGCATTGAGGGAGGGACTGTGCCTCCTCATTGCTCTACAGCGGACCCTACTGGTCAGACACACAGTGAGCTCCTGCAGACACCTGCAGGGCTGGCCTTTGTCCTCCACAGGCTGGCAGCTCGCTGACATCCACTGTTGAGTTCCTAGGTGTAAAAGTGGAAGCTGGCTTGGTCGTGGGATCAGAGGACGCCCACTTAACCTTGGTTCATATACAGTAGGGAAATGCGAGCTCCATGTAGTGACGGTAATATACTGTTACTGGGATGATGTTAAAACGCTGTTGTCTTTCTATATGTAAATGTATTATTTACTGGAATTGTTTTGTTGGAAGCATATCCTTCAAGGATTGCCATGATAGCACTGTGCCATGAAGACCGTCCCAGTATTCCAATATATTCCATCCGTGTTCTCATCACGTGGGAATTGTGATGCCATTGTGGAGTCACACAGAGGAGACATGTTTCCGGCAGCAAGTCCTGGCATGCAGGCTGCGAAGAGCATTAGCAACTCACTACTGCGTTCTCACTTCCCAACACACAAAGAAATAACAAGTAGCAATTAAAAAGAGCCCTTCTGGCCATAGTTAAAATGATCCCTTCCCAGAGCACAGGAGACTCCTGGGGCTGGTGTTCAAAAGTTCAGTTGTTTTTTGTTTTTTAAAACTTTGTTTTACTCTTTTATGGAGTGCTAAGCAAGGCTTTTCAAGTCTGTGTTCTTACATGTATGCCTAGAGATATGCTGAACCTGTCTGTACAGATTTCACACTTTAGAGTTTTGCATATATCTACAGAAGCACTTGGGATGCAGCTTGCTAAAATACTTCTTTAGCACAAGTTGTATAATGTACCTGGGGTATATGCAGACTGGTCTGCTCTACTCTCTTTCTGTCATTTTAGAGTTTTGCATATATTTAGAGAACTGCATGAAAGGGACTTTTATAGCAGTTATTAAGAGTATCAGGATGTGGGGCTCTATGCAGACCTGCTAAGCACACATTATAACTCTAGTGGATGTAGGTCATGGTGATCTTCTTTTTCCTTTCCAAATTTGTATTCACAGTGGTGACTGGGGATGACTGTCACTGCCTTGCTGGTCTAATTTAGTAATGTCAAAAAGGATGTATAATCACACTTTCTGTAATTGCATCTCTTTTCATATTTTCATCTTTACTCTTAAATGGCATTTTCACACTGTATGTCCCTACAACTTGGATATATAAATTATTAGGACATTTTCAACACAACATAATGTTGGACTTGAAAGGCGACTCGTTCATTTCCATCAGTCAGTCCCAGCTTGCACTGCTGGAGGAATTTACCTAATGAGCATGCAATGCACAGAAATAAATACGCAGGCTGAACTGTGAGTATAGTATACTGTAAAGGAAACAGGCTAGTGAATTCATGTGTAATTACAATTACACATGCACACAATCGTTGATGTTCGGCTGCAGAATGTGGATTGCAGACTGCAGATGGACCCTGTAGTGGCCCAGTTTGATCTCGGGACGATACCAAAGCTTTACAGACTGCTTTCATAGTGCAGCTGAATATGTGGCTCAAATGAGGTTTAAAAAACCCTGCCCTTAAAGGATTTTTGTGAAAGTTTCATTCCAGAGATTATTAAACACAAGAAAAGGGTATTCAATTTCAGTGACCCTGCCAGATGAGATTTTCATTAGAGACGATCCTGTCACCTCTGATCCTGCTGTCATTCAGCTTATTGAAAATGAAAAAAAGCTTTAAAAACGCATCTGTTTCAGCTTCTAATTAGCGCACGACCCCGCCGCTTGCTGTATTTCTACACTCCCACGTTTTCACATCGTCCCACAGGTGGATAGCAAGTTGGCAACAAAAGAAAAAAAGTTTTTAAAACCTCTAATGAGGTAGCTGACATGTCTATTGGGAGCTGTGTTATCCCTCTACAGCACAGGGAGGCTTGTTGAGTTGGGTCTGCCCTGCCCTGCTGGGAATTGATTGCTATATTGCTTTTACTGAAGCTGTCAGTTTGATAGGATATTACTCTTTCTCTGAGAGATGAAACTCTGATTATCTCCCTAATGCTGACACTAATTTTATTAATTTAGTGAATCAGGGTTTTACTTATGGGCGCCCAGCGAGGCAGATCAGTAGCCTTTAAACCACTGATGGTAATGGTTGGCACAGTTTGCATTAAACTACCCTTTCATCTTCGCCAGGGCAAGGTGAATTGGCTGGGGGCAATGCTTGTGTTTATGTGTTAATAAGAAGACGAGCAAGAATTTCATACAAATGATGTATATTTATCAAGCAATACAGTCGGATGCAGCGGTCACTACCTGCTATATGATTGACCACTGCATTATAGCGACAGTTAGGTTTCCCTAGTACATAATAAAAAGGTCAATACCTTATAAAAGTTTCCCATGTTAAATGTACAGTTTTTCCCTGTGGTTATACTATGCATTTACCATAGTTCGCTGAGGTTTTAATATGTTTTACCATACCGCTCTGTGCTTTACAATGCTTACGTACAGCATGCTTTTCTATGCTTTCACTATGCTTTATTACCCTTTGCTATGCTTTTCACTATGGGATACTTTTATAAGGGATTATCTATAGGTAATGATGTTATAAACCATACAACTGGTCTGTATATGAAGACATTTTAAAATTATGTTTTTAGGTTATATTTTGGTGTGGATCGCTTCGTTTGCTTAAAATTGAGTCAGCATTTAAAGCGATTCAAGATTCTTAAGTCCTGGTAGCTTTTAGAGGGCATCTACCTATTGGGAACATAATTGGCTGTGTGAGGCAATGAATAAGGTTTACAATAAGTGATAAAGCATCAGCATATTAATACATTGTCCTATCACAATTCTACACCTTGCACAATATTTACCCAAAGAAACAATAGGATACATTGTCTTATTGAATTCACCTGGAGAAACAGGAACAGCCAGGGAATCCCATAGGAAAGAGTGTGTTTCATTGGGATTGGGATGTGTTTTCAAAAAGGTTTATTGGAATCTGCAGTAAATGCTGGCCATCCTTACAACCCTGTGTTCAGGATCCATAGAGGCTGTGGCGTCTGAACTCCGCCTCATCAGGGGAATGCAAGTACAGTGACATTACAGGGGCAATCCATATATAGAGCTAGGTACTTGAACAGGGCAAGATTATCTAGTCATGGATACCAATCTATTTAGTAAGCAAGTGGTCTGTGTATCAAATAGCAATCAAATTCCCTAAGTTGTTGGAGAAAGTACTTCATTTTCATATGTAGGTCAGCATTTAAATTTGCAGTTCATTAGTATGCGTTGATTATTAGACTCTTGTCACAGTTTCCAGAGGAGACAGTGAGTGTGTGAGTGTCTGCATGTCTGTTTGTACGTGTTTATGTGAGCATTCTGCTGCAATTATAGCCTACCAAGTTAGGCTCCTTCGTCAGACATTATGCAAATCAATCAGTTCTTTAAACCTCTGATATACATGACAGACTATATTCCAGGAAGCTGGATAAGTTTGGGGATACCATCTACAGGGTGTCAGAGGTTTGGAGCAGAAGATAAAAGATGATGAATAACTGAGACTCCAGGAACGTGTGGATGGCAGCTGGAGATTAAACGCCTAGTTAGAGAAAGGAGGCAACTGAGGAAGTAGTGGAGAAGGGCTGAAGAAAGTCAGAAGGAGGCTCTCAGTCTTCTGCAAAATGATCTAAAACAGAAGCTTGTGAAGTTGTGCAAGGCCTACGAAAGCACAGTAAAAAGGAGCGTGAAGAACCAGCTTTTATAAATATCAGTTCAGGTTTGTGAAGAACTTATTCACCAGCAGAAAGAATGGTATACTTACAACTAAGTGTGTGATGTTTATCTGTCAACAGTAGAAAGTCTGGAGGACTTGATTAGCTCAAAAATTAGGAAATGTAACTGAGGAATTCTAGTGCGCTAAGGTTCTGCTGGAAATAACACTGATGGAAGGAGGCAGCACCTGCAGTGAGAACTGGGAGAAAGTGAGCAGCCAGGACCCAGTGGAAGATGCAAAGGCTGCCCTTCATATCAGTGACGTCAAGGAGCAAGTTCAACAGGGAAGAGGAGGCCTTGGTCTCAGTTCAGCTCCCCTGAGAGGCACAAAGCAGCTCCAGCTGAAAGGAGGAAGTTGGTAGTTGGACAGCAGTGTGTAGTCAGGACAGCAGTGTGGAGTAGTGGTTAGGGCTCTGGACTCTTGACCGGAGGGTTGTGGGTTCAATCCCCAGTGGGGGACACTGCTCCTGTACCCTTGAGCAAGGTACTTTACCTAGATTGCTCCAGTAAAAACCCAACTGTATAAATGGGTAATTGTATGTAAAAAATAAAAATAAATAAAAATAAAAAAATAATGTAATTGTATGTAAAAATAATGTGATATCTTGTAACAATTGTAAGTCGCCCTGGATAAGGGTGTCTGCTAAGAAATAAATAATAATAATAATAATAGTTACTAAAGTGCTAAAGCAGGAGGAGAGCATGAGGTGTGTCAAGGTGGTGTCCCAGGCTAAGCAGGGTGAATGGATGAGATGGGAGGATGTGGAACAGGGTCAGATTGGCTGGCGAGACCTGTGGACAGTGGAACAGAGGAGGATCAGCTTCCTGACCAGGTCCACATATGATGTTCATCCCTCACCGCAGAACCTGAATGTGTTCATCACCTGCTACCCTGAAGCACATTCTTACATGATGGAAGGTGGCTCTGAGCCAAGGTCACTTCACTTGGCGTCATGCCCAGGTGCAGCAGGAACTCTCTCTCTCTGGTTCCTAGGCAATGCACTATCCTCGAAACGGGGAGTCCAACTGCATGAAGCCACGCTCTCTGGTTCCTAGACAATGCACTATCCTCGAAACGGGGAGTCCAACAGCATGAAGTCACTCTCTCTGGTTCCTAGGCTATTATCCTCGAAATGGGGAGTCCAGCAGCATGAAGTCACTCTCCCTGGTTCCTAGGCAATGCACTATCCTCGAAACGGGGAGTCCAACAGCATGAAGTCACTCTCTCTGGTTCCTAGGCTATTATCCACGTAACAGGGAGTCCAACAGCATGAATTCACTCTCTCTAGTTTCTAGGCTATTATCCTCGAAACGGGGAGTCCAGCAGCATGAAGTCACTCTCTCTGGTTCCTAGGCAATGCACTATCCTCGAAACGGGGAGTCCAACAGCATGAACTCACTCTCTCTGGTTCCTAGGCTGTAAAAAGGTTGTCCAAACCCAGTTGTTTCTGTCTCACTATCCTATTATTTCTGGTAAATTCATGGTTTAATAAAATATGCTAGTCCTGGCAAAAACCTGCAAAAGACCAAAACTGTATACTCTGTTCATTTAGTTTGCATGTGAGCAAGCCAAGTGTTAGAGCCATTTCCCACGTATTCAAACAGAGTGCCTAGTCTTGTTCTAGCAGCTGACTCTATGAGGCTAAAGAGTCTGCAGCAGTTCCTCCCCTAAGTTAGGTGCGTTTTCCCTTTCTGAAAATATCTCTTGGAGTGAAGAGCTTTGCGATCCGTAGTTCTTGTTACAGCACTCGAAGCGGTGGATCATTTCAGTTCATTTCTTGTAGTATAATGATGCGTGTTAAAAGTCTCAGTTCAAAATGTATCCAGCAGTGTGAACAGGTTAAAACAGCAATTACCAGCGAAGGCTGTGTGGTCCTTTCATGTCTTTTATCTAATAAGGAGTTATCCTCAGCTAGCCTGGCTCTCTCCCTCTCCATCATCTCCACACTCAATTGTTCCCTGTCTCTTACATTTATATTCAATTAATCCTTTCTCTAAGATCAAGGACTGTAGTAAGCTAGGAGCCCTCTTGCATTCATGACACCTCTGTCAATGCTTTTCTGGCTGCTGATTCGTTTTGCACTGTGTACTGCTGCTTCTATCTCTATTTATTTTCTTTCTCTTTTGATTGCAATTTGATCAATGCGCTGAATATAGTAGGGACGATTTAATATAACCAATGTCATGTTAAGTGTCATATGCAAGTCCTGGTAGTTAGCACTTCAGAATCCTATTCAAATAAAGAACAATGGTCCCAAAGTTCATAATTTCATTCCTCTTATTAGCCCAGGCAACATTATCCCAGGTCCCCTATTTCATCATTTGGTTCTTTGCTTGTATTTTATGCTTTCATTTGGGGTTTGCAGATTTGCGGCGCTTTTTGAAAAGTTGCAGGTGCTTCCTGGTAACTAATCACTTCCTGTATTGTTGTTCAAAATGACTTGATCGAGCTGCAAGACGACCACAAGCACTACAACACATATATCTGAATCAAGAACATGGATTTGAAAGCATTTGATAGCATCTGTAATCTCATAACTGTAAAAAGATACATCTTCAGTCTCTAGTGCTGTTATGAAGTCTTTAAAACAGGTACTTGAAAAGTCCAGACTAACAAGCTTCTTTGATCTGGTTAAATTCTAAAGTAATTACCTTCATACCTTCTAATGAACACCAACATTGAAAATAAATGACAATGAAAGGTTTTGTTGTTGTCCCTTCTCTTTCTGCTAGTACAAACAAGTGGAGCAGTACATGTCCTTCCACAAGCTGCCTGCAGACATGCGGCAGAAGATCCACGATTACTACGAGCACCGCTACCAGGGCAAGATGTTCGACGAGGAGAGCATCCTGGGAGAGCTGAGCGACCCGCTAAGAGAGGTAAGATTGTGCATTCATTTCCATCACAGATTTCTACCCTTGCCAAAAGCTGAAATCTGTCTGTTTTATATTAGCTTAATGCATATAAACAATTCAACCCTCTGGCATGAACAGACTTACTCTTGTGCATAGAAATAACACACACTGGTATAGTACAAATACCCAGAGGGACATTTATTATATTTTGGTCAAAACTGGAGAGGGAGCAATGTATTTGTTACACTGCATTTTGTTGGAAAGCTATTTAAATAGCTGATCAGAAATACAAGGCTCCTGGCAGTGACTGCTGCTTATTTCTTGTGCCGCTAAAAACTACCAACTTTGAAAGAGTTCACAGAGGTTGCGCAGGGCCTTTTAAGTCTGGTTTCAGAGACTAATCTGATCAGCACTAATCTGGGACTTCCTAATGTTACCTGATGGTGTGTTTTCACAGTCAAAGAAATTGGATCCAAGTTGGAATTTTATATATTAAAATAGCAACAGTTGCATCCAAGTTTGCTAAATGTGTTTCTGTTTTTGAGATGATTCATAAGTATGGCAGAATAAAAACTCCACAGTTAGGTTTGCATTGTGCATTTCCTTGAGCACATTTACAATCTCCTCCTGACTGACTGGGTTCCACAGAAAGTCATCTCCTTTTAAAAGCTCAGTGAAACTTTCCACACAATGTAACAACATGTTTTTCATATATCCGTCAACAACAAGCTGAACGTGTCACTGCAAGCCTGCCAACTAATCAGAGCAAACTTGGACGTGGCGTTTGTGTGCTTTCCTCAACCTGGAAGCTCTCTTTTGTAAGGCAGTCCATGGTCAGTGTTTATCTGGGTCATTTGGCACTGAAATTAATTGAATATTCATGTTTATTCCTTTCTATACCAGTCAATTACATAGTAACAGAGTCAGGTACTCGTATTGTTCAGCCCACTAGTTAACCCAGGTTACTTCAGATACATATAAGGCATGTCTACACTGCTCCCCGCACTCCTCATATCTGAGTATCTGAGAGGTATTCACCAGAGTACAACCCAGTAGGTGACACACACTCTGAATGTCACTTAGACACAGTAACAAATTAGTAAAGGAACATTCCAATCTAAAATTAAACAGAAACAAGCAGAAAAAAATGCTGAAACAGACACAATGTTGATAAAGTGGGGAGGCTTGTCAATAAGTTTCTTCAGTGCGTGTACTTCCTCTGTCCACCGCTCTTGGCTGTTCTCTCAGTACACACTGTTTTTCTGGAAGTCTCCCCGGTGCAATCAATGGAGCCTGCTAGTGTTCAGCGTTCTGCTGTTCTGCTGTTCTTATTTCTTATCAGACGCAGACTCGCTGCGCAGACTCGTGCTGAACTCCTAGTCAACAGGAGAATGTCTTACACAGCTCACTTGTTTCAATTTGCTTAGAGTCTGGTGTGAATTGTGTGAATTTATTTCTATTCTTTCTGATTCATTTCCAAAGTTTTCTCATTTACTATTTTAATCCCTGAGTCTTCAATCTTCAACACAATGAGAAAGGCTTCAAAGTTTCTTAGTATGTATTGATTTTATTTTGTATTTTCTGATTATCTAGAAATGCACACAAAGTAATCACAATACTGTACAGATGCAAAAACATTTACTTACTTACTTAAAACTCACTCACCTCAGAATGAGCATTGCACCTCTGAAATTCCAGCAGTGATTCTGATTTCAACACAGCTCTCAGAAAACACATTGGAATATTCGGATTGGATTACATGTTCAAAGTCATGGAAACACAGAAAGTGTTTTTTTTTCAGTTAATTTTATTTTTCTAAAAATAATCCTTTTACTCAGAGCCACATTCTGAAAGCTCCTCCAAATTATCATTAACTGGACAGGAGGTCCCAGGTTCAAATCCCAGCTCACTCACTGACTCACTGTATGACCCTGAGCAAGCCACTTAACTTCCTTGTGCTCCGTCTTTTGGGCGAGACGCTGTTGTAAGTGACTGCAGCTGATGCGTAGTTCACACAACCTAGTCTCTGTAAGTCGCCTCGGATAAAGGCATCTGCTAAATAAAATATAAAATAATAAACATGGGGCCCTGGTCTTGATATTAAAGGGTAATCCTATCCTATGCAAACAGGACAGCATGGGGCCCTAGACTAGATATTAAAGGGTAATCCTATCATATGCACACAAGAACACTGCTTTCAACACCTCTGCCTCTTCTCTGTTTGAAGGAGATCATCAACTTTAACTGTCGGAAGCTGGTGGCGTCGATGCCTCTGTTTGCCAACGCGGACCCCAACTTCGTTACCTCCATGTTGACCAAGCTGCACTTCGAGGTGTTCCAGCCCACAGACTACATTGTGCGCGAGGGCACCGTGGGCAAGAAGATGTACTTCATCCAGCACGGCGTGGTCAGCATCCTTACCCGGGGCAACAAGGAGACCAAGCTGTCCGACGGCTCCTACTTTGGGGGTGAGAGCTGCAGACACCTGCTTACAGTTCAGTAACAGGCCAGTCCAGGTTAAACTAGCAGATACAGCCTAGCTACAAGAGCCAGATGCTTCAGATTTCATTTGCATAGTTGTTTTTAATGCACCATTACCTTTTTGATGTTTGCAATCATTTTGACTGGTTCTTATTGTTAAGACTCAAATACAGTGCTTTTATTTTCTGACAGCTGCTCTTCAGTTCTAGTTGCCTGATGTAGATACATGTGGCCTATGCTAGGTCAGTCAAATTGTCTTCAGAGAAGTAAGAGCTAGCGCACAAGTTTCCATTCGTTTTGCTGGCAGTACACTGCTGTGCACTTGGTGGTGCAGTCACTTACTGCTATAAAGACACTTTGGCTTATCTGACCAGCTTTAATTACATGCCTATGGAAGGGAACTAGAAATGAACCTCTCAGAATGATTGCAGACATCAGTAAGAGGACAGTAGCAGTTTGACATGAATGTAGACCAGTATATAACAGTATCATGACAATCGCATTTTATTTTATTTGCACATGTGCAGGTTTGAAAACATGTTTTATCATTAAAATAAAAATCCCATACTACAGCAGGTATTAAGAAAGCTCTCAGTTTACAGTGTAGCAGCCACATTAATCTTAGTGTTTGAAGTTATGATGAAACTGCAAGTAATTTATTTCAAGAACTTCTAAATTCCCAGCTGAAATATTCCGTACATTTGGAGTTGTGATATAGGCAGCAGTATAACATTGATTAACACAGGGACGTGCAGTTAGGGCAGGCAAGGTAGCCATGCTTGCCTTTAATAATAATCTATATATTTTTTATATTTTTTTCATTATTTTGTTTTTTTTGTAACTGTCTATGAAAGAAAGATGGATAATGCTTTTCCATTTACACACTCAAGCTCTGTGTCGGAGGAATGCGATATCCACAAAAGCTGCCTCTCAAGCGGCTTCTCTTTACCATGTATTAACACAGGATCGGTTTACGAATGCTTGTTTATTCTTCTATGCACTCTAGGGGACGGGACTGCTTTTGGTTCTGTTCGTTCTATCTGTGACAGAACAGCAGTGGCGTTATCAGAGTATGTGTTCATGAAATTAGAAAATTACAACTGTGTTCAGAAGCTGGGAGCACAGACTTACGATGGAGCTCCTGTCATGGCGTCCAAACTGAATGGATTGCAGGCAGAAAAAGTGCCAGAAGCAGCATTCACTCATTGCTATGCCCTTAAATTAAACCACAAAACTCACCAGGCTTCTTGATGAGGGAAACAACGCATGCCATGGACTCTCTAATAATGTGGCCTGACAGTAATGCCTACCCAGACATTTCATCCTCCGCATGTCACTGGATTAGCATGATGTATTATAGATGGGCACATTGCTCCTCACAAGAGGTCACCACTGCCCTGTCCTTAGATGATGAAAAGAGGAAGGCAAGCAATTCCAGATGCTGGTGAAGCTTAATCTGCATTTGCAGTCCATGCAGAGCTATTCTGTGCATTAGCACTCCATGTAGAACTCTTCTGTGCATTAACATTCCATGCAGAGCTCTTCTGTGCAGTAGCACTCCGTGTAGAACTCTTCTGTGCATTAGCATTCCATGCAGAGCTCTTCTGTGCACTAGCATTTCATGCAGAGCTCTTTGCATTAGCATTCCATGCAGAGCTCTTCTGCGCATTAGCATTCCATGCAGAGCTCTTTGCATTAGCATTCCATGCAGAGCTCTTTGCATTAGGATTCCATGCAGAGCTTGTCTGTGCACTTTCCATATAGAGCTCTTCTATGCACTAGCATTCCATGCAGAGCTCTTCTGTGCACTAGCATTCCATGCAGAGCTCTTCTGTGCACTAGCATTCCATGCAGAGCTCTTTGCATTAGCATTCCATGCAGAGCTCTTTGCATTAGGATTCCATGCAGAGCTTGTCTGTGCACTTTCCATATAGAGCTCTTCTATGCACTAGCATTCCATGCAGAGCTCTTCTGTGCACTAGCATTCCATGCAGAGCTCTTCTGTACACTAGCATTCCAAGCAGAGCTCTTCTATGCACTAGCATTCCATGCAGAGCTCTTTCCATGTAGAGCTCTTTGCATTAGGATTCCATGCAGAGCTTGTCTGTGCACTTTCCATGCAGAGCTCTTCTGTGCACTAGCATTCCATGCAGAGCTCTTCTGTACACTAGCATTCCATGCAGAGCTCTTCTGTGCACTAGCATTTCATGCAGAGCTCTTTGTTGATTTACAGGAGAGAACAATCAGACTTGGTTGGCAGGGTGAAGCTCAGACCATTTCATTTCAAACGCTTCTCCTCATTCGAGCCGCCCCGTTGCATTTATTTCAGTTTCCATTTGTAGGTCTATGGAAACATGTTTGGCAGTGTGTTTAAATGTTTATGCTAATATATCTGAAATGTCATAATTTGCATAGTTTGCTTTTAATTCTTAAAGGCTGCTTGATCTTGTCAGAGCCTTTTAAGAGATTTTTTTTTACCCAGTTTTACCCTGGATATGTATCCTAAACCTAAATTTTAAATTAGAGCTATCAGTATGGTGACCTTCATCCACTACCTCTACATGTAAAATAAAGTGTCGGATGTGTACTGACAAGCCCCTTCACGCTTAGCTTGGGATTCTCTTATAGAGCAAAAAGTCTCAAATGACATTTTAATTTTTTTTTTCTTTTTTCAATGTTTGCAACCATTCTGAGTGGTTCTAATTGTGATTACTAAAACACCTCTTCACTTGTAGTTGCCAGGCACTGACATATATACATAGACTGGATCAGAGACAGCGCCACCTAGTGAACACCACCGCCTGCAGAGCGAGTTTCCTTTGGTATTGCTGAGATCAGAAGTTGCTCACTAGATGGTACTGGCGCTTACTAACATAAAGACACTTTGGCAAATCTAGCTGTTATCTCCATGGCTGCTAGAACTAAAGAGCAATTTCTGAACTCAGGACAAAGCACCATAAACGCAGACGTAGGGGAGTGAGTAATTGCAATAAGAACCCCTCAGAATTATTGAAATATATATATATGAAAATGCAATTTGAAGCTGTACTAAAGTGGTTCTCTAAGCACATGTACAAATGTAAATGTGATATACGTACGACGTAGCATACAGGCTCTCCTGATGTGTTCAATGCCTGCGTATATCCTCTCATTCTGATATGCTCAGTAAAGTGTGCTAAACACTGTCATTATCAAGTTTCCATTGGATAAGCATTTCTCTAGTATTTAAAATGTGGACATTGTTTATTGAACCCCTCCGTGGCTCTGCCTGCACTGCACCACAGCCCCGGTTTCACTCTAGATCCCCTGGTTCTCACTGTGCCGTCTCACCATTGGTGATTCACTCGTATAATCCAAGCTGTTAGCTATTCTGTGCACTCCTCTGGGCTAACACGCTTCAGCCGTGGGGACCTCCGTACTGAACACGAGTTAGCCATTCATGAAATTAATTTTTGTAACTGTCAGAAATAGTAGAACGAGTCCTTCATACTTAACATGCATTATTCAAACTATGTATCCGATTTGAATTCCGTGCCTCAAAAACAAGAAAGAAATATATACCTCAGTCACTTATTCTTGATATAAAAAAGGAGTGGGTATAAGTGATGAATGTGCTGTAAACTTGAATCAGTACTACAAACTTCCTGCTTTGTTGCTTTCATTCCCTGTTGTTACAGTGCTTGAATTTTTTATATTTGGGCTGTGTCCATGCAGTTAAATCTGTACTCCCAAGTGAGTCAGGGGAATTCAAATTCTAGCACCTAAAATGATAAAGTTCTATTTTTTTCTGAAAAGGAAAAGAACACACGCTTGGTTAGTTTAAGACATACACCTTACATCCCACGGCTACAACTGGTGTTGAGAAAGCAATGCGAGCTGACAGGAATACAGAGCTCCCTGCACACAGAGCCGCGGTGAGGGAGACAGGCATAGACTGGTCCCCCCCAGGCTGCCAGCATTCAGAGCTGATACACTGTGGGCTGGAGATAGGAAAGATAGCGCTGGAGACCCCCGCAAGGTGGAATACACTCGTACATTTTTTTAAATAGTTTTATACATTTAACAGAAGATTGTTACCCCAATTACCTAAAATGAAACCTGTGCTTCTAGTCTTGCCTTTTAGAAACCTGGAAAAATGTTTTGTAATTTCTGGATGAGCTGCGTAACTGTTAACTGTTTTATTTATTTTTTTCTTCCCAATATGAAATTGAATATACTCAGTATGTACACGGATGCAGACAGGGGCCAAAGGAACACAATGGCTTTGAAACTAAATCACCTGTGAATGTATTTTCCATTGGGATACAACCACCAGTGTAAAAACCACCATCTCCAGACTTATAGAAATAGTTCCTGTTGAAATATTTGTCTGAGTTTCTTCTGACAGGATTGTGTCCAAATTGGAGCATCAGTTCAACTCCTATACTGAGGCGTAAAGTCAGTTTCAGTTTTGTATCAAAAGAAAAAGGAACCAAGTTTGTACCTAACCCTGTAACTTTACAGAAGTGTATGTATATTCAATTCTTGTGAGAAGGTTGAATACTGAGGTATTCAAAGCTCAGTCCTAAATTACCTTGTTTACCTCCATGGTATTGTTGTATTGGATGATGGAGGACAGTGTCTGTGTTCTGTGCAGAGATCTGCTTGCTGACCCGGGGCCGGAGGACAGCCAGTGTCCGGGCCGACACATACTGCCGGCTCTACTCGCTCTCCGTGGACAACTTCAACGAGGTGCTGGAGGAGTACCCCATGATGAGAAGAGCCTTCGAGACCGTGGCCCTGGACCGGCTGGACCGCATCGGTGAGAACACAGCACACACACAATACACACCATAGCACTGTGCTAACACAGCGCACACACAATACACACCATAGCACTGTGCTAACACAGCACACACACAATACACACCATAGCACTGTGCTAACACAGCGCACACACAATACACACCATACCACTGTGCTAACACAGCGCACACAATACACACCATACCACTGTGCTAACACTGCTAACACAGCACACACACAATACACACCATAGCACTGTGCTAACACAGCGCACACAATACACACCATACCACTGTGCTAACACAGCGCACACAATACACACCATACCACTGTGCTAACACTGCTAACACAGCACACACACAATACACACCATACCACTGTGCTAACACAGCACACACACAATACACGCCATACCACTGTGCTAACACAGCGCACACAATACACACCATACCACTGTGCTAACACTGCTAACACAGCACACACACAATACACGCCATACCACTGTGCTAACACAGCGCACACAATACACACCATACCACTGTGCTAACACAGCGCACACAATACACACCATACCACTGTGTAACACTGCTAACACAGCACACACACAATACACACCATACCACTGTGCTAACACAGCACACACACAATACACGCCATACCACTGTGCTAACACAGCGCACACAATACACACCATACCACTGTGCTAACACAGCGCACACAATACACACCATACCACTGTGCTAACACAGCGCACACAATACACACCATACCACTGTGCTAACACAGCGCACACAATACACACCATACCACTGTGCTAACACAGCGCACACAATACACACCATACCACTGTGCTAACACTGCTAACACAGCACACACACAATACACACCATACCACTGTGCTAACACTGCTAACACAGCACACACACAATACACACCATACCACTGTGCTAACACTGCTAACACAGCACACACACACAATACACACCATACCACTGTGCTAACACAGAACACACACAATACACACCATACCACTGTACTAACACAGCTCACACACAATACACACCATACCACTGTGCTAACACTGCTAACACACAATACACACCATACCACTGTGCTAACACAGCTCACACACAATACACACCATACCACTGTGCTAACACAGCACACACACAATACACACCATACCACTGTGCTAACACTGCTAACACAGCACACACACACAATACACACCATACCACTGTGCTAACACAGAACACACACAATACACACCATACCACTGTACTAACACATCTCACACACAATACACACCATACCACTGTGCTAACACAGCACACACACAATACACACCATACCACTGTGCTAACACTGCTAACACACAATACACACCATACCACTGTGCTAACACAGCTCACACACAATACACACCATACCACTGTGCTAACACAGCACACACACAATACACACCATACCACTGTGCTAACACAGCACACACAATACACACCATACCACTGTGCTAACACTGCTAACACACAATACACACCATAGCACTGTGCTAACACTGCTAACACACAATACACACCATAGCACTGTGCTAACACTGCTAACACAGCACACACACAATACACACCATACCACTGTGCTAACACTGCTAACACAGCACACACACAATACACACCATACCACTGTGCTAACACAGCACACACAATACACACCATACCACTGTGCTAACACTGCTAACACACAATACACACCATAGCACTGTGCTAACACTGCTAACACACAATACACACCATAGCACTGTGCTAACACTGCTAACACAGCACACACACAATACACACCATACCACTGTGCTAACACTGCTAACACAGCACACACACAATACACACCATACCACTGTGCTAACACAGCACACACAATACACACCATACCACTGTGCTAACACTGCTAACACACAATACACACCATAGCACTGTGCTAACACTGCTAACACAGCACACACACAATACACACCATACCACTGTGCTAACACAGCACACACACAATACACACCATACCACTGTGCTAACACAGCACACACAATACACACCATACCACTGTGCTAACACTGCTAACACACAATACACACCATAGCACTGTGCTAACACTGCTAACACAGCGCACACACAATACACACCATAGCACTGTGCTAACACTGCTAACACAGCACGCACACAATACACACCATACCACTGTGCTAACACTGCTAACACAGCACACACACAATACACACCATACCACTGTGCTAACACTGCTAACACAGCACACACACACAATACACACCATACCACTGTGCTAACACTGCTAACACACAATACACACCATACCACTGTGCTAACACAGCTCACACACAATACACGCCATACCACTGTGCTAACACAGCACACACACAATACACACCATACCACTGCTAACACAGCACACACAATACACACCATACCACTGTGCTAACACAGCACACACACAATACACACCATACCACTGTGCTAACACAGCGCACACAATACACACCATACCACTGTGCTAACACAGCACACACAATACACACCATACCACTGTGCTAACACAGCACACGCACAATACACACCATACCACTGTGCTAACACAGCACACACAATACACACCATAGCACTGTGCTAACACTGCTAACACAGCACACACACAATACACACCATACCACTGTGCTAACACTGCTAACACAGCACACACACAATACACACCATACCACTGTGCTAACACAGCACACACAATACACACCATACCACTGTGCTAACACTGCTAACACACAATACACACCATAGCACTGTGCTAACACTGCTAACACAGCGCACACACAATACACACCATAGCACTGTGCTAACACTGCTAACACAGCACACACACAATACACACCATACCACTGTGCTAACACTGCTAACACAGCACACACACAATACACACCATACCACTGTGCTAACACTGCTAACACAGCACACACACACAATACACACCATACCACTGTGCTAACACAGAACACACACAATACACACCATACCACTGTACTAACACAGCTCACACACAATACACACCATACCACTGTGCTAACACTGCTAACACACAATACACACCATACCACTGTGCTAACACAGCACACACACAATACACACCATACCACTGTGCTAACACAGCGCACACAATACACACCATACCACTGTGCTAACACTGCTAACACACAATACACACCATACCACTGTGCTAACACTGCTAACACACAATACACACCATACCACTGTGCTAACACAGCTCACACACAATACACGCCATACCACTGTGCTAACACAGCACACACACAATACACACCATACCACTGTGCTAACACAGCACACACAATACACACCATACCACTGTGCTAACACAGCACACACACAATACACACCATACCACTGTGCTAACACTGCTAACACACAATACACACCATACCACTGTGCTAACACAGCTCACACACAATACACGCCATACCACTGTGCTAACACTGCTAACACAGCACAATGCAGACTGTGGGCTGGAGATAGGAAAGATGGCGCTGGAGACCCCTGCAAATTTCGGATTGAACGATGTAAAGTCACGGATGATATACATAAAAGCAGAGAGCAAGGAAACCCCCTGGCTATTTACTGGAATAACGCAAACCTTCCTTACCCATCTGTGGAGGAGCAGACATAGCCTTACATTAGAATGAGCATGGTGTGCAAACAGAGCTCTTTACCCGAGAGAAGACCACTTAATCATGTGCGCTGAAACATGGGTTTCTTTCAGTGGGGACAATTTCATTACAGATTTATCAGTAAATATATTCAGTTACATTTGATTGTGTTTACCCTTTTACCCTGCTTAAGAAAATCTCACTGGCCTAATGTTCTGATATTTCAAATAATTACTTAAGCCATAGAGGTTATTTTGCATGGATTTTTACCCTTATTGTAATATAATGGGGAAAAAAAGAATGGGGTCTGTGGAAGATCTTGATTGAAGTGCTGATAGTGGTGATCACAGCTTCACAGCAACACCTTCCTGTATCTGTTAAACTTGGTCATGTAGCTGCATTACAAAATACTCAGTACTTATTGAATATCTTTTACAAAATCACAAATCGCCAATTTTGTATATTTAAAATGACAAAAACAGTAATTGTAGCCACAGATTAAATAGCAAAACAAGGCTTCCTTGGGATTGCAGTATTTTAACATGTTCTGGGTCCGGATTGGTGGGAGAGTGTACTGTACCAGCACTGTACAGGACTTTGCATTGCAATTTCAAAAACTGCATTTGGGTTTATTGTTAGCAGGGATTCATTTTTGCACAATAAATATTTGATGGAGCTAAACAATTCTTAATGAGTTTTATGCATGGAGTGCTCCATAAGGATGCTGTAGATTATTATAATAATAATAATAATAATAATAATAATAATAATAATAATAATAATAATAATAATAATAATTCATAGATTATAATTTTGGATAACTGCTGGTATATCAAATTGTTTATTTTTGTAGCAGATTTGTTTTTCTGATAAAGCCTAAATTAACAAAAATATATATTTAAATAAATAAATAAAACTAGAAAGGATATTTGTTTTCTGTATTAATACAGTGCCTTGCGAAAGTATTCGGCCCCCTTGAACTTTGCGACCTTTTGCCACATTTCAGGCTTCAAACATAAAGATATGAAACTGTAATTTTTTGTGAAGAATCAACAACAAGTGGGACACAATCATGAAGTGGAACGAAATTTATTGGATATTTCAAACTTTTTTAACAAATAAAAAACTGAAAAATTGGGCGTGCAAAATTATTCAGCCCCTTTACTTTCAGTGCAGCAAACTCTCTCCAGAAGTTCAGTGAGGATCTCTGAATGATCCAATGTTGACCTAAATGACTAATGATGATAAATAGAATCCACCTGTGTGTAATCAAGTCTCCGTATAAATGCACCTGCACTGTGATAGTCTCAGAGGTCTGTTTAAAGCGCAGAGAGCATCATGAAGAACAAGGAACACACCAGGCAGGTCCGAGATACTGTTGTGGAGAAGTTTAAAGCCGGATTTGGATACAAAAAGATTTCCCAAGCTTTAAACATCCCAAGGAGCACTGTGCAAGCGATAATATTGAAATGGAAGGAGTATCAGACCACTGCAAATCTACCAAGACCTGGCCGTCCCTCTAAACTTTCAGCTCATACAAGGAGAAGACTGATCATAGATGCAGCCAAGAGGCCCATGATCACTCTGGATGAACTGCAGAGATCTACAGCTGAGGTGGGAGACTCTGTCCATAGGACAACAATCAGTCGTATACTGCACAAATCTGGCCTTCATGGAAGAGTGGCAAGAAGAAAGCCATTTCTTAAAGATATCCATAAAAAGTGTCGTTTACAGTTTGCCACAAGCCACCTGGGAGACACACCAAACATGTGGAAGAAGGTGCTCTGGTCAGATGAAACCAAAATCGAACTTTTTGGCAACAATGCAAAACGTTATGTTTGGCGTAAAAGCAACACAGCTCATCACCCTGAACACACCATCCCCACTGTCAAACATGGTGGTGGCAGCATCATGGTTTGGGCCTGCTTTTCTTCAGCAGGGACAGGGAAGATGGTTAAAATTGATGGGAAGATGGATGGAGCCAAATACAGGACCATTCTGGAAGAAAACCTGATGGAGTCTGCAAAAGACCTGAGACTGGGACGGAGATTTGTCTTCCAACAAGACAATGATCCAAAACATAAAGCAAAATCTACAATGGAATGGTTCACAAATAAACATATCCAGGTGTTAGAATGGCCAAGTCAAAGTCCAGACCTGAATCCAATCGAGAATCTGTGGAAAGAACTGAAAACTGCTGTTCACAAATGCTCTCCATCCAACCTCGCTGAGCTCGAGCTGTTTTGCAAGGAGGAATGGGCAAAAATTTCAGTCTCAATGTGCAAAACTGATAGAGACATACCCCAAGCGACTTACAGCTGTAATCGCAGCAAAAGGTGGCGCTACAAAGTATTAACTTAAGGGGGCTGAATAATTTTGCACGCCCAATTTTTCAGTTTTTTATTTGTTAAAAAAGTTTGAAATATCCAATAAATTTCGTTCCACTTCATGATTGTGTCCCACTTGTTGTTGATTCTTCACAAAAAATTACAGTTTCATATCTTTATGTTTGAAGCCTGAAATGTGGCAAAAGGTCGCAAAGTTCAAGGGGGCCGAATACTTTCGCAAGGCACTGTATCTGTAAATAAGATACATTCTAGTACAGATGGTCAACTGAAGTATTCTGCATATTTCTAAGAGCCCTCCCTCCCCATTTACTGACAAAACCTCTCCAGCACCAACATGTTCACATAGAGCAACAGGGCATCCTCCTCCTGTGGACATTCACACTGCTGGAGAAAGCAGCCCCTCTGCTCTGAGTGTAAATCCTCACACTGCTGGAGAGAGCAGCTCCTCCACTCTGTGTGTAAATCCTCGCACTGCTGGAGAGAGCAGCCCCTCCGCTCTGTGTGTAAATCCTCGCACTGCTGAAGAGAGCAGCCCCTCCGCTCTGTGTGTAAATCCTCCTGCAGCTGTGCTCTCTGCTCCCGGAGATATGAACCGTTTAGAACCTGATTTCATTAAAAAGTCTTTCAAGAACCATTCCACAATCACTCACTAATTACTCCTTTATGAGGCCAAATGTGACTCTAATGTCCCCCCGGGTGAGGCATGGAGTAGTATCAGCGCTCACATATCTGAGCTCTGATTCCTCTCAGAAAACCATTTGGCTGTAATACAGCAGAGATCCCATTAAGACAGTGAGCTGGAAGATGGTTGGTGTTAAATGTCAATGTTTAACAAAGAGGTCCATGTGCTAAACTGCTCCCTTGGGGTCTTGATATGAACTCAGCTTTAACACCTTTCACTCCCTCCACCACCTATAACAACAACCTACATTAATGACCAGAAAGCTTTGAATCAAACACATGTAACACGCTTCGGAGGACAATGTGTGTTTGTGTGAACAGGATGGCGTGTGTGGTGACGTCAGACCTGGAAGAACAGACTCCAAAACATGTAAAGTGACAGTGAATACCGAGGCGCTATGGCTGCGCTCAGTGTTTTATTAAATAATAAACAAAATAAACAGTTTTTAAGTAACAAAAAAAACACTTCTACAAACAAAAGGGCACGTTGGCCAAACAAATAGACACAAAACCACGGATACGAGTACCTTCAGGGTTCACAGTAAGTAGCAAGCGTTCCTTCTATTTTTAGTCAGACTTACGTCTCTCCTCTAACACTCTCCTCCTAATGAACCTGGAGAGCGTCTTTTATAGTCTGTGGCTGGAACCTTAATTACCTAAGTTGATACAATAATTACCTTAAGGCTCCAGCCACATTCCCACGAGGGTATTTAGGGAAGGGGTTTTATCCCGATCCCCACCGACTACACAATATAAAAGACCGGCTTTTTCGCCGGTCTCAAAACAGTACATGACACGGACGGCGCTTCGCCGTCCTAAAACACAATAAACACACACAGACAAACAAACACAAAATAACACGGGCTCGCCCTGTTACAGTTTGTCAAAAAAATAATTGGCAATGACTGAATTTATAAAATAAATAAATCAATAAAAAATTATTATTTGTTTATTTAGCAGACTCCTTTATCCAAGGCGACTTACAGAGACTAGGGTGTGTGAACTATGCATCAGCTGCAGAGTCACTTACAATTACGTCTCACCCGAAAGACAGAGCACAAGGAGGTTAAGTGACTTGCTCAGGGCCACACGAGTCAGTGGCTGAGGTGGGATTTAAACCGGGGACCTCCTGGTTACAAGCCCCTTTCTTTAACCACTGGACCACACAGCCTCACATGTATTGGTATTGTCAGCAGGGCTTGATATTATGTTAAGTTGTTATTTAAATTGTGTCTGTTTAGGGAAGCTTTCATGGCGTTGGCCAGTATTTTGCCCAAACCTTTTATTAACCAGTAAATAATACAACCAGTGCTGTGCCATTTGATTTTTCAGGCGCTCATATAATTCTTGTGTTTGCCCTGACAGGAAAGGAGAACTCAATTTTGCTTCACAAGGTCCAACATGATCTGAACTCCGGTGTCTTCAACTACCAGGAGAAAGAAATCATCCAGCAGATCATACAGCATGATCGGGAGATGGCTCACTACGCACACCTTCTGCAGAACCCTGCTCCTCCTGTCTCCACCCCGATGCCGGTCATCTGGGCTCCACTTATCCAAGCGCCCTTGCAGGCTGCTGCCGCCACCACCTCAGTGGCCATCGCCCTGACAGACCACCCCCGGCTGCAAGGAGCACTGTTACACCAGCCTGTGTCTGTGCTGGGGTCCTTGGGACAGCAGTCACCTCAGAAATTAAAGAGGTTTCGCTCCTTGGTGGCCACCACTGAACCCTCTGCAGCCAGCTCTCCCTCCAGCACTCCATCCCAGCTTCAGACACCAGGAGCAGACAGCTCTTTCCTGGCTTGCTTCCAGGCTCACCAGCCTCCAGGGGCCTCTGCTAGCTTGAGCCAGCTTAATCATCCCTCAGACTCTACCAGCTTGAGCCAGCTCCATCACTCTTCCATGGGTTCACCACCCCCCCACCCCAGCAGTGATGCCTCCATATTCACATTCAACCAGTTCCTGCAGTCCACCTCTGGATCCCCTCACTCAAGCCTGACTGGGCTTCATCATCTCTCCAGCAACACCCCACCTTCAGGATTGGGGATCGTCCATCAGGGATCTTCCGGTTCCCCTGCCGCCGCCAGCTCTAGCCCCTTACCCTCTAGCTCCCCTGGTTCCCTGCTTGACCAGCTCCAGCTGCCATCCAGGCCTGCTCAGGTAGGATCCCTCCAGCAATTTGCAGGGGGAGGCAGGATATCTTCAAGTGGTTTGAACTTGTTCCAGACTCTTCCGTCCGTCTCACCCTCTTCCAGTCTGGGTTCTTCTTCTTCACTGCTGCAGCACGGCTTGGCAGGACTGCAGTCGGGGTCCATAGCTCAGCTCCAGCAGGAGAGGTCAGCCCTTTCCTCCTTAGCGCATGGCTCTGGCACCGCTTCCCCTTGCTACACGCCACTGGCCCCCAGCCCCACCATACAGAGCCCAGTAGTGGGGAGAACTTTCCAGTTCAGCGGCCCATCTAGCATATCTGGTTCCCACAGCTCCCTGCTCATGACACAGACCTCGAGCCCCGCTCAACCCATCAGCCAACCCAGAGGCACCCAGCCTTCCCGAGTGGGACGCTTCTGCCAGGACATCAAGCTGATCTCTGCGTCGCAGTCCTCTCTGCCGAAGGAGGGAGCTCAGGCTATGAGCCAGGGCTTCACACACTCCTCCAGGGAGTCCATCTCCAGCTTCACCCGCTACTCCACACATAGCCTCCTGGGCAAACCCTGTAGCTCCATCCCTCGCCAAATGACTCTTCCCAGGCAGACGTCCTCAGGATCCATACCTCAGACACACATTACCAGGGCTTCCCCACCAATCGCCGTTCCACCAAGGAAGGGTCCCACAGTGTTCCCATCTGAACTGGAGCCAGTGCTGTCCAAATTACCCTCCAATTTGTGAGGTTTATTCAAACTCTTCCTCACCTTCCCTTAAAAAAAAGAAAACTTCCCATGTGACTCAGTTTCCTATAGACGTCACTGTGTTTTGTTTATTTATTTGTTTTCCTCCAGTATAACTGTGATTTAAAGTTAACCAGATGACTTAGAACTCTAGTTTTGTTTATTTTTTTCAGCTTGTGTTTATAAACTATTTTATAATTGGTGGTGTAAAGATACAGTATGGCAAATAATACAAAATAATAATAAGAGGAAGAAAACTGTGATACAAGGGTGTGTATAAGAGCTTATATTTGTAATAAGACAAAGGTAGAGACATTTCCTGAACCTAATGAGTGAATAGAGGTTGCCTACTGCATATGAAGTTTTGTTAGGGGGAAATAATGTACTGTACATCGAAACCTGTGTGTGTAAAGGACACCTTAGCTAGAGGCACTAAACATCCTTCCAAAATGGATTCCAATTAATAGTCTTCCGATTACACTACCTGATTCCGTGCTGTCCACTCCTCTCTCTCTCTCTCTCTCTCTCTCTCTCTCTCTCTCTCTCTCTCTCTCTCTCTCTCTCTCTCTCTCTCTCTCTCTGTCTATATTGTCGTTCGGTGATATCTGTGTTCAAGAAACCTCTAAGCTGCTGTCCTGATTCACTCAGAGGTTGCATTGGTGGAGATATGCACTACAGCCAGTGCTGTGAGTCCTTGTGTACAGGCTGGAGCGATATCTCTGCTGCTCTCACTGTAATCAGATTGATTTTATTTCAAGTTTTGGAGTATTTGTTTTAGTAAACCTTGCCTGTGTCATATATCATTAAGCAATTAAGAGATTGGGCAGTCTAGGCGATGTGCAGTGACGTATGGGACCTGCGGTTTAGTTCCAGCACAGGATTCATATAAGAAAAACACATCCGGGCATTTCATAATTCTTACATTGAATGCAGTGTTGTTGGCTACGCTCATTACATTTTTGGTTCAAAGAGAACCATACCTATATTTTTTTAAATGATAATTATATGTTACCCACTTGCTTATTGAAAAAAAATTATAAATGTTATGTTAAAATCATGCAATCACAAGACCACTTTTCAATGTGTTTATGTGGAAAACACTAGATTTCAAGATAGGCGTGTGCCGAGCAACAAGTATAAACAATTATCCCTAATGAGTAATGTCATTTTTTAACTATGACTACTGCAAGAGTACACAGCTCATAACTTACACTCTGTTTTTTTACAGCACTTCCATTTTTAGAACCTCTCACTTCCTGTCCACATTAGGACTTAAAAATGATCAAGATCAGTGTCAAATAATGCTCTGATCGCTCTCGGTGTGCCATGGGTTTTAAGGCAGTTTCAGTTTAAGCCCTCCACATATTCACAATAAAAACAGTAATTCATGATAAAAAAACAAACTGTTAAAGCACACAATTATTATTATTATTTTCATAAGCTGACTTTCTTAGATTTACATCGATTTCGACATTTCAATGTAAAAAAAGCAGTGGTGGCATCACTCGGAAAAGGCAACGTGATGTTGACGTCACTTTAAACCTTTGATTTAGATCATTGGTTAAAAGTACAGTATTGACACTCCATATACATTGCCGTTTAGTTCCCTGAATATCATGCAATAAAAGCTGATTTGGTCTAAATGTTTTAACACTGTTGTGGAACCATCAAGGTTCTCGTCCAAAGGAGTCCATAACAAAATGTTGTAAAAATGCAATGAACAGGTACCAGTACTTTTCTTAACTTTGTGATAAAATGATATTTTCAAATAAACTATTTTGTTACACAGGTGATTCATACTGACAATCCCATTCATTCATTATTCAATACACATACGGTGTACTTCAGCTAGCTGCGTAGTGCATTTGATTGTGTATTGCAATACATAAATATCATGATTCACAGATTTAACAATGAATTCATGATGTCCCCTCCATTGAAGAATCTCCAGTAGTTTGTGTGCTCAAGCTTTACTAAGTTCAGGTAACTTAGTAAAGCTTGGTAAGTTGGCCCAGGAACTCCGATACCAGAGGCATGTAGGATTTTCTTACACAACTTCTCCACATTGCTAAGAGCTGCATCTCCTTCAACCCAGCACCATTCATACAACATGCATTCAAACAAAACCATCTCCTTCAACCCAGCACCATTCATACAGCATGCATTCAAACAAAACCATCTCCTTCAACCCAGCACCATACATACAGCATGCATTCAAACAAAACCATCTCCTTCAACCCAGCACCATTCATACAGCATGCATTCAAACAAAACCATCTCCTTCAACCCAGCACCATTCATACAGCATGCATTCAAACAAAACCATCTCCTTCAACCCAGCACCATTCACACAGCATGCATTCAAACAAAACCATCTCCTTCAACCCAGCACCATTCATACAACATGCATTCAAACAAAACCATCTCCTTCAACCCAGCACCATTCATACAGCATGCATTCAAACAAAACCATCTCCTTCAACCCAGCACCATTCACACAGCATGCATTCAAACAAAACCATCTCCTTCAACCCAGCACCATTCACACAGCATGCATTCAAACAAAACCATCTCCTTCAACCCAGCACCATTCACACAGCATGCATTCAAACAAAACCATCTCCTTCAACCCAGCACCATTCATACAGCATGCATTCAAACAAAACCATCTCCTTCAACCCAGCACCATTCACACAACATGCATTCAAACAAAACCATCTCCTTCAACCCAGCACCATTCATACAGCATGCATTCAAACAAAACCATCTCCTTCAACCCAGCACCATTCATACAGCATGCATTCAAACAAAACCATCTCCTTCAACCCAGCACCATTCACACAGCATGCATTCAAACAAAACCATCTCCTTCAACCCAGCACCATTCACACAGCATGCATTCAAACAAAACCATCTCCTTCAACCCAGCACCATTCATACAGCATGCATTCAAACAAAACCATCTCCTTCAACCCAGCACCATTCACACAGCATGCATTCAAACAAAACCATCTCCTTCAACCCAGCACCATTCATACAGCATGCATTCAAACAAAACCATCTCCTTCAACCCAGCACCATTCATACAGCATGCATTCAAACAAAACCATCTCCTTCAACCCAGCACCATTCATACAGCATGCATTCAAACAAAACCATCTCCTTCAACCCAGCACCATTCATACAGCATGCATTCAAACAAAACCATCTCCTTCAACCCAGCACCATTCATACAGCATGCATTCAAACAAAACCATCTCCTTCAACCCAGCACCATTCATACAGCATGCATTCAAACAAAACCATCTCCTTCAACCCAGCACCATTCACACAGCATGCATTCAAACAAAACCATCTCCTTCAACCCAGCACCATTCACACAGCATGCATTCAAACAAAACCATCTCCTTCAACCCAGCACCATTCATACAGCATGCATTCAAACAAAACCATCTCCTTCAACCCAGCACCATTCATACAGCATGCATTCAAACAAAACCATCTCCTTCAACCCAGCACCATTCACACAGCATGCATTCAAACAAAACCATCTCCTTCAACCCAGCACCATACATACAGCATGCATTCAAACAAAACCATCTCCTTCAACCCAGCACCATTCACACAGCATGCATTCAAACAAAACCATCTCCTTCAACCCAGCACCATTCATACAGCATGCATTCAAACAAAACCATCTCCTTCAACCCAGCACCATTCATACAGCATGCATTCAAACAAAACCATCTCCTTCAACCCAGCACCATTCACACAACATGCATTCAAACAAAACCATCTCCTTCAACCCAGCACCATTCACACAGCATGCATTCAAACAAAACCATCTCCTTCAACCCAGCACCATTCACACAGCATGCATTCAAACAAAACCATCTCCTTCAACCCAGCACCATTCATACAGCATGCATTCAAACAAAACCATCTCCTTCAACCCAGCACCATTCATACAGCATGCATTCAAACAAAACCATCTCCTTCAACCCAGCACCATTCATACAGCATGCATTCAAACAAAACCAAGAGTAACAACAACTCTTCTTAAAACTCTGATCTAAGTGGAACTTCATATGCAGAAGCAGGCTGACCTCAGGAACATGTGGTTACCCAATTTTGATACCAGTAGAGGCCTATTTATGTGTTTCCCCTTGTCCTCAAACGCCATCCCTTATTAAACAAATACTCCAGTACCATATTTAGTTTCCAAGAGTATAATATAATAAATACAATCAAAATGGTTTGTAACAGTTTATTCTGCCATTACCCTTAGTCGTTGCTACTGCTGTTTCTGCACTCATGGATATTTCTCATGTTTAATAACGTCACTAGAAGACTTTACCTTCAGGGCTTGAACAAGGTGGAATTTCTGGAATGAAGCCAATAGAAAAATGACCAATACAACCCTTTCTTAGAATCGCTATGCTAAATCTCTAACCCTGTTTCAGGGTGAAGACGTTACCATCACAAACCCCCAGCGCACCACTAGTGGTCATTTTTACACTTGCCTTATTCTACCTTGCTCAGGCTTATTTCATAATTTAACTGTAGTCACAGTCACAATGGTAACAGATTCATTTGAGCCAAGGCCACGTAGGTGAATAAAATAGCTTCCCTATTATCACACTATTGTCACACTAACTTCAACCTGGAGGTCAAATCGATAGCAAGTCATTCTGCATGCAGCGCATCCTTTCGTTTGTGCAGAAGAAACAATACGTTAGCATGATTAATGAATCCAATCTGTAGAATGCTCTGTTTATTAATTAATAAGCCTGTACAGCTGGAGGGCAGACCTCCCTTCCTTCTGAGTACAGAACGTCTGTAACACCCAGGCACTGGGAACACGCTGGTCCTTCAGAGATCATACACATCTGACAGTACACAAGCAAACCTTTCAAATGTGACCTTGGCCATGCAAATTGGATGCATCTGTTTGTTATTATAACTATGTATCCCGGGCTGGGTAATTGGTATGATCAAAGAAAGATGAGCCCGTTTCAAGGTGTTCTATTTACCAGGGCAGTCTATTGCTTTAATTGTTCATATTTTACTCCTTTCTGCTATATTAATAAAATCAGAGGCAGTTAGAAATGTTTTTTGTACCTTTAACATGCTCCTAGAAATATATTTTATTTAAATTATACTCAAAGGATGTGCAGGTCATTGTTTGCAGTTCTATTCAAATTCACCTTGGTGGAAATTCTGTTCTAGCATTTCATTATGTTAACGTGGATCCAATTATTGATCAAGACAGTATGATGGATCATATTAGAAAACAAATCACCCGATGGTGGTTCTCACACAGACACCCCAGAAGCTGATGTAGCAATAAGAGGTCCATTATCCACATCTATACCTAAAAGCATGTTGGT
The DNA here is from genome assembly GCF_902713425.1 of Acipenser ruthenus. Classification (NCBI taxonomy): domain Eukaryota; kingdom Metazoa; phylum Chordata; class Actinopteri; order Acipenseriformes; family Acipenseridae; genus Acipenser; species Acipenser ruthenus. The sequence goes on along the minus strand of NC_081209.1, from coordinate 16,139,173 downwards.
TTGAAAAGATCCACAACCCAATAGTAGCAGCTACAGACCTGGAACCAAACAAATTATTGATGCAAGAGTTTACAGAAGATGTTTAGGGAGTCTCTATAAAACCCCCACAAGCTGGTCAACTTGTACATTGTTGACTTTGGGCGGTTATTTGAACCATACCTCTTATTCCCTAATCCTTACAAACGTCTTCTCTTTCCTCTAATAGCTTTGAGAAGCAATACAGTCTAACAGTGAAAATACTTTATACTATTTCCTTGGAAATAGCCAATATTGATTTTTCTATTTTCCATTTCCCATTTTCTTTTCTATGGTACAATGGCGTCCGATCGGTTTCAAGAAGGGGAAATCGGGCCCACTCATTGAATCATGAAAACATCTATTAATTTTCTTATTTTTAACAGGTTTTAAATGATTACAAATCAAACATCCAACCTTTATTAGTGCAGCTGTTTATAAAGGGAGCGGCTGTGTAGTTTGTCAGTGAAACGTTCAAATACCATACCAGCCAATTCTCCTTGCCAGGTTTCATATAACCTAATGAGCCAAACCTCAGCTCTCAGATAATGGGAACGTTTATTTCAAACCTTGGCGTGAAGACGGAACTGTTCACTGTATTACATGTAGAAGGAAACCATGAGAATAAACATTTTGAATCTCTTTCAAATGTACACGGCTGCTGCCAAATGTACAGCATTTAAAGCAAATTCGTGTTTAAAGGGTTGTGTTATTGTTATTTATTCCGAGACGTACAAACTCATGGACTACCTTATTTTGATTCAATGAGTTTAATAAGAATAAAAGTTTTGTTAAAACTTCTTATTCAGTGGCACCAACTTTAACCACATTGCATTTTCTTTAGATAACCTTGCTTCTAATTAAAAACTACTTTTGAAAACTGAAATGTTACATTTCAATCCAAGCTATTCACCACTGCCCTATTGAAAGAGCCTATGTGCAATTGTGATTAAGAGAGATCCAATTAGCTGTGATAAGTACATTTCAATAATTCTATCAGTGTAAAACTGGCAGTGGCATAGTCGAGCTACAACACTTGATCCCCACGCCGCTTCATGTAGGCCCCTAGGAGGTGCTACAGCTGCTGCTGAATGAAGGGAGGTGTCTCTCTGCAATGAATACACCTGGTTGCTGTCATTTTAGCGCATGTAAAAATGGAGTGAATTAAATCTGTCATTGCTCTGGACCTGGGGCCACATTCTCATTCTCAACATTGGAAAAAAACTACTTACAAGACCATGAATTAAAACAAAGCAAAGCTGTAATTAGAAGTGTTTGTATAATCTTTGACAATAACTGTACTTAGAGTTGGAGCCGCTTGAGAAGAACGTCCTTTTTAAATGTGCCATTTGAAAACTACTGTCTCAATATTTAGGTGGCTGATCTATATTGCTAGGATGGTTACCAAAAAATATGATCATGATATACAGCTGTGGCCAAATGTTTTGCGTCACCTCATAGAATTAACTCATTCTGCTTCATAAAGTTGAATGAAACCTGCTGAATAATGTTATGTTAACATATTGAATTACATACCACTTTGTAGTTTTCCATATACTTAACGAAAAACTGACAAATTGAAAAATGTGACATTTCGAAATCTAACATGAAATACTGTACTACTATTATGGGTTCCGGTCGACTTTTGTGAAATCATTTTGTAGTTTATTTGATTACATGATGTTAAATAAAAGATCAAAATTATGTTCATATAGGTTTATTTTTTATTTTTTAAATGATGTCACAAATCCTAAAATTGTAGCTTATGCAAAACTTTTGGTCAAAGCTGTACATATAGCTGAGTATAAACTAATGGTACAGTTTGCAAATTGTGAAATATATAATTTGGTGTGTGTCCATTTCATCTTTTTTTTTTTTTTAATATATTTTTGCAGTGTTCAATCTAGAATTGAAAATAATGTAGTCACTGTTTACTTAAGTGACAAGCAATGTTCACTGAACTGTGTATAACTATGGAATAACTTTTTAAAAATGTATTACAATTAATGCTGTATAATCCTATGAAGTTTAAGACATTAAGGTACTGAACTCAAATATATAGCCATTTTATTAAAAAGAAAGTTGTTTTTGTGGTTTCTTTTTGTAAACTGAGTGAAAGTTGTACTGAATTGTGGACAGTGAACATTTTGAATTCTTCGATACTGCTTTTGGCAGAAGAAAAAAATTCCCTTCACATGTTATGAATATTTAGAAATAATATATATTTTATAATTATCGCTTTACAAATATTGGTTGCAGTGCGACACAGTGAAATCTTCCCAAGGCCAGTGCTATGGCCTGTTGCCCAGAACAGAATAGAGAACATCAGTTATATTAGTCACAATATATGAAAGCAGTTAGACCACATGGAACACTGCCCCAGCTTGGAGTTACTGCAGGGTTAGAGTATAAAGCAGGAACACTTCCCCAGCTTGGAGTTACCACAGGGTTAGAGTATAAAGCAGGAACACTTCCCCAGCTAGGAGTTACCACAGGGTTAGAGTATAAAGCAGGAACACTTCCCCAGCTTGGAGTTACCACAGGGTTAGAGTATAAAGCAGGAACACTCCCCCAGCTTGGAGTTACTGCAGGGTTAGAGTATAAAGCAGGAACACTCCCCCAGCTCGGAGTTACCACAGGGTTAGAGTATAAAGCAGGAACACTTCCCCAGCTTGGAGTTACCGCAGGGTTAGAGTATAAAGCAGGAACACTCCCCCAGCTCGGAGTTACCACAGGGTTAGAGTATAAAGCAGGAACACTCCCCCAGCTCGGAGTTACCACAGGGTTAGAGTATAAAGCAGGAACACTTCCCCAGCTAGGAGTTACCACAGGGTTAGAGTATAAAGCAGGAACACTTCCCCAGCTTGGAGTTACCACAGGGTTAGAGTATAAAGCAGGAACACTTCCCCAGCTTGGAGTTACCACAGGGTTAGAGTATAAAGCAGGAACACTCCCCCAGCTTGGAGTTACTGCAGGGTTAGAGTATAAAGCAGGAACACTCCCCCAGCTCGGAGTTACCACAGGGTTAGAGTATAAAGCAGGAACACTTCCCCAGCTTGGAGTTACCGCAGGGTTAGAGTATAAAGCACAACCTGTTACACATTTTAGGAGAATTTCTGTGTCGTAGATGCATGTTACATAGGATGTGTGCAGTACACTTGGTTTATAGTATTCTTTATAGTACACAATGGGGTTTCAATAGGATACTATACAAAAGATGAGGGTGTGACAGGTTGGCAGAGTGGTGACATTCCCAGACCAGACAGCTGACAGAGATACACACAGACAGGTACTACGGGTGAAAACACTGCTCACAGAGCAAAATAAAAGGTTTAAACAAACACATAAGAACATAAGAACATAAGAAGAACATAAGAAAGTTTACAAATGAGAGGAGGCCATTCAGCCCATCTTGCTCGTTTGGTTGTTAGTAGCTTATTGATCCCAGAATCTCATCAAGCAGTTTCTTGAAGGATCCCAGGGTGTCAGCTTCAACAGCATTACTGAGGAGTTGGTTCCAGACCCTCACAATTCTCTGTGTAAAAAAGTGCCTCCTATTTTCTGTTCTGAATGCCCTTTATCTAATCTCCATTTGTGACTCCTGGTCCTTGTTTCTTTTTTCAGGTCAAAGAAGTCCCCTGGGTTGACATTGTCTATACCTTTTAGGATTTTGACTGTTTGAATCAGATCGCCACGTAGTCTTCTTTGTTCAAGACTGAATAGATTCAATTATTTTAGCCTGTCTGCATACGACATGCCTTTTAAACCTGGGATAATTCTGGTTGCTCTTCTTTGCACTCTTTCTAGAGCAGCAATATCCTTTTTGTAACGAGGTGACCAGAACTGAACACAATATTCTAGGTGAGGTCTTACGAATGCATTGTAGAGTTTTAACATTACTTCCCTTGATTTAAATTCAACACAATATATCCGAGCATCTTGTTAGCCTTTTTTATAGCTTCCCCACATTGTCTAGATGAAGACATTTCTGAGTCAACATAAACTCCTAGGTCTTTTTCATAGTTCCCTTCTTCAATTTCACTATCTCCCATATGATATTTATAATGCACATTTTTATTGCCCACATGCAATACTTTACACTTTTCTCTATTAAATTTCATTTGCCATGTGTCTGCCCAATTCTGAATGCTGTCTAGATCATTTTGAATGACCTTTGCTGCTTCAGCAGTGTTTGCCACTCCTCCTATTTTTGTGTTGTCTGCAAATTTAACGAGTTTGCTTACTATACCAGAATCTAAATCATTAATGTAGATTAGGAATAGCAGAGTACCTAATACTGATCCCTGTGGTACACCACTGGTTACCTCACTCCATTTTGAGGTTTCTCCTCTAATCAGTACTTTCTGTTTTCTACCTGTTAACCACTCCCTAATCCATGTGCATGCATTTCCTTGAATCCCTACTGCGTTCAGTTTGAGAATTAATCTTTTATGCGGGACTTTGTCAAAAGCTTTCTGAAAATCTAAATAAACCATGTCGTATGCTTTGCAGTTATCCATTTTCAATGTTGCATCCTCAAAAAGTCAAGTAGGTTAGTTAGACACAATCTCCCTTTCCTAAAACCATGTTGGCTGTCTCCCAGGATATTGTTACCATATAGGTAATTTTCCATTTTGGATCTTATTATAGTTTCCATAAGTCTCTCACAACACAAAACAAAATAACAGCAAATACCGTGCTGGTGATTTCCAACACACGTAGCATTCGTTTACTTTTACTTTCATTTCCATCTCTTCCTCTCTCTCTCTCTCTCTCTCTCTCTCTCTCTCTCTCTCTCTCTCTCTCTCTCTCTCTCTCTCTCTCTCTCTCTCTCTCTCATTAATAAACAGGGCTTAGCCCTGCCCCCTATGTATGTGCAGGGCTGTGCTCTACCATGCCACAGAGAGTTATAGAAGAGGTGCATTACACAAGAGATGCATGCTATAGTAAAATAAATTACTATATTTATATAAATCAGAGAGGACAAAAAATGTCCCAGTGGGCAGGAAAGTGGAATGGCTGTTGAAAACCGCAGACAGACAGTGGCATACTGCAGCAGACAGGTTGGTAAGTAATAGGGTCGAATCCGGGAGCCAGCCTGACAAACCCGCCTCTCAACCCTGAACAGCCCCAGAGGTGAGGAGGTAATATTGTAAAAGAAGGGCTATGGCTATATTCACGTATTTATCTATCACTCTCTTGTGGAGAGCCATATATAGATTTTTTAATATTTACTTTTCAGGATTAGATTTTTTTGCAGTGTGAATTAAAGTCTTTGCTGTTATGCTGTTTCCCAGTCCTGTAATAAATACATTTAAATTGAAGGAAAGGGTGATTGTGAATGAAGTGAATGGCAATCCATGCTGTTAAGGTGCTGTGATCGTGCTTTATTTCGGTTGAGTGCACAAGGTAAAGGATGGTTAGACTAACACACTGTTGTTTCTTTCTGTCTCTCTGATTTGTGTCTTGATGTTAAAGCCCTATAGATTCCTCCTGAAATATACAGTGATGCTAATGAACCCCTCTTTGTGCTGCCCCAGTTCTGTGGAAAGGCACAGGGCACCTGTCTTTGCTGCTGTCAATTTTCTTCCACACACCTACAAAAACAATAAAAGGCCTTCACACTGACATAATTAATCAGAAGTGTAAGGCAATCTCCTTCAATGGTAAGTAATAACATTGATGTTAAAAATAACATAGAAAACAGAAGTGTTTTTAGTTTTTTTTTCAAAGTGTGAGATATAGCCCAGGGAGCTGACAATTGCTATGAAAACTACAGTGAGTCTGTCCTATCTCTCCCAACACTCATAAAACATGTAATTACCTAAAGGCTGCTTTAAAGGACATGCAGGACTACAGCTGTGCACTTAACCATAAGAATGTACTAACATGTTAACAGTTGTATTTTATTAGTAGTAAATGGTTTGTTAATATACAGCAATATGTTTGTGATTTGCAGGCAAAGTACACTTAATGATTCTGGGGTTAAATTTGTTTTGAGATTTTTTTAAAACATTATTATTATTTTTTAGCAGACACCCTTATCCAGGGCAACTTACAATTGTTACAAGATATCACATTATTCAGGGGGTGAACAATGTTGAATGCACGTCTTATGGGCACAATTCTCCAATTAGGACCTTGGGGGCTCATGTCTAACTTGCTTATAGCGAGGCACGCTGGAAGTCTGACAAGCCAATTTTCATCTTAAACCTGCTGGAGCACAAAGGCCTGAGCAGAGCTCCCTGCAGACCCCCAGTGGGAGTAGAGCCACTCTCGCGTCACTCACCCCGGCCTCCACACGGTAGTGCTTTTACTAGGGGAGCCACTGGGGACCCCAAGAATGACCTTCTGACAACATACAGCACAAAGCTGAGAAATAGCAAAATAAAGACACAGAGCACTTTGTAATCATCAACTAACCCCCTTCTTTAAAATGACATTGAAAAGAGACCTGGATGGTAAGGGTGCGTGGAGGTCTAAACCAAACCTCTAAGCTTGGACAGGCCATAGTCAAAACCCTTGAACAGATTCTCAGAGCGTGGTTATTTCCGAGTTTCAAGTCAATACAACTAATAGTTCCCATGATGCAGCAGTCCCAGTTATCAAGCCCCCCTACAGCAGGGCTTGAAGGAGCAGTCTAACCATTAGCGCTGTATTAGCTATTGCTGAAAAAGTCTAACGACTGCCCAAGGGGAATATCTCAGGTGACCTTGATGTCTGTTTGAAGTGTTCTCACTATGTACAGGCAACAGGGAATACAGGCATTAAGACAACATATGAAGTCAGTGTGGTTTCTCTGCAGTAGGGCAATGCAGGAGTTACCTAGTAGTGTTCAATTCTGCACTTGTGCTCCCAACCCCAGGAGGTAGGGTGCTGTAATTAGAATCTCACATGGCGGCTGTGTCGCACAGGGAAACATAATAACGTTTGTACAGTATGTACGTCACTTTGAAGTCGAGATACCTCCAGTCCTGAACCATCAACGTGATAATATCACCTTATTATAAATCATAGCAACAAACTAACCACTGCTTTGTTACACTGAGAAGGATTTATAATGTAGACTGTGCTGCACAGTCACAGTCATCATTACATACATATACAGTAGTCTCCGGCTAAGAGAACAACCCTCGGGAGGCAAGCGAAGTGTTCTCTAAGACAGAGTTAGCCACCAGACACAATATGAATCAATAAATAAATAAATACATATGTATTACTTGTAATGACGCACGTGCATCAACATATGAAATCAACTGAATAAGTAAAAGAAAAGCAATAGGCAAGTGTATGTTATTAAACTATAATAATAAAGTAACAGACAAACTAATATTAATAAACTGTCAAACTAAATTTACCCAGCACCCCTACACACGTTAAAAAATGCAACTGCAATATACAAGACGTGCACATTATTTAACAGAATGGTGAAGCAGCTCACCAGAACGGGAAACACCAAATTGCTCAGCGACTTGTGTCTGATTCAGGTTTTTTTCAAGAGCCCGAACAATTTCTAACTTTTTGTAGCAAGAGAGACAGTGGCGCATTTCGCTGTTTGTTTACATGACATTTTGTAGCGATGAGGTGCACTCTTGGAAATCAGAATACCAAACGAGGCAATGATATGACAGTGGTTCTGGAATGATTTCATAAGCCAATCAGTGTGCAATGACAAGTCGCTTTTGAAAAGACTGAATAAACCATTTTAATTTAAGTTTGATGATGATGAGTTATCAGGTTACAAAACAGTACTGTATCTGTTGTGAACAAATCGCTATCAGTGCCAAGAACAGTTCCTGTTCCTTTAGCTGGAGCATTTACAATCAGTTTCTTCCTGGGTTACAACGCACCCAGGGCATGCCATAAGAATTGTCTTACCGCACACCCTGTCGTGGGTTATTTCTTACTTAATGCATTCTAGTCACACTCGATCATTACATTTTAATTGGGGATGGCTTTGCTGGCACTATCACATACTGTATACACTGTTTGTGAATGATTAGGAGTGTGGAGGGCTGGGTGGCACAGTAGGTTGATAAGATGAACAGCTTTCTGTGCTACAGTGCATGACAGGTAGTAAAATTGAATGGGTGAACTGGGTTTTGTCACTCAAGCAGCCAATAATAAAAAAGCTGTTGTAATATAAACAGTCTGTATGTTGTGAGGTAGTCTGTGCACATGGCTAGTATCCTGGGCCCCGGAGATATTGCTAATAGGAGACAGGTCTCAGATGCAATTTCAGTTTTTATTGCCTATTATCCAAGATTGCAGAATTAAACAGAAGTGCAAGCTCATCAAAATCGCAGCAGCTCCTGTTTAAATGGCATGATGCTGTGTTATTCCAACAAGAACTGGAGAGAAGGGCTCCCGGGGTGTCCTCTACATGACCAATGTCCAACAGACAACTCTTCATCGGGCTCATTGAGCTCCGACTAATCTCTTATTTAAATGGTGAAGTCCACAGTTGAAGACTGGTAATGGGCTGAAAAAGAATGTAAGGAGTTGCCTTTGATAGAAGGTGCAGTAAAAATGCCATGATTGGACAACAATACTGAAGTATTGTCTTAGAGTTGTGTTCGTTCTTTCAATATCTTTGTTACTATTTAATCACGTTTTTATTAAAACTAAACCTGTTTAAGGTTCTGTAGTGAAACGTCTCCAAAAGATAAGCAAACAGGACCCCGATACCACATGTGCTGAAAAGAAGTGAAAAAACATTTTTAGAGCATTAATGTCAGTTCGGATATAGAGGTGGTAGGCTTCAGGTGAACAGCGGTCACAGGGCAGAGCGGGGAGCAGTGTGAATTGTATATGGAGCGGGGTAGTTGCTGGAGCAGAGCGGGGAGCAGTGTGAATTGTATATGGAGCGGGGTAGTTGCTGGAGCAGAGCGGGGAGCAGTGTGAATTGTATATGGAGCGGGGTAGTTGCTGGAGCAGAGCGGGGAGCAGTGTGAATTGTATATGGAGCGGGGTAGTTGCTGGAGCAGAGCGGGGAGCAGTGTGAATTGTATATGGAGCGGGGTAGTTGCTGGAGCAGAGCGGGGAGCAGTGTGAATTGTATATGGAGCGGGGTAGTTGCTGGAGCAGAGCGGGGAGCAGTGTGAATTGTATATGGAGCGGGGTAGTTGCTGGAGCAGAGCGGGGAGCAGTGTGAATTGTATATGGAGCGGGGTAGTTGCTGGAGCAGAGCGGGGAGCAGTGTGAATTGTATATGGAGCGGGGTAGTTGCTGGAGCAGAGCGGGGAGCAGTGTGAATTGTATATGGAGCGGGGTAGTTGCTGGAGCAGAGCGGGGAGCAGTGTGAATTGTATATGGAGCGGGGTAGTTGCTGGAGCAGAGCGGGGAGCAGTGTGAATTGTATATGGAGCGGGGTAGTTGCTGGAGCAGAGCGGGGAGCAGACATTTCCTGCCCGTTCCTTTACAGCACTGAGAAGAACTGAGGTTTTATTTTTCCATGGAGTTTGCACAAAAGAGTTATAAAAAAGATGGCAAATAAAGATGCAGTCACTCAACAGTATTTTCTATCATGCCTGTGCATGGTAGCAGTTAATTTTCCAGTTTCAAACCAAAATTAGACACTTTTATGTTTGCAGACTTGAGAATTGCATTTTTTTTTTTTTAACTTTTTTTCTTCTTTTATATTCAATGTGATTGGTGCTGCACTTTATATTTCATGATATATATTCTCCCGATTGTGGAGCTGCATTTATGCCATATAAAAATGTGAGAAACGTCATCAGTGTGTGCATCTGTCTGCAGTTATTACATAGCCTATATTGTTCTTATACATATTGTTCTTGTGCCCCAATACAGCAATGTGAACACAATTTATATATTTTCTGCACTCTTTAAATGTACGCATTTTTTCAATACCAATCAATAATAATGAGAGAGCGTCTTCGAATTGAATTAGATAACTTCTCTGAGCACTTTATGTTGGAGTTTTTCTTTGCTGATCATAGCTGGGGATTATTTATTTTTTTTACTTGGGTCAAATTATGCGATTATAATAAGGACAATTAAAAAGTATTCCTTTCTGAATGTACATTACATCTTTTCATCTGCAATCAGCAATGCAGGGGGAAAAACGGCTAGTTTATGTATTTATTATTATATTATTGTTTTTTAATACCGTGTGTGGAGCAGAGCGTTATAGGAGAAATTATTTTGCACAGTTGGAGCATCTAGAACGATAGGTTGCGGATGCAACCCTGGTTCCCTGAAAGAGAAAATAACCATCAAGGTATGGAATATTGCCATCAGGCAGTAGGGATTGGCTGAGCTTTATAGCAAAGCTGTCAATAGGCCTCCGCGCGAGCTGCCGTGTAAGCCCGCCCCCCTGGGAGCTTACTACACGCAACGCGCGGAGAGTCACTTCCTCTTTTGCTCTTCAGGCCGTGAAGGCTTCCGGAGCGACCTCAAGGCTTGATGGTTATTTTCTCTTTCAGGGAACCGGGGTTGCATCCGCAACCTATTGTTCCCTTTCAAGTCGAAAATAACCATCAAGGTATGGGAACAGTGTACCCAAGCCGTCACGAGGGAGGATTCTCGGCAGTAGGACAGACTTACGTCATAACGCAACTGCGTAAGCAGTACATCTACACATATGCGGAGCTGCGCCTCAGCGTCTATGCTCGCAATGACACCTGTCCTAAGGTGGAATAGTCACACCATATTGTCAACCACTCTACATGTCCGCAACCTGAGGCGTCATAGAGTGTAACACAGATGCTCCAAATGACGGAGCAGAGGATTCCAGTACATTCAACCGGTAGAACCTCGTAAAAGTATGTGGTGTAACCCAACTGGCTGCAGCGCAAATGTCAGACATCGGCACCCCTCTAAAGAGGGCCCAGGATGTTGCCATACCCCTAGTGGAATGTGCCTTCAACTGCCCTGGTGGCGGAAGGCCCATAGAATCATATGCTAACTGAATAGCATCCACTATCCAATGAGAAAGGCGTTGCTTAGACAACGGCTGACCCAAAGTCTTAGAACCATGGCATATGAACAGCCGTTCTGTTTGCCTCACAGTCCTTGTGCGGTCAATATAACACCTCAATGCCCGCACAGGGCAGAGCATGTGTAACCACTCTTCCTCTGGGGAAGAAAAAGGAGGAGGATGGAACGCCATCAACTCGACTGGTTGGTTCATATGAAACGGGGATATGACCTTGAGTAAAAAGGCTGGATTTGGACGCATGGAGACCTTAGAACCGTCTCCTGCGAAACGAGTACATGATGAATGCGCCAAAAGTGCATGTAACTCGCCCACGCGTTTTGCTGATACCACTGATAGCAAAAACGCAGTCTTTATAGACACAAACTTCATATCCACAGGGCTTCTAGCACCACATCAAGGCTCCATGACGGTAAACTGGTCGTCCTTGGAGGCCGCAAGCGTCTTGTGCCTTTTAGGAACTGAGATGCCAGAAAATGGCAACCAGGTGATAACCCGTCAATGCGTACATGGCAAGCCGAAATGGCGGCTAAATACACTTTAAGTGTAGAGGGAGATTTCCCCTCATCTAGCAGCTTCTGCAGAAACTGTAATATCACTGCCATAGGGCAGGAAACCGGGTCATGGCCCTCAGCCAGACACCAACTTTGAAACAATTGCCACTTATACGCATACTGTGACCTAATAGAGGGCGCTCTCGCACTCTGAATGGTCGATATAACCGCCGTCGACAGGCGCTCCCGCTCAGGGGCCAAGCCCATAACTGCATGAGTTTGGGGTTTGGGTGCCATATCCCTCCTTGGGCTTGGGACAACAGGTCCACTCGCAGAGGGAGCTCCCTCGGGCGACCGTGCAACAACTGCACCAGACTCGGGAACCACATCCTCCGAGGCCACCGAGGAGCGATCAGAATCACTGTCGCTTGCTCTACCCTGACCTTCTCCAAGAAGGCGGGGAGCATCGGAATCGGTGGAAATGCATACAGGAGCCCTGGCGGCCATTCGTGAGCCAGTGCATCGACTCCTAGGGGGCTGTCGAGGTCCTTCACCGAGAACCATAGGGGACAGTGCGTGGTCTCTCGCGAAGCGAAGAGATCGACTTGCGCTGTGCCGAACCATTCCCAAATGTGCTCTACCACCCGAGGGTGAAGACGCCATTCGCCTGCAAGAGGACCTCCTCTGGACAGGAGATCTGCTGCGTAATTGACTCTGCCCGGTAGGTGAACCGCACGCAGAGAGGCTAAACGCGGTTGTGCCCAAAGCAACAGCCGTGTTACCATCTGGTGAAGACCGGGGGACCGCAAGCCACCCTGGCGGTTGATATACGCCACTACCGTGGTGTTGTCTGACCGCACTAGCACGTGCTTGCCTAGAAGCACTGGCAAGAAGTGCCGAAGGGCGAGGTCCACCGCTCTGAGTTCCAGAGCATTGATGTGGGCCGACCTCCAGGGTCCTGACCACACTCCGCGAGTCCCCGACCCGTTCCAGACTGCTCCCCTTCGGAAGATGGGACCCAAGCGTACGCCCTGGCGGATGTTCGACGGAACTTTCCACCAGCGCAGTGCTTCCCAGCAGGTTCGGGATACCCTCAACCTGCGGTGTTTGTCTCTCCGCGGATGCAACGCGAAGGCATTGAACCAGGCCTGCAGAGGTCTCTGGTGTAGTAAGCCCAAAGGAAGGACTTGCGAGGCGGCAGCCATCAACCCCAGCATGCGCTGACACAGCTCCATGCTGACTGTTTCTCTCAACCTGAATAGGGAGAGACACCGCTCCAGCGAGGCAACTCTTTGTGTCGACAGGGTCGCTTCCATGGACACTGAGTCCAGATGCAGACCCAAGAATTCGGTCTGTTGGCTCGGCACGAGACGGCTCTTTTCTGAATTGACCTTCAGACCTAACCGCTGAAGATGGTCTGTAACCATCACTGTGTGCTGTTCCAACTGCTCCTTCGACTGCGCGCAGACAAGCCAGTCGTCCAGATGGTTCAGCAGTCGGATGCCTTGAGGCCGCAAGGGAGCTAAAATGGCATCCATACATTTGGAAAAGGTTCGAGGAGCTAGTGACAGGCCGAATGGGAGGACACAAAACTCATACACCCTGCTCTGGAATGCAAAACGCAGATACTTCCTGTGACCCGGGCAGATGGGAACGTGAAATTATGCATCTGTCAGGTCCACGGTGGTGAACCAGTCGCTGTGTCGGACTGACTGGATGATGTGCCTGTGCGTAAGCATCCTGAACGATAACCGCCGTAGGTATTTGTTCAGTACTCGCAGATCTAAAATAGGGCGGAACCTGCCGTCCTTTTTGGGCACTAGGAAGTATTTGGAATAGAACCCCTGGTCGATCAGAGCAGGGTCTACTTGTTGAATGGCACGCTTCCTGAGCAATGCCTGTATTTCCACATTCAGAGCTGAGGACTGAACCGGGTCCTTCACTGCAGTTACGACCACCCCCCTGAAGGGGGGAGGCTTTAACTGGAACTGAAGGGTGTACCCAGTGGATATAGTTTTGCGCACCCAGATATCGTTGGTGCATTGTTGCCAGAACTGGAGCTGTGGAACAGTGTAAGGGTGGGCTAACAGCTGTCTGGATGCCTCAGGGCTCCTTTGGCTGTGCTCGCTCACGAAGTGCCTGGCCAGAGCCACGAGGACGTGACCTGCCACCTCCTCTAGGGCGCCATTCTACGCGCCGCGGTTTTGCAAACTCAGGCTGGCCGCGCGCTGATGGACCTACGGGGGAGGTCCTACTACCCTGTGGTTGCGCCTGCTGCTGTGGCGGTGTCCTACGCCATGGCTGTTCCTGAGGCCGCTTTGGCTGGAACTGTTTATTTGGCCACATCTTAGCCATCTGTAGCAATGCCTCCCGCGCCTTGATGGAGCGTTGCAACATCTCCTCCACCGCCGGACCAAATGTGTGTCCGGGTGTAATCGGAGCATCCAGCAAAGGGGCCTTATCAGGCTCCTGCACTCTCGCCTGCGAGAGCCAGAGCTGTCTTCTGGCCACCACCATAGACGCGATGCACCTGCCCTGAGCCCGCGCGTTGAGCTGGGCTAGCTTCACCAGCAGCTGACTGAGTGTGCCTAGCTCGCTTCTGAGGGCCGCAGAAGGGCACTCAGGTAGGTCTCGAAGGAGTGCCGGCTTGTAAACCGTCAGTAGACTGGCTATATTAGACAGTCTAACTGCCTCCGTGGCCGCAGAGTACCCTTTTTTCAGGTGTATCTCTGTGGTCCTGCTTTGCTTATTGGGGCAAGCTGGGTCTTTAGTAAGCCCAGATAGTGTCGGCGTCTTCACTAACGCGGCGAACGCAGCGTCCACCGGTGGAAAGGACGCTAAACCGGCCTCACTAGCACCCTGCATAGTAAAGGCCGAAGCCTTGCGAGACATCGCAGGAGCAGAGGCCGAAGCCCCCCAAGTAGACTGCACCTCTTTAACAAAGTCCGGGAATGCCGGAAGCATCCTGGACTGATGGGACTGGGCTGAAGGCGACTCAAACGGACTCAGCGACCTGATCCGAGTGCTGGGAGGCTACCTCAGCCTCTATACTGTCCCCTTCCAGGATGTCAGATGCATCCCTGGAAATGGCATCGATATCCTAGTCCTTTTGAGGTTGCAGTGGAAGGGAAACGGCCAATGGAGGTTGTAGAGGAACCACTGGCTGGTTGGCGACGGACCCAGTGAGTTGTTCTGGGGCTCGAGGCACTGCATTAGCTAGGGACATGAGAAGAGACTGCTGTCCCATCATCATCTCCATGAACTGAGATAGCTCTACAACCCCTGACCTGTCTCTGCATCGCCTGTCGCGACGAGGGGAACGAGAGCGTCCTCTACGTCGAGGCGATCTGGAGGGCGACCTAGACTCCCGACGAGGGCATACCCTAGAAGGGGAGGGGCTGCGAGCCCTAGCACGTCTGGTGGGGGACCTCTGACCAGCTGTAATCTGGGAGGCTGGGCTCGTGGAGAGCTGCAGTCGCCCTGGCGGCGTCGCCGTAGACGACGGCGGGGCTGAAATGGTGTGGGAAGATCCCGAGGAGGGAGAGTGCCCACCCACTGATTTCTTAGCCCTTTGCCGAAGGGTGCGTGTCTGAAAACCAGCACAATGGTGGCAAAAAGCCCTATCCGCCAGCGCGGATGCGGCGTGTTCTGGCCCAAGATATGCCACGCACTCATCGTGCGGGTCACTGGCAGGCAGCTTTGCCTGGCAAGACGTGCAACGATGGAAGCCCGACATTTCCGTCGAGCACGACATCGAAGGTGCGTCGAGCACCGAGCGTCGAGAGTTGAGCGTCGAGCATGTAGTGTCGAAGCGCCGAGCAAACCGTACAGCTACCACGCGGTGTGGAACACACAGCAGTGGAAGATTTATAGAGGGCTGCAGAGCAGACTCCACATACACACGCGGTCTAGCCAGGCAAGACCGAGGCTGCAAATAAAATATATATATATATATATAACAAATATATAATATATATACAAAACCCCCAAAACACACAATTAATATTAGAATAATATACTAATAAAGAGAAGACGAAGACCACGAGGTTAAACAAAAACACGATGCCGAAGCAAAGCGTGAAAGGATATATAAAGTAATATATAAAATATATATATACAATTATATAACCAAATTTACCAACAATAAATGCAACTGAAATAAACTCGGAGAAGGGGCAAAAACCAGCTTCTCAAGCCTAAACTCAATGAGTACAGACAGATACAAGCTCTAGTACCTACCGCTACCGATGCTGAAGACAAAAGAGGAAGTGACTCTCCGCGCGTTGTGTGTAGTAAGCTCCCAGGGGGGCGGGCTTACACGGCAGCTCGCGCGGAGGCCTATCGGCAGCTTTGCTATAAAGCTCAGCCAATCCCTACTGCCTGATGGCAATATCCCATACTTTGATGGTTATTTTCAACCTGAAAGGGAACTCAAATTGTACATGTTGATGTACAATAAGACACCCTACACACCACGTGCCAACTTATGATAAATCACTATAGTAACTATTAAATTGAACCATATATTCTAAGTTTTTAAAATAGTAGCCAGATTATGTTTTAAGTTCAACAGGTAAATCAAATCCAAAAATATTACTCCTCTGACAGCAAAAGTCATAGGATTACATGTTATTGTCTTACCTCTTATTAGAACTAGCAGCATCCCCAACTGTGTTCCTGAATTGGAAAGCATGTGGCTTCCTTTTCCTCTTTGTCTTTATCATTCTCCAGCTAGCTTCAGCGCCACTAATTGCTAAATCACCTCACAATCATCTACAAGTGACATGACCCCCGATTTCTTTTTACTGCTTCTTGTTCGGAGATAAGAAGTCTTGTAGTGTGAGTCTAAATGCCTCTGTAATTTTCGTCAGCACTACAGGCTCCACACCTGATAACCACTGTCAGGCTCTGCATGCTGAGAATTCTTCCCAACACCTGAAGCTGAGATGTGAGAGAAGCCAGATCACCGGATACGCAGGCCAGGTGAGCTGTACAATATGAAATTGGGGTTGCTTTAGCGATCACATGAATGCTTGCCCTTGGAAACTAGGACAAAGTGATTCAGTTACTACTTTCAATCATATAGCAGCATGTGATTTACTCATAAAACTATTTGGACTAACTTGAGATTTGAGTCACTGTCCTAAGAAAAAGATGTTGGGTTGGGGGACATGTGTAGCTAGATTAGCAAAGCTTTTTAGTCAGAAATGTTATTAGTACAATTGGGACACAGCTATGGCCATTGGGGAAGCATTGTACTGGTATGCTTAAACAACAGTAATATACCTACAGTGAAAAATAAAGAAGAAAAAGGGGACAGTAATCAACTGCAACAGAAAAAGACATTGTAGTTAAAGATAAAACCATAGTGTAGAGCCGGCACTATTCCAGTAGGATATGCTGGTACCTAATAAATATCCCTCCCAGGGGCAAAGTTCATTTGATAGGGTTTATCTGATAGCATTAATCTTGCCCTAGGTATTTATTAGGTACCAGCACCTCCTACTGGAGCACTGCTGGTTCTATGGTTGCCATTTTTAAAAGTTACTTATCAACACAATTGCTTAACACAGTCCCATCCAAAATACACTAAAGAAATGACAGTAAATCAGAATGCTCTTCACTTTGGCGGTTGCATAAAAAAAAAACAAAATACAGTCCAGCAACAAACAAATGAGAAACCTGCTGGGTCTTACCCACATACAGTAGCAGAACATCTGTACAGCGCTGTCTTGACTGGCTACACATGCACAGATGTGTTTTTATCCTGCCATGAGGAGTGGAACTGGGTGTGATGAAATTAAGACTCAAAAATAGTCTAAATGGTTCATACAGCTGGGCTGGGGTCTAAATTATTCATATAGCTGGGCTGGGGTCTAAATGATTCATACAGCTGGGCTGGGGTCTAAATGATTCATACAGCTGGGCTAGGGTCTAAATGATTCATACAGCTGGGCTGGGGTCTAAATGATTCATACAGCTGGGCTGGGGTCTAAATGATTCACACAGCTGGGCTGGGTCTAAATGGTTCATACAGCTGGGCTGGGGTCTAAAATATTCACACAGCTGGGCTGGGTCTAAATGATTCATACAGCTGGGCTGGGTCTAAATGGTTCATACAGCTGGGCTGGGGTCTAAATGATTCACACAGCTGGGCTGGGTCTAAATGGTTCATACAGCTGGGCTGGGGTTTACTTGATTAATACAGCTGGGCTGGGTCTAAATGATTCATCGGCATTGGCCAGAAAGGATACATCGGCCCTGGTCACAGAGGAACCACATCATGACATAGCAGGGAGGCATGTGCTGGATAAGAAGCTGGCAGCGGAACATTTCAAGCTTCTGCACTAGTGCAATAGCTGTTGAGGAGAGTTTGGCTAAAAAGATAATTGTGGCGTTATGTGGGAGAACGAAGAAACGAAAACTCTTTTAGCAATCTGGGCTGACTCTCAAATACTGAAAAAGTGAATGGGCGCTGTGCAGAATATACACATGCTTTCCATTGCAGCATCCATTACCAGCCCAGGCCTGCAGTGGAAATGAAGCATAACTGGCTCCAATAGGATAATTACTATAAAAACAACTGAATGCTTTGAACACCAGAAAGGAAATGATCATGAACTCTACTCTCCAAGTCAAAAGTTTAGCTCCCAAAGAAATTAACAGCACTGGAAGGCAGATAGTATCATCGGCAATGTGTATATTAAAAAGAAAAATCTTAATTATATGTTTCAGAGCTTGCTTTTGTGTGGAGTAATTGAGGTCATTCAAACCCATCAATTGTGTTCGATAATGATGGTCTTTCACTAATGGAGCTGCCAGTGCCACTGTCATCTAAACAGTCATTAAATGGAAAGAAGCAGCTCTGTGTTGATTCGGCTGACACCCTTCACAGCATGTGGTCTGTGGATGAAGATTAACCCTCACTCTGCATAAAGCAAGTCCTTTAGAAAATGACACTCAAAGAAAATCTTTTAAAATGTTCAATTCAAAAAGGCTGGTGACTCACAAGCAGATTACAGCATGACGTGTTGAATGTATTCTGATTTCCACAAGTGCACCTCATCGCTACAAAATGGCATGTAAACAAATGGCAAAATGCACCGCTGTCTCTCTTGCTACACAAAGTTAGAAATTGTTCGGGCTCTTGAAAAAAACCTGAATCAGACACAAGTCGCTGAGCAATTTGGTATTTCCCGTTCTGGTGAGCTGCTTCACCATTCTGTTAAATAATGTGCATGTCTTGTATATTGCTGCTGCATTTTGTAACGTGTGTAGGGGTGCTGTGTAAATTTAGTTTGACAGTTAGTTTATTAATGTTCAGTTAACCCTCAGTAACTCCCATTATTTTTGCCTCTGCCATCTGCCTGAAACACACCAGCCAGCTAATTTCATAGTACATGGCGATTCAAGCTTTTTGACCATGTTGTTTTGCTTTAGTTTTATTAATGTTAGTTTGTCTGTTAAGTTATTATTATTATTATAGTTTATTAACATAGACTTGCCTTTTACTTATTCAATTAATTTCATATGTTGATGCACGTACATCATGACAAGTAATACATATGTATTTATTTATTCATTGATTCATATTGTGTCTGGTGGCTAACTCCGTCTTTGGTTATAAGAACTCTTTGCTTGCTTCCCGAGGGGTGTTCTCTTAGACGGAGAGTACAGTACAGTTAGAATAAATTAAAATGATCCTTATTTGTGCTGTAACATTGAAGTAGAAAAGCAATAAGACCCTCCACATCAGGGCTTACCAGGCATTCTTCTCGGCCGGAGCCCATTACCCAACTCATCCATAATGCCTGGTAATGCCCGATGTGGAGGGCGGATATACATTCCACATACTGTAGTGTGATAGCCAGGTAGCCAGCCAACTGGTGTGGTTGTTTCAGATGGAAAGTTTGAAAGTTCCAGTACTAAAAGGATGCATTGTCTACCAGGTTCAATCCATGAGGAGACAAGGTCTGAAGTCTGTTGAAACGTAGCTCATTATTCATTTTCAGTTAATCAATTACCTTTCTTCTGAAAATTAGGATCCTATTCTGTCTGTGGGTATGTGTGTGTGTGTAGTAAAATATACAGTACTTATAGGTTTGCTCCCCTTCAACATAAATGTTTTAATCACTCAACTTTTCTTAATTGGAACACCATGAAACAGGTTTAGTCACTTTCAGTTTCAGAGTGGTTTCTGAGTGGGGTGGAACGTATGCAAAGGATCAGAAAAATGTGTTACTATAAAAGGTGAGTGATTTGTGAGCCCCTGAAAATACACGTTGAAAATGAGCAAGCCTAAATACTGTATGACACAGTCCTTCTGTTAAACCAGACATCTGAATACCACAACTTTATAGCCGTTGGTCAAAGAACACATATGTTTTGTATTAGTTAACCTGTAGTAAAATCTAACATTTTTAGTAAAACATTCAGTGAAATATCTGGCTGTGCTGTATACTGGATGGTACCGATGTTCTGTACTCAGCCTGCCTGCTAATGAAGCTGTGTTTTGGATTCAGAGAGATGACTGTGTGGCCTGTCCAGATTATACATTCTAATCTGAGAAGGATCATGAAGCTGTCCTACTCTGGGATTCCAGCGTCTTTACAATATTTATGTAAAACCATCATAAACAACATGGCAGTGTGTGGTGGGGGTCCTCATTGGTCTTTTTGGTCCAAGACACCTGTCGGTTCCTGCAGTTTCTTCACTTTAATCCCAGCAATGATTAGGAGTGTCGTACACTGTGGTCAGCCTTGAGTTTTCCACTCCTTGAACCTGTCACAGCGTATCTTCATCTGTCTCCTTGTTATCTCAACCCAGCAAGCTGAGGTCATTTCACAGATTGCAAGCAAATACAAGAACATTCGTCAAAGGCTTCAGTGGAGTCATGAGGGATGAGGCATCCGGAGCAGGCTGGCCCACTGAGTACGGAAGCAGGCAGAGGAAGTCTAGTCAGCCACAAGCATTCAAGTAGGTCATGTAATTGGGAAGGCATTTTGGCAAGTTTCAATATTTATAATTGTACACATTATAGTAAACTGTAATTGTGTAGTAAACAAAGTTGTAGTAAATATAAGTTAATAACTTCAATTCCCGAAATAATATTTTGCCAAATTGTTCATCAAACAAACTCTGATATAATTACTTGGTGACAGCAATGAAGAGCCACAGTATTCATGTGTGAATTTCCCCCCTAGCGATTGTTGCTATCTTACTCACAACAATCTGACGAGGGCCCAGACCCAGGTACCATAGAGATTATTGGAGCCCACTTTGTTTACATTTGCTGGAGAGAGTTGCTTAAAATCATTTGAATGCTAAAGTTTCTTCTAAGAACCTAAACCACTGCATTATAGTATTAGGAGAAATGACACAATACTTAGGTTAAACTTCCACACCTATCAACAATCAATTTAAGCATCATTTTAAGAAGAAGACTTTATGAGTGAAAAAAACAACAACCTGAAAACATTAAAACAACATGGTGTAGCATGGATTTAGCATGAGAAAGCAGCCTGTTCGTGTTTGACTTTCATATTTCCTCACAACGCCACCTGACCCCCAGGAAACTGTCTGCATTATTTTTACAGTGTTTCTGAACCAGCCAGGGCAGGTGTGTTGCTGATACATTCTGTGCTTCGTAAATCCTCAGTGATTGCTGTGTGAATCTGCAGAGGTGACATCTTAAGCCCTTTCCAATTGTGAACACTGCCACTTACCAAAGTCAAAAATAGATTCCTAAATCTGGGTCTTTGCACAGCAAAATAAGATCGCTTATTACATAAGAAACCTTCAGGCGAAAGGAGGCCTTTTCAGCATTTTGGACTCTGGGTTTGTGGGATTCAAATTTTTAATCTGGGTTTGTGGGATTAAAATACTCTTCAGCTCAGAGTATGTCATGGTTGTTATGAATCAACAAGTTCTGCTCTAGCAAGCCTAATGTCCTGTTCATCAGTCTTCCAAGGACATTTAGTTTTTTTGCCTTACCATGCACTTAATTGAAACAGCAGTTCACTTGTTATACCATTGTCAGCAATGACAACACTATTGGCCTGGTCAAGGGGGCACTGATACAGTGTTACTGATGTGCTACCATGGTACTGCAATGGATGGATGACCAGTGCATAGGTGTTCAGTATGCAATACACTTATAACTTTAAGGTCTGTTTCAAAACTCTTTTCAAAATGGCCACTCTAGTGCACTGATAGTGTCAGCATTATTGCCCACATTGTCAAACAGGCAACACAGCAACAGGTAACACAGCAATAACGATCCATGATGTGGTACGGAACAGAAATGCCAGAGCACTAGTTATGTTTTTTTTTTTTTTTTGGTTTATCACTCTTCCTGCAGTGATCTCAAACCCCGGTACACTAGAGCAGCCATTTTGAAAAGAGCTTTGAAACAGACCAAGGGCCCTATTTAGCAAATACGTGCGCAGCCGGGGGGAGTAAGGTTACAACCAATAAGGATTCAACATTCCCTTTAAGAGCACCTGTGCGTCTGCGAGAGCAAACGGAGGGTATTTGGAAACCAAAAAAAAGAAGAAAGGAGACAAAAGTGCAAAAAAATAAAAAATGTCCAGTAGCCCAAGTGAGGAGGATGACCAAGCCCCTCAAGCAAGGCTTCAATTTTTTTTTAGCAGCCTGGAGGTGGAGAGTGAATACTTACGAAAATAAAAAATAAAAAAAGTAATCTATAAGGCTTTCTCTGACATGCCTGGCACTTGCAGCATCTGCAACCTCCACCACTGGGGCTTCAAGTTCAGTATCTGCTTCCCTCAAACCCTGTAGTCTTTCCTCTGGAAGTTCAACATCACATCCATTACGGAGAGCTATGTTGTGTAAAACACAACAAGCCAGGATGATATTGCTAACCTTCTGAGGAGTATACTGTAGTGTTCCCCCAAAGACATCCAAACATCGGAATCTCATTTCGAGGGTTCCAAACATTTGCTCAATTAAGTACGAGTGCATTTAGAGGTACGGTTATACCTCTGTTCGGCAGGTTGTGGGGTTGAGTAGCGGTGTCATTAGCCACCGCTTACCTGCTGTCCCCTATCAACCAGCCAATCATCCTGCTGAAACGCAGCTGCCACCTGCGAATTAGCAAGGATAAACAAGTCATGCGCAGAGCAGCGATAGTTTGCATACACATTTGTGATGTAGTTGTTGGCATCACAGATCACACACTACTTGCACGTTGACAGAATAGGTCCCCTTAGGTCCCCTGTAGAGGTGCCTATTCTGTGTTGGTGTGTGTATCTGCGCGTGTGTACAATCAAAGGCTCCCAGGACACCAGGATGTTTTTTTGAATGGGTAGATTGCTGTATGTGCATTTATGACAGCCCCAAAATAGTAAGGCAGTGTAAATATCTATATACAGACGTGCTCAAATTTGTTGGTACCCCTGCACAAAAAAACGAAGAATGCACAATTTTCTCTGAAATAACTTGAAACTGACAAAAGTAATTGGCATCCACCATTTTTTATTCCATATTTAATAGAAATCAGACTTTGCTTTTGATTTTTTATTCTACATAATATTGTAAATAATAAAACAAATGAAAATGGCATGGCAAAAATGATGGGACCGCTAACCTAATATTTTGTTGCACAACCTTCAGAGGCAATCACTGCAATCAAACGTTTTCTGTAGCTCTCAATGAGACTTCTGCACCTGTTAACAGGGAGTTTGGCCCACTCTTCCTGAGCAAACTGCTCCAGCTGTCTCAGGTTTGATGGGTGCCTTCTCCAGACTGCAAGTTTCAGCTCTTTCCATAGATGTTCGATAGGATTCAGATCAGGACTCATAGAAGGCCACTTCAGAATAGTCCAATGTTTTGTTCTTATCCATTCTTGGGTGCTTTTAGCTGTGTGTTTTGGGTCATTATCCTGTTGGAGGACCCATGACCTGCGAATGAGACAGAGCTTTCTGACACTGGGCAGTATGTTTCGCTCCAGAATGCCTTGATAGTCTTGAGATTTCATTGTGCCCTGCACAGATTCAAGGCACCCTGTGCCAGGCGCAGCAAAGCAGTCCCAAAACATAACCGAGCCTCTTCCATGTTTCACTGTAGGTATGGTGTTCTTTTCTTTGAAAGCTTCATTTTTTCATCTGTGAACATAGAGCTGATGTGACTTGCCAAAAAGCTCCAGTTTTGACTCATCTGTCCAAAGGACATTCTCCCAGAAGGATTGTGGCTTGTCAATATGCATTTTAGCAAATTCCAGTTTGGCTTTTTTATGTTTTTCTGTCAAAAGTGGAGTCCTCCTGGGTCTTCTTCCATGGAGCCCACTTTCGCTCAAAAAGCGACGGATGGTGCAATCAGAAACTGACGTACCTTCACCTTGGAGTTCAGCTTGTATCTCTTTGGCAGTTATCCTTGGTTCTTTTTCTACCATTCGCACTATCCTTCTGTTCAATCTGGGGTCGATTTTCCTCTTGCGGCCGCGCCCAGGGAATTTGGCTACAGTTCCATGGACTTTAAACTTCTTAATAATATTTGCAACTGTTGTCACAGGAACATCAAGCTGCTTGGAGATGGTCTTGTAGCCTTTACCTTTACCATGCTTGTCTATTATTTTCTTTCTGATCTCCTCAGACAACTCTCTCCTTTGCTTTCTCTGGTCCATGTTCAGTGTGGTGCACACAATGATACCAAACAGCACAGTGACTACTTTTCTCCATTTAAATAGGCTGAATGACTGATTACAAGATTGGAGACATGTGTGATACTAATTAAAGAAACTAATTCGTTTGAAATATCACTATAATCCAATTATTTATTATCTTTTCTAAGGGGTACCAACAAATGTGTCCTGGCCATTTTAGAATATCATTGTAGAATAAGCAATAATTCATCTCTTTTCACAGCTTCTTTGCTTTATTCTATGACATACCAAAGGCATGCAAGTATACATGATAAAATAGCTTTTAATTTCATCACTTTTCAGGAGGAATGAAGCATTATTTCAATGAGCTGTAAGGGTACCAACAAATTTGAGCACGTCTGTATATCAACCATAGAGCACAAATAGTGTCCCGGCCATCCTTTTCTTATATATATATATATATATATATATATATATATATATATATATATATATATATTATCTTATTGTATTTTTATAGAGGGCATGGGAAGTATTTACTGTAAATAGGCAGTTAATTAAAAAGAGTGGAGGACTGTACATTACCATTACTGTCGCTAATGAGAAGCTATGGTAACTACATTATTTTTCTGTGCGAGGTCTGTTTATGTCAAAATGAAAAAAAAATCGGATAATGTTTAATGAAAAAAATATATGTATGTAGTTAAAACATAATGTATACTTAGTGTACTGCGTTTCCGGTTTTTTCCGATTTTTTTTTTTTAACTGAGCATCGGTTTTTACTGATTTATACTCGATTTTTATCTACTATTCAATATTTTCCCAGTACTATTTTCTAGGAGATACACAATATTTTGATTAAAATGCTGTTTTATTTTGACACCGACATTGTAATAAGCAGCCCTGTACTTTTAGACGCCAGAGGATCAAATACCGTTCAGACGTGTTTCTCTGTTCACTTGATTATGTTGGCCAATCAAAGTCTGATTATTGTGGCAATTGCTGAGCGTGGTAACTACTAGCTTGATCAAAAACTACATTGAAATACATGAAAATATTATATTTGTAGTGGATGAGGAATGGGGAGAAAACGTAAATCAGTTTATGAATATTCAAAAGAACACAAATGTTTTGAAGTATACAAAAAGCAAAAATAGCAGAAGTGGGTCAGATGAGGCAGAGGATGCACAGCGCTGCAAATACTGCTGCATTGAGGTACATGTTCACACTGACAATAAAAGAACATACTGAAAAATAAGAGACTCATTAAACTAAAACAAGAAAGTGAACTGAGGGACAAGCAATCCTTTTATGCTGCTTTTACACTCGCTTTAATAAAAGAGAACGCAGAATGACTGTGTTAATGAGTTTGTCAGAGCCGCGCTGTGCTTTGCTGGACAGCCACTGTTTATTGCAGAGAGGTGTGTATTGGTGACTTCGTGCGACAGTACTGTCCATCAGCTAAAACACTGCCTAACGCCGACAATCTTAATTGTAAATAATTGACAGAAAATGGTGATGCGTTAGTTGGTAAACTTATGGAAAGCATTGATGGAAATGTCCAGTGTGATTTTTGACATGCATTGTCCAGTTCTTTTAATGATTTCAAGAATTACCAGCTAACTTGGGAAAATGTGGTTTCGACTTGTACAGATTCTGCTTCATCATACATGCCAGGGACATTAAACTAATCAGAAACCAGAACTGCTACACAACATATTCCACATGTAAGTGTATATACTGGGGTTTTTACCCCCGTTTTTTTTTTTGTTTTTTTTTTTTACAGATGTTTCAATTGAAAACAATGTTTTACTTTTATTTTCCCCTATTTTATATATGTAAAATAAACTCTGAACAATTCCTAGGATGAAAACCAAAAATGCAGACATTTGTGAAAAATAAAACGAAAAATTATAAAAATTTAAAATAATTTCACGGGGCTCCATGGATGAGTGTGGCTGGTCAGCACCTTTGACCATTGTTCCATAGTCCGAGTTCTGTGTTCTTGTGCATATTTTAGCCTTTTAGTCTTGTTCCCCTTTCTTAACAGAGGTATTCTTACTGCAACACATCCCTTAAGTCCTGATTTCAAGAGTGACCTTCATACTGTTGATTTGATGGACAATGACACCTGTGCCTTCTGCCAGTTCTGTTGTCAATTCAAAGCTTTCTTTCGACTACTTAAGGATATTATCTTCAAGTATTGCTCATCCCTTGTTATACAGCTTTTTGGGTCTTCCAGTCCTGGGTTTGACAATTACAGATGATGTTTCTCTGTACTGTTGATTATGTTTTGGATACCACACCTTGAAAATCGAGTGATGTGAGCTATTTCACTGTTTTTCCTTCTTTATGCAAGTCAAGAAGAATATAAGAACATAAGAAAGTTTACAAATGAGAGGAGGCCATTCAGCCCATCTTGCTCGTTTGGTTGTTAGTAGCTTATTGATCCCAGAATCTCATCAAGCAGCTTCTTGAAGGATCCCAGGGTGTCAGCTTCACCAACATTACTGGGGAGTTGGTTCCAGACCCTCACAATTCTCTGTGTAAAAAAGTGCCTCCTATTTTCTGTTCTGAATGCCCCATTATCTAATCTCCATTTATGACCCCTGGTCCTTTTTTCTTTTTTCAAGTCAAAATCTGATCCCTGTGGTACTCCACTGGTTACCTCACTCCATTTTGAGGTTTCTCCTCTAATCAGTACTTTCTGTGTTTTACCTGTTAACCACTCCCTAATCCATGTGCATGCATTTCCTTGAATCCCTACTGCGTTCAGTTTGAGAATTAATCTTTTATGCTGGACTTTGTCAAAAGCTTTCTGGAAATCTAAATAAACCATGTCGTATGCTTTGCAGTTATCAATTTTCAATGTTGCATCCTCAAAAAAGTCAAGTAGGTTAGTTAGACACGATCTCCCTTTCCTAAAACCATGTTGGCTGTCTCCCAGGATATTGTTACCATATAGGTAATTTTCCATTTTGGATCTTATTATAGTTTCCATAAGTTTCCATATAATAGAAGTCAGGCTTATTGGTCTGTAGTTACCTGGTTCGGTTTTGTCTCCCTTTCTGTGGATCGGTATTACGTTTGCTATTTTCCAGTCTGTCGGTACTACCCCTGTGTCAAGAGACTGTTGCATGATCTTGGTTAGCGGTTTGTAAATAACTTCTTTCATTTCTTTGAGTACTATCGGGAGGATCTCATCTGGCCCAGGGGATTTGTTTATATTAAGAGCCCCTAGTCCCTTTAACACTTCTGCCTCTGTTATGCTAAAGTTATTTAAAATTGGATAGGAACAGGTCGACATGTCGGGCATGTTGTCCGTGTCCTCCTTTGTAAAAACCTGTGAAAAGTAATCATTTAATATATTTGCTATTTTTTTTTCTTCATCTATGATTTTGCCATTTGTGTCTCTTAGACATTTAACCTCCTCTTTGAATGTTCTCTTGCTGTTATAATATTGGAAAAATATTTTGGAATTGGTTTTAGCCCCTGTGGCAAAGTGGTAAAGACGTGCAGGTGAGTGCAGTGCAGAGTAATCACACAGACAACGTTTGTACAGGTGCAAGGGTGTTTATTTAATTTAATAAATGTCCAGAGCCTTAAGGCAAACCTGCAAATAATAACAGTGTTGGAAGTGATACAGCGGCGTGTATCGCTTCGGTTTGTAATCCCACGGGTTTGACCCGTAACCCAAAGTCCCGTTCCGTCACCCACACAAAACACAAAACACAGACACAATTAGACAGTGCGTGATTCTAGTGCTAGTGGTGAAAACAAAGACAGTTCCGATAGTGGAAAAGGTGAATGGTGAAGTCAGTGTTTTTGCTGGCCTGCGGCTGCAGCTCCGTAATCAGTAATCTTGCTCAGTAATCTTCAGTGAAAACAACACACAAGACACACAGTGTTAATACACAGACACGAAAACACTCACGGTTTTTCACAGTATGGGCTCCTTCTCGGTTATTTAACTTAACCATATGCAAAGGAACAGATCACTCAAGCCATGCCCCCTATTTATACCCTCGCCCCTGACCCCGAGGTTAACGAGCGCATCCGCTCCTCCAGTCCTTGGATGCCACTTACCGTCCGGGTCAATGAGCTGTGGTTCCCTTGCTCTGCCCCCTTCCTAAATGACCGACTTCCACCTACCCTACGGAATAAATTGTCGTGCCATTTAATTAAGGGTACTCTGTTCCTCTTGCACCATGCCCTCACAGGTCGAGAGGGAGATCTAACACCAAGAGTCATTCGATCTCTGTCACATATCCCACCGCTCAGAGTGGAGCCGAAGGAACACTCGGCTGAATCTACCTTTCCCATTACTCCCCCCTCCCGGGAAAAATTATCCGCATTTTGGTGGTCTTTCCCTGCACGGTGTACCATGTGATACATGAAGGGCTGCAATGCCAGATACCACCGAGTTATCCGGACATTGCTGTCCTTCATTGTGCTTAACCACTTGAGTGGGGCGTGGTCAGTGACGAGATCAAATGAGTGTCCCAGCAGGTAGTATCTCAAAGAGTGAGTAGCCCATTTGATGGCCAAACACTCTTTTTCGACAACGGAGTAGTTGCGCTCCCGAGGGAGCATTTTTTTACTTATATACAGAACAGGATGTTCTACTCCGCCTACCATTTGGGACAGGACTGCACCCAAACCGACATCCGAAGCATCGGTGTGGAGGATGAATCTCTTAGTGAAGTCTGGAGTGATGAGAGCAGGGGCCTGGCAAAGTCTCTGCTTAACAATATCCAACGCCCCCTGACATTCTTCTGACCACTTAATTGAATTTGGTGCGCTCTTTCTGGTGAGGTCAACTAAGGGATTAACCACTGTGGCATACTCGGGGATAAAGCGACAGTAATAACCGACTAACCCCAATAGAGACCTCACCTGAGCCTTGGTTTTGGGGATTGCCGCGTCCACCAAGGCCTGGACCTTGGAGACAACGGGTTTCACCCTGCCATTCCCCATTATAAATCCCAAATATTGTGTCTCTTTCTTGGCAAACGCACATTTTCGCAAGTTAGCTGTCAGCCGGGCTGCCCTTAGAGACTGAAGGATGGCTGTGATCCTGGCCAAATGCTCTCGCCAGGTGGAGCTGTAAATAACCAAATCATCAATATACACTGCCGCATATTCACGATGTGGGTGTAAAACCTGGTCCATCAGTCTCTGGAAGGCAGCAGGCGCACCATGTAACCCAAATGGCATGGTTGTAAAATGAAACAGCCCCTCTGGTGTTGAAAATGCGGTTTTCTCTCTAGAACTACTAGTTAACGGGATCTGCCAGTATCCCTTCGTCAGGTCCAGAGTGGAGATAAACCTTGCCGTCCCCAGTCTATCTAGAAGATCGTCGACCCGGGGCATGGGATATGCATCAAAATTGGCAATAGCGTTTACCTTGCGGAAATCAACGCAGAAGCAGTTGGTGCCGTTCTTTTTGGCCACTATCACAATTGGACTGCACCACTCGCTCCTGGAAGGCTCAATCACCCCAAGTTTGAGCATGTCCCATACCTCTTTGCGAACGCCACTCTGTCGACTTTCCGGGATCCGATAAGGTCTCTCTCGCACTGTGACACCTGGGGGAGAGATAATGTCATATTCAGCAAGGTTAGTTCTACCGGGCGTGTTAGAAAAAACATCGCTAAATTCCTCAATTAACATGCATAGTTCACCTTGCTGATCAGGAAGTAATTGTTCCCCCATCGAAATGTTCTTTGTGCCAGAGGGTTCTAGCTCGGGCCCCAAATCATCCTCTATATTGCCTGGGGCTATGAATAAAACCTCTCTTGCCTGCCAGGGCTTTAATAAATTTATGTGATAAATTTCTTTTTTATTACGGCGATCGGGCTGTCTAATTTCATAATTCACCTTTCCTATAGCCCAAATCACCTCATATGGCCCTTGCCATTTAGCACATAGTTTGGATTCTGATGAGGGAAGTAACAGCATTACCTTGTCTCCAGGCCGAAAGGTTAGGATTAATGCATTTTGATTGTAATGCTGCTGTTGTCGATGCTGAGCCGATCTGAGATTGTCTTGGGCCAAACGACCGACCAAATCTAGGTGATCTCTAAGTAGGAGCACATGCTGACCTACATTTTGGGACGAGCCTTTGTGCTCCTCCCACCCCTCTCTCAACAGATCAAGAATGCTGCAAGGCTGTCGGCCGTACAAGAGCTCGAAGGGGGAGAACCCTGTCGAACTCTGCGGCACCTCTCTCACTGCGAAAAGGAGGTATGGAAGAAGCGATGCCCAATGTTTTTGCTCTTGATTTACAAATCGTCTCAGCATCGTCTTTAGAGTCTGATTGAAACGTTCCACCAATCCGTCCGTCTGTGGATGGTAAACCGACGTTCTGATGGGACGTATTTTTAGTAGTTTATATACCTGCTGTAGCGTATTTGACAAGAAATTAGTTCCATGATCAGTCAATATCTCCTTAGGGATCCCTACTCTTGCCAAATCTGCACTAGTTCTTTGGCTATCGCAGCAGCACTAGTGGACCTCAATGGAACTGCCTCCGGGTATCGCATTGCGTAATCTACCACCACTAATATATGCATATACCCGGAGTCAGAAGGTAGCAAAGGGCCGACTATGTCCACTGTGATGCGTTCAAAGGGTGTGGAAATAATCGGCAGTGGGACCAAAGGGGCGGGGCGCACTCGACCCGGCGCTACTCGCTGGCAGTCTGGGCATGTGGCTACATATTTCGACACTTCTTTATAAAGACCTAGCCAAAAAAATCGAGCCAATATCCGTTCCCTTGTCTTGTCAACTCCGAGGTGCCCCTTGATGCGCCAGCCTCATGACCTCCAGTCGACAAGACGGGGGAACCAATAATTGCGTTACAGGATGTCCTGTGCCCGTGGCCAGGTTTACCCTATATAGTAGTTGCCCCTTGATAAAGAAGTGTGGAAATACTAGTACCCCAGTGCCTTCAACATCCTTACCTTCAATGGACCGGACCTGTCCCCAAATGTGCACCAGTGATGGGTCATTTATCTGCTCCCACACTAGGTTCACATTTGAGTGCCACATGTCTGGTATATTGAGCGGGGCGGGAGTAACATCTGCCCTTGATGGCCCAGTAACCTCGCCCTCTTGGTCACACTGTGTTCCGACCCCCTTTGACTGACATTTTTCACCGTTATAGCAGGCTCCCACCAGGTCCCAGCCTTGTCTCATTAATGCTCCCTCCCATTTCCGCAGCCTTCTCTCTTTGTTTGTTTTTCTTGGCTGGAACAGAGGAGTCAACATTTCCGTTTGAAAGGGAAAAACATTACCAATCATTTCCCTTTCTGCTTTTTCTGCCATATTTGCGTGTATGGCCGGGACTGCCCTTAATTTCACCAAATCTTTGTAGTTGGGACAGTCTCGACCCAGAATAACTGGATGTGGTAGCCTTTCCGCCACCCCAACCACCAGGTGACGTTCAATCGGAACTACCGATAAATATGCTTTTACTGTGGGGTATGTTGCCGTGTCTCCATGGATACAGGAGATCGCCACCTGACCTTGTGGCTGCCACACCATACCGCCTAAGAGAGATGCTCTAATTAAGGTCTGACCACACCCTGTGTCCACTAATGCATGGGTTTTCACATTTCCCAAAATCACATTAACAATACAAGGCCCCTCCCGACCATTTTTCTCTCGCTTACCCGCTTCAGATGCCAGATTGCATACAGCCACGTCACACTCCATCGCAAATGGGCATGACCTAGCCTGATGTCCCGGCTGGCGGCACCTAAAACAGGTAGGGGGAAAGGAGGGTATAGTGTTTAATGGTCTGTCCCGCTGCTGGTATGGCAACGGGGCAGGGGTAGCACCTCTACCCCAGGTGGGGGCCAACCTTGGTCTCCATGAAGAGAAGGCAAGGTCGCCCATTGGGGTCGGCGCTCTAGGAGGTCGTTGACCCGGTCCCGGTGGTGGGGTTGGTGGAGCAGAGAGAGGAGGTGGGGCTCGGCTGCTCCGTTGAGGTGGCAGGATGAGTAGCCCAGAATGGGCAGATACCAGGGAGTCCTCGAAGTCCTCGGCGAGTTTTACTGCCTGTTCCAGGGTGTTGGGGTTGTGGCGCCGTATCCATGCTTGGGTCTCGGCACCGACCACATGACAAAACTGCTCGATCACAATGGCCTCACCCATCTGTGCAGTTGTTTTCAGCGCCGGGGTGAGCCAGTTTATCATGTGGTCACAGAGCTTCTGCGCGACCACCCTGGGGCGTACGTTCGGGGACCTCCTGTACTCCCTGAACCTCACTCGGTGCGTTTCCTCTGTAACATTGAGACGGCGGAGAATAGACAGTTTTACCAGGTCATATTGAGCGTCGTTGTCATCCCCCATCGCCTGGTATGCTGCCTGTGCTTCCCCAATCAGGCAGGGTCCCAGCTAGCTTGCCCAGAACTGTCGGGGCCATGACGCGGTGGTAGCCAACCACTCAAATGCCACCAAGTATGCTTCTGGGTCATCTTCCGCCGTCATTTTGTGCGTCCTCGCCTTGGGCACTATGAAGCTGTGTTCTTCTGACGCTGTGGGAGGTATCGCCAGCCCGACCCTCTCAATCAGCGTGGTGTACCTCTCCTCTCTCCGTCTCTCCTCCACCTCCCTTCTGCTGTCCAGCTGCTCCAGCAGCGCCGACAGTGTTGTGTAATCCATTTCCCACTCTGACACCACGTGTGGCAAAGTGGTAAAGACGTGCAGGTGAGTGCAGTGCAGAGTAATCACACGGACAACATTTGTACAGGTGCAAGGGTGTTTATTTAATTTAATAAATGTCCAGAGCCTTAAGGCAAACCTGCAAATAATAACAGTGTTGGAAGTGATACAGCGGCGTGTATCGCTTCGGTTTGTAATCCCACGGGTTTGACCCATAACCCAAAGTCCCGTTCCGTCACCCACACAAAACACAAAACACAGACACAATTAGACAGTGCGTGATTCTAGTGCTAGTGGTGAAAACAAAGACAGTTCCAATAGTGGAAAAGGTGAATGGTGAAGTCAGTGTTTTTGCTGGCCTGCGGCTGCAGCTCCGGATCGTGCTCAGTAATCTTCAGTGAAAACAACACACAAGACACACAGTGTTAATACACAGACACGAAAACACTCACGGTTTTTCACAGTACGGGCTCCTTCTCGGTTATTTAACTTAACCATATGCAAAGGAACAGATCACTCAAGCCATGCCCCCTATTTATACCCTCGCCCCTGACCCCGAGGTTAACGAGCGCATCCGCTCCTCCAGTCCTCGGATGCCACGCCGCTTACCGTCCGGGTCAATGAGCTTGGGTGCCGTAGCTCTGCCCCCTTCCTAAATGACCGACTTCCACCTACCCTACGGAATAAATTGTCGTGCCATTTAATTAAGGGTACTCTGTTCCTCTTGCACCGTGCCCTCACAGGTCGAGAGGGAGATCTAACACCAAGAGTCATTCGATCTCTGTCACAGCCCCCTCAGCAATATTGATTTCTATCTCTCTCTTGGCCTTTCTAACTTCCTTTTTGACTTGTGTTTGCAGTTCCAAGTACTCTTTCTGTGTACTTTGTTTTTGGTCCCTTTTAAATGCTCTGCAAAGTGTCTTTTTTCACTGAATATTTTTTTTAATTGATCTATTAGATTTGTCTACTTTTGGGATGTAATTGTTTTGCGCCTCTAGTACTACATTTTTAAAAAACAGCCATCCTTTTTCTGTGGATGTTTTCTCTATTTTACTCCAATCTACTTCTGTTAGTCTCCATTTCATACCTTCGTAGTTTGCTTTTCTAAAATTGTAAACCTTAGCTTTATTCATTACTTTTGGGGTTATAAAAAATATTTCAAATGAGACCATGTTGTGGTCTGAGTTTGCCAATGGCTCTCTGACCTCTGTTTTAGTTATTCTGTCTTCATTATTTGAAAAGACTAAATCAAGGCATGCCTCCCCTCTAGTTGGTGCCTTGACAAATTGCGTTAGGAAGCAGACATTTGTCATTTCCACCATTGCAATTTCATCCGTCGTGCCCCCCATCGGGTTTTCCCATTTTATACGGGGGAAGTTGAAATCCCCCATTAGTATGGCTTCTCCTTTTCTACACGCATTTCGAATGTCATTGTACAACAGATTATTTTGCTCAGCGTCTGAATTTGGTGGTCTATAGCATGCTCCTATTATTATGCCCTTTGAATTTGTGTCCATTATTCTGACCCATATTGATTCTGCATTGTTTTCTTTGTCCTGATTTAACACCTGGGCTTGAAGACTATTTCTTATGTATAGCGCTACCCCTCCGCCTCTTCTGTCCTGCCTGTCTTTCCTATACAGTGTGTACCCACTAATATTATATTCGTCTCCATCACTCTCAGACAACCAAGTTTCTGTAACACCTATCACATCGTAGTTACTTGTTAGTGCAGTAGCTTCAAGTTCTAACATTTTGTTTCTGAGACTTCTAGCATTAAGATAAATACATTTAATAGTGGTCTTACCTGAGTTGTTGCCCTTGTTTTGATGTGGTCTCCCTTCTGTTTTTTTGTTTTCTCCCCCCTTCCTTTCTAGTTTAAATGCTTCTGGACCTCCTGAAGGATCCTTTCTCCGAGTAGATTGGTCAAGGTTGTTATAATAGTAGAAAACACTAGTGGTGGCTTTGAGTAAATTCCTGATTCTCATAATGCATCAGAGTAGAAAAATGCAACATGTCTAAGACTTTTGCACAGCAGTGTGTATATATATATATATATATATATATATATATATATATATATATATATATATATATATATATATAATTGTGAGACAGCAGGGAGGGGGTTAATGCCTCCCAGAAGAAAAACATGTGCGGAATGCACATTTGTTTAGTTTAATTGTTTTGGGTTATTGTTTAATTGTTTTGCTTTTATTTTAATCAGTTTTGTTAATTGTTTTATTGTTTAATTATCCCCTGCATCTGGGCGGCAATTGTAAATCAGGACCAGGTGCAGGGTATAAAAGGGGAGCAGTTAGAATGCTCAAGGCTGCTGAGTAGAAGGAGGCAGAAGAGGTGCTCTGCTTCTGAGCAGTCTGGAAAAAAGTAAGCTGTGTGAACCTGTGTGTTTGTATTATGGTGCCAGGTAAATGGCTTAGCCG
The DNA here is from genome assembly GCF_902713425.1 of Acipenser ruthenus. Classification (NCBI taxonomy): domain Eukaryota; kingdom Metazoa; phylum Chordata; class Actinopteri; order Acipenseriformes; family Acipenseridae; genus Acipenser; species Acipenser ruthenus. Next base: position 16,103,968 of record NC_081209.1, on the reverse strand, counting down.
TCCTGCGAGTTAGAAAGGGACTTACCTGTATAGTCAGCGCTCCAAAACTGAGTTAGGTGTTTATTTTGTGTTTTGTTGTTTGTTAATTAAAAAAAATAGCGCAATTGCGCAGAAAAATCCACAATCTGTGTCCTGGGTCGTGTTTTTAAAGGGGCAATGAACCCAAGTGGCAGCAGTTCCTTCACAATATATATATATATATATATATATATATATATATATATATATATATATGTATATATATAATCATTAAAGGAGAGTTAGAATAATGAGGCTAAAGACACTGTAATTATCTGGTGAACCCCAGGCAAAGGGCTTGGGATCCTAACCTATATAAATGTGATATACTTACACCCCTGTGAAATGGTAGCTTGGCAGTCAATGCAAGCAGCAGCCAGACTAGCAGATGCAGGAACCACAGGACATTGCGGTTACGAGCTGTTCAAAAAAAAAAGGAAGGCAAAACAGGAAGAACTGGCCCATAAAGAGGGTCAGGAGTATGTGATATCCACCAGCCAGCGATCAACAAGACAAGAACAGAGCGCACACTGAGGGGCTCTCTGACATCTTAACACACAGGGCCAGCTGAAATCAATCATCTCATTCAGCTTGACCACATTCTCACAGGGTTTTTGCCCAGGGATAGGAACCCTATCCATCAGTATTAGGTCCTCTGCTATTCCTAATCTACATTAATGACTTAGATTCTGGTATAGTAAGCAAACTTGTTAAATTTGTAGACGACACAAAAATAGGAGGAGTGGCAAACACTGATGCAACAGCAAAGGTCATCCAAAATGATTGAGACAGCATTCAGAACTGGGCAGACACTTGGCAAATGACATTTAATAGAGAAAAGTGTAAGGTACTGCATTCAGGCAACAACAATGTGCATTATAAATACCATATGGGAGATACCGGAATTGAAGAAGGAATCTATGAAAAAGACCTAGGAGTTTATGTTGACTCAGAAATGTCTTCATCTAGACAATGTGGGGAAGCTATAAAAAAGGCCAACAGGATGATCGGATATACAGTGAAAAGTGTTGAATCTAAATCAAGGGAAGTAATGTTAAAACTTTACAATGCGTTAGTAAGACCTCATCTAGAATACTGTGTTCAGTTCTGGTCACCTTGCTACAAAAAGGATATTGCTGCTCTAAAAAGAGTGCAAAGAAGAGCGACCAGAATTATCCTAGGTTTAAAATGCATGACATATGCAGACAGGCTAAAAGAATTGAATCTATTCAGTCTTGAACAAAGAAGACTACACAGTGATCTGATTCAAGCATTCAAAATTCTATAAGGTATTGACAATGTCGACCCAAATGACTTTTTCGATGTGAAAAAAGAAACAAGGACCAGGCGTCACAAATGGAGATTAGATAAAGGGGCATTCAGAAAATAAAATAGGTGCCAAAATCGTGGGAATCTGGAACCAACTCCCGAGTAATGTTGTTGAAGCTGACACCCTGGGATCCTTCGAGAAGCTGCTTGATGAGGTTCTCGGATCAATAAGCTACTAACAACCAAACGAGCAAGATGGGCCGAATGGCCTCCTCTCGTTTGTAAACTTTATTATGTTCTTAATACTTGTTTCCATAATACTTTTTATTCAGATCTGTAATAATAACTATAATAATAACTGAAGCCCTGCTGTATATCAAAATGATCTTTTGGTATAAAGAATATAGAGAGTGCTGAAAGCTTATAATTAACAAGGATGGCTGCACACGAGAGCACTGATCCACACAGAAGCAGCTTCAATACCCAGCAGACACAGCAGCAAACACAGCGCCTTGCAGAGCAACACCTGGGATTCAGCAGCTTCCACTTAATACCCAAATGACACCTTTCATTATGGTGAATGGCCAGGAAGTATCATTACCAGGCAGTGTGGCCCAGCACATGGAAAGAGTGTGTTGTGAATTTTGTTTGAGTTTTGTAAATAAAGTTTGTGAAAATGTATACGTTTGCGTTAACTATGGCAGCGCTGGAGTTAGAATCCCCTTCCTGATAAGGCAGGTGTGGAAAGTGGCCAGGTGTTAATTGAGTTATTGATATCAATTAGACCTGACTACATGCTCTAAAGAGGAGCTGGAAAGCCAGTTCCTTGGTTCTACAAGCAGGGATACAAGCTGTCTGGGCAAGGCCGTTATAGTGTAGTAGCGCTCCACCACTGTTCGGACAGCTTGGATTTTCTGTTTGTTTAACCCCACACTAGGACCTGTATTGTAAGAAGCCTGTCCTGTAACATGAAAGATAAACAGATCATGTATTTTTGTACTGTGTCAGCCTTTATTATTCAACATGTGACTACTAAACGGCGTAAAACATACCATGGCCTCACGATGATACAATAATAATAATCTGGGGTGTAGCTAGGAATATGTTTACTGAGACAAACATAAAAAAAAAACCTGCGTATCCTGTTTATGTTATGAATAATAATAATAATAATAATAATAATAATAATAATAATAATAATAATAATAATAATAATAATAATAATTAATAATACATGTTAATGTCACAAAAAGTGACAAGAAAATATAGGGTTAGAACTAATAAAATCATGTCCTGAATTTTGTGGAATGACCTGAAAGCCAACTGCAAACAGCACCTTCTTTACCCTAGTATGGTACAAGATATTATTTTTCAAAATGCATCTTTAACAGGGGAGATCTGGACTGACTATTTGGCACATCCGTATTACTGCAGGTAGAGGGCAGCAGTCTCGTGGGATCCGCCTGTCGGTCATGGCGATGACACAGAGAGGTGGGGAAGAGGGTGTGTTGGCTTTCCTTCTCTCTGAGTGGCTGAGGGGCGGGCCTTGGGAGACTGCTCGGCCCATAAGATCTGGCTTGGTTGTGCACTCGGGTGGCCGTGTTGGGGGAATACACAGTGACACTGACAAAAGACGTCATTTTTAAAAACAAAACGAGGCAAACCTGGCTGGGGAAAACAGCCGGCCTTAAAATAATTTAAATAGGAAAGAAATAACAGAAATCACCACGTACCCGAGGGGACGTGCTTAGTTGTACGGGGAACTCCGGCCATCCCAGTGTATAGGGTAACTGAGTGTAGGACGGAGGCTCGTTCTGACCGGCTTAGCGGCAGTGGAGGCACTGCATAAGCAGCACTTTTTTTTGTAATTTTATTACTGTGTTTTATTTTCCTTTTTTTCTTTCGCCTTTGGTTTTCATTATTATTTACGAGCACTTGTTGTGCCTGTACCTGTATTGGTAAACACCATGGTTCTGGTTACTGTTGTCAGCGCCATCTACTGTACCAAATAAACCAGTGTGCCTGAGCGGCGTTACAAATAAAGTCTCCTTGTGTCAGTGAATTGCCCACCACCCTTCCACAGCATCTTTGCTATGTGCTTTTGCCAACTGCTCATATGAGAGTGAATGTAGCGAAAGTGGACAACAGGTCAAAGCTAAGGAATATGTTCATAAGCTCATTCTGCTATTTTCTATGTGTTGTCAACTACCAGTACCATTCAGTTACCATAGGATTGCTTTTCTTTACTTTCAGAATTATAATATATATATACAAGCTATATATTGGTGAAACAAAACGACGCTTGGCTGATGGCTTCGTGGAACATCTGAGAAGTATACGAATTAACACCTCTACCTTTCCTGTCACCAGACATTTTAACAGAAATGACCACACTATAGAAGACATCACAATTTGTGGGATGGTTCAATGCTATGGAAATAATGCTGTCAGGAAACAAAAGGAATGTGGACTTATTTTCAAACTAGGCACTTTGGAGCCATTTGGAATGAACATTCTATTCTGAGGTCATCATCATCATCTTCATCATCAACATCATCAACATTCTGGAATTTTGTTTAAAAGACTACTTGTTTGTTTTTTATCAACTTCTTATATATATATATGTGTGTGTGTGTGTATATATATATATATGTGTGTGTGTGTGTGTGTGTGTATATATATAAATTATATATATAAAGATGAATTACCTCCTCCAGCTGGCTGGGGTCCTCTGCGGACCAGGCTGGAAACTAGTGTCTGAGGGGGGCTAGCGGGACTGGCTTCTACCCCCTGAGTGGAATTTTAAAATTAGGCTTTTTCTTAACTTGACAGATCCCTTCTGTAATGTATTGTAACCATTGAGAAAGATATGTACAACATATCGAAACGTTGGGCAGCTAATATATATATATATATATATATATATATATATATATATATATATATATGCTCAGACAAAGTCCCAGAGTAAAGAGAACTCATTTAAAAGCAGCGTTACTGAAAGAGCTGTAGACAAGAATACAATTAGTATTTTCTTTGAAGGGAACATTGAAACACAGTTCAGTGAGGAATTCCATCCAGCCATGTTCTACTGCTGCTTAAAATTCATTCCAATAAAAAAATGATTGTGGAAATCTCCCTGGTTTTGGTTTACATCCCGTTTAAAGCCAGGCTTGAGTCATTATCTCCGTGCATGATAAGGTCTCTCCACCGTCACTGGAGAAGCTCACTGTCAGGGACTGGCTTGAAGAAAGCTGGACTGAGTCCTGCTGTATAAACAATGGGATGCTAAAACTGAACAGAGTCCTCAAGAGAAAACAATCCAACTGCTCTGTTATATCATACTGTCAAAGAATAGAAGAGGAGCGCAAACATTAAAGACTAGATTATCAAAGCTACTCCAAATCGTCATTACCAGACTATACATTTCATTTAGGGGCTTGTAATCAGCAACAGGCTGTTTTGAATTTGTTTTAAATTTTTAATTGGTGTTTTTTCCTATTACTATTTGGAGTATATAGCTTTGAGAATCTGGCCCCAGCTGTCTCTAACTGTGAATTACACTATAGATTCACAACCAAGTACACAATCAAATGCGTAGCCATGGTTTATCACGAAGAACTGCCAACATTTTTCATTTTGTAATTAAGTATTTTGTTGCATTGTAACTACACAACCATATGTCACAGATGTACAGCAGTTACTGTAGTCACAATGCAGCTGGATACACTCCATGTAGTGTTACCTAATGCCTCTTACTAAACCCAGAGCTCGTATTGTATCCAGGCCTCTCGAGTGGTTTGGCTGATAAATGGGCGGCAGACCCAACACACAGTCTGTATTTGCTCCAGTCCTTCATCGTGAGGGCTGTCTGTCTGGGGGTCATGCTATCTGGGGACAGGCTCAGGTAGAGGCACCAGGGACATGAAGGGAGACATAGCTCAGCTTTATTTCACTTCCACTTAAACAGCTGTCACCTTGCTGATGATCGCCAATGAATTATTCACCTATCTGTAAACCTCTCACCTAGTTGTACAGAACTCTGTGCACCTCTCCTCCTTTGTAAAATACACTGCATCTGCGGAAATAACTACTTCCATTATAGTGAAATCATCTGAGCAAAACAGCGTCACGGAATGTGGGCAGGTGTTGCGTCATCAGTGCAAAAGAAATGAATAAGGTGAAACTTAAAAGAGAGACAGAACACACAGCCCTGTCTCTGAACCAATCGGGAGGCACTGTTGCTTTTATTAGACACGGCAGGAAAAAATCCTGAAACCCCAAAACAGCCTGATAAAGCAAAGCAGAGCACAGGGATTCATTGAGCAGGGGCCCCCAACAAACAACAGATGAATTACCTCCTCCAGCTGGCTGGGGTCCTCTGCGGACCAGGCTGGAAACTAGTGTCTGAGGGGGGCTAGCGGGACTGGCTTCTACCCCCTGAGTGGAATTTTAAAATTAGGCTTTTTCTTAACTTGACAGATCCCTTCTGTAATGTATTGTAACCATTAGAGTCCCTAAAGTTGTTTCAGTGTTAAAACTGATTAATAACATTTGATAATCAGATAATCCAACAACTGTCTACAACATTTTCATGAAAATGTAAAGTGAAAGCGTTATGAATGGGTTCTATAAATCCTGAAAATCATTTTGCAAATACAACTAAAAGCATTGCCTTTTTTAAAACTGACCATACACAAAATGGAGCCTTTCTTGTGAAACCAGGCATGTCTGTCCGGTGGTGAAGGTCGCTGTGATTTGCATCACGTATGTTGCGTGTCACAATGTATTGCTTACGTCTGCCATCTCGATCAGTCATGTCCTGCTTGTGACCAGAGATTTCTGCACACACTGCTATTCCAGGAGCAGACTGTGTTGCTGGACACTGCAGCACTGTGTTGAGGGACAAGCTGATTGCACACCCGTTATCATGAAGCCCCTGAGACCTCCCTGCTTTCACAGGAGCATTTCTCAATAGATGAGCACATGGCTTCTGTGACGCTGCAGATTGTGTTGATGGACTTTAGCTAGTGCCTCTCTTTTATTTGTACAAATCTGAATGACATTTCCCGAACACAATCAAAGTGTGGCAGAGTTATTTTTAAACCCTGTTGTATGATCTGTGGCCACCCCCCCAAACATCTTGGGCGTTCTGTGTCATTTCTTGCGTCGCTTTGTTTAATTCTGTGTCACGTGTCTACACCATTACACAGGACCTGGTATTTTCATAAGCCTGGAAGGGGGCTGTTCAAACTACCCATGATAAGCACCATATATCCACATTATAATACTGCGTTCCATGTCTCCTACTGTTCCCCATGGCTTATCATGGTAAATACTGTAACTCTGCAAAATCCATTAGTCTCTCTTTCTGTGAAGCTTGTTAATCCTTTCAGAAAGCCATGCTAAAGACCCACGCTGAAGTAGCTATACCAATATTTTGCTTATCAGCTGAATGTACACATCCTTTTTAATACGCTGTAAAAGCTATAATTTAAACAAAGTGTATCAGAGTTGAACCAAAATTAAAAACAAAAATATTCCTTAAACACCCCACAACCATAGGATATGCACTGAAGTCCCAATAGTTTTAAAATTTTAAAAAGTATATTTTTGCTAAATAGTCATTTTTTAATACTTTTCAACATTATAAATAGGGCTTCTGGTTTTCGGGTTTTACTAATTGTATTTTTCAGTGCTTTTTGTTAGTTATTTTCGAGTTTTATTTAAATCGTTTTTTTCGGGGCTTTCGTTTTTGATATACTGTATGAAATTAGTGTTTTCGGTTACTTTTCAAAATGCTTGAGCATTTTTTTTTCTGTCAAAATATGTATAGTAGTAACTTGACAGTACTTGCACACTTAAGTTGTACCTTCTTTCCTTTGCTGTCTTCCACAATGAAATCCCTATGGTCACAGGCACATTCTTCTGGAGTTTTTGTGTGTAGGCATTTCACCACAATTCTATTTTAAATCCTCTGTATATTAACTGTAATACAGCTTTAAATCCTGCTAACAAGCCTCCATCCTGATTGTAATCTTGTTTTAAATCTCGCAAGCGGAGTCTCCAATAGAAATGTAGGAATGTGCTGTCACTCAGTAGATGGGGCGGGTTTAAAGTATTCATAACGAATCAATAATAGATGCAAGTCAGGAAGGCGGGACATTGCCCAGCAGCACTGGGAAATGTATTTATTATTATTTTTGTAGTAGGTTTTATTTTTTAATGGGAAAAGGGTAAAGTCACTGTGAATTGATGAACCATTTCCACAGTTTTTTCTGGTGTTTTCTTGTGTTTCTTGGCTATCCACCGATTTCTTTTTTTTTTTGTATCTTGGGTGTTTTATTGGGTTTTAAACCGAAAATCAGAAGCCCTAATTATAAACAAGGGTCATGTTTTAGATTTAACACATAATTTCATTTCAACATTGATGGACCTCGGCAGGAGGGGATATACAGTAGTACTAGAGAGTAGTTCTACGATTTACAATCGATTGATTGATTAATCACACCTGTTTGCTAGTGATATCAAATTGTAGACAATTCTAAATAATACCAAGTCTTAACATAATGCTCTTTACTGCAAATGTTTCATACTGCCAGCTAATGTTTAATATGCATATATTAGTTATTTACATGTAGTTTGACTGTTTGAAAATATTTGAGATTAAGATGATACAAAAAACTTGTAGTACTGCCGTGAAAGCAGTGAGAGCATTTTTCTTCATTCTGAGATTATCTATTATGTTACGTCATCATTCACCAGGTTAATATAGTTCTTTTGTAGACCCTGGATAACAGTGAAACAGACTTGAAAATTTTTTAAAAATGTAAACAGACCCATGATCCCTTGCGTGCTGCGGGACGGACGTAAAGGCAGAGTTCAGTATCCTGGTAATATAGAATAGCCTCCGGTATTTATATATATATATATATATATATATATATATATATATATATATATATATATATATATAATTTTATTTTTTTGATACCGCACTCAGGTAGACAAGATTAATCGATCAATTATCTTTTAATTGATCAATTCCCACAGGTGTGATTAATGAATTAATCATTAATCGATTAAAACCCCTACTAAAAGGTTAACTGTACAATTAGAAAAAATAACTAGAATGCGTGTGTCTATCCATAAAAAAGTAAACACCTTATGTAATACAGAACACAAAATAAGCAGAAATGAATAACATAATCAATGTGTAACTGCATATCAGTGAAATGCTGATAGTAAATCTGCTAAAAAAAAAAGTTACCCTCTGGTCTTACATTGGCTGTATATCCAAACAAACCCCCCATTGCTTTCGCCAGTGATGCCTCATTCTTCAGACAGCCCAGTCGACTATGAAATATGAAATAAAGCCCCCTCATAAAACCCGTAGGAGTAAATCAATTGTGATATCTGGTTAGTTCTGGAGGCATCCATCAGCATGAGCAATGAGAGACCCTCTTAATCAGCTGCCCCCCCCCCCCTTCTAGAGAGAGCAGCTCCTCTCCTGTCCCCTCACCTTCCCACAGCCATGACCTTGAGATGAAGCCGTCGAGGTGTGGAGGAATGCCAGTCTCCCTCAGCCTGTATTGCCAATTACTGCTTTGAGGCATGAGGTAACATTATTATTATTATTATTATTATTATTATTATTATTATTATTATTATTTTCAAACTGCCCCATGGTGTATATTCTGGTGGCCATAAGAGAAGAGAAACAGGCCACAAACATGGCGTTACTGCTGAACTGTAAACAGAAAGACAAGTGGCTGCTCTGCACGGGTATCTCAAACATAAACATTTGTGAGGAAATTCATAACTTTGGGGTCCATTTGAATGATCCGAACACCACCACCACCACTTAATCAGCTACACACAACAGAATGGAGGTCCTGTTTAACATGGATAAACATAGCATTTGTATGTAGGTCATTCAAATGGATCCCTTTGTCCTGAGCAATTCCTTCATGTTGATTTTGTTTGCATATCCTCTATTCATTTAGTTTTTATTTAACTGTTAAACTGTCAGGCTACTTTGGTAATGTGTAGGGAGGAGTTGAGGCAGGTTGCAGTAAAATAAATAAATTCATAATTATAATAAATAGTATTCATGAGCTGAACCTGAAAATAAACAAGTCTGGAAAACAGATAAACAGCAAAAAGAAAAGAAATTGTGAATGCATTTCCCCTGCTATAGAGTGTCTGCAGCAGCAGCAGCAGCAGGGATTCAAATAACCGATACATTAAAATGTGGCGTTTTCCATTTTTAATGCAAACTGTGGTTACAACTCCCCAGGATAAAACATGTTGCTGTTTGACACATCACAGGAACACATAAGTCTTTTCTGTTTCCATGCAATTGAATCACATCAGACTGGGTTTTCAGTGTGAGATCATTGGCCCGTACTTTCTTAACGTACCCACATTTTGTCACGCACTTCATTTACCATTCCATTCAGCATGATATGTAGGAATAGAAATGAAGGTTACATTACTGCATGTAAGCATAGCCAGTGTGACCCATAGAGAACCCTGCAGTTATCTATTACGAACGTGAGACCATTAGGGTGCAAACTAGTCTGTGGACCCTCCAGAAATGATGGATGTCTGTATGTATGGCCAAAGCTGGATTGGAAAATGCTTATGGCAACACAATACTCATTCGATTCTTGTCTACAGCTCTTTGCTGTGCTGGAGACTCAGCTGTACAACTCTGAACAGAGATTTGAAGATGTCACAAGTGATTTTTTGTCATCTTTTTCAAACACAAAATAAATGTCATGAAGGACATCTCAGCTTCCATTACATAAGAACATAAGAAAAGTTTGGAAACAAAAAGGCCATTCAGCCCATCATGGCTCGCCCCTTGTTAGCGCACCATTCTCCCCTACTGGGAGGAACTCATTAAAGCACATATTCTAGTCTTTTTTAAATGTTCCCAGTGTCTTAGATCTGACTACTTCACCTGGTAGGCTATTCCATGCATGTATAACTCGTTTTAAAAAAGTGCTTTCACTCATGCCCTCTTGTTGTTCTCTCTGTGCTGAATCTGAAGTAGTTTCTTGGGTTCACTTTATCTAGATCATGTATCTAAACTTACTTTTACTGCTTTCACTTATGACCTCTTGTTCTTCTCTCTGTGCTGAATTTGAAGTAGTTGCTTGGGTTCACTTTATCTATACCATTTATGATTTTAAAGACTTCAACCAAGCCTCGTCTTTCCCTTCTTTTTTCTCGGCTGAATTATTTGAACCTGTCCTCATTGCTTGTGTCATTAATCCTGGGATCAATCTAGTTGCCCTTCTCTGTTGCCATTCTTCCCATAGAACCTGTTCCAGCCAGGCTTCCTCACCAGGTTTCAAGTATAATGCTACAGAAACAAGCTGTAGACAATATTGCATTATTATTTTTTATGAAGGGCATAGTGTCATTATCTTTTCACATAAAAACCCATCTCTAACTTGTTTGGAGCCTTCACCACACACTGTATCCAGTTAATCCGGCTGAGCTATTTTGTCATTGTATTCTAATTTCCTTTATCAATATTTTACAGCATGAATGAGCATGGCAATCACTTCCCTTGAGAATGATGTGACAGTGTCCTTCTCTCACTCTCTCTCACTCTCCCCCTGTCTCTATCTGTTATTTTAACATCTACCACACGGTAAGCTACTCCCTCAAAAAGGAAAGGTAGAGGTTTCCATGGTAACCAGGTCATATAAGGGAGATGGGAAGGCTAGGCCAGACCTGCCTCTATTTGCATACAAATTGTCCAGCTGGTACCTTGTTGCTACGGTAACGGCACACAGAGAGGAGACTGTGTGTGTGTGAGACAATGACTGAGGAGACATCCATAAAAAAGAAAGAATAAATGAGTGACCGCAATGCATTCAAAGAGTTTGACAAACTGCTTGAAAAAGAATGTCATGCTGAATTAAACAGAATGCACACAACCACATTTGTGATGACCTGCTTTAACCTGCTACCTGATCAAATCGTTTTTAAGAATTATAGTATTTGCAATCCTTGTGTTTTTTTTTTTTTTTAAAGGTTGCTCAGAGACGGCACTGAATACAAAATACGCTGATGACTTTATTAAACATTAAAAAAATATCCAGGAGTAGAAACAGTAATGCATATCATGAAATAATAAACAAATCTACATTCAATTAGCACTCCTTTAAGACAATAAAGAGCTCTCTTACGCAAGATGCCTGGATACCTGATGCTGTACAAGGGGCAATATGTCTACTGAATATTTCTCACTTCCCCTTTCCATAGTGATATGATATGATACACAGTGGAGGAGCGTCTTCACTTAAACAAGCCAGTCTCTGTGATCCAGCAGCACCCTCTAGTGGTTATTTGCAGGCTTGGCTACTAGCAACTGATCGCAGTGCATTCTGTGCATGCAGACCTCAGTAAAACCAGAAAGGTTGGCAGGGGTGGGGTTAAATCTGTCCCTGCCAACAATCACAGGTGTGGCCATTTCCCAATTAGTCAACTGAGTGCTAACTGGGGAATGGCCACATGTATAAAAGGGTGAGAAATCCTTTGAGAGGAGAGGAGAGGGTGTTTTGACAAACTGTGTAGTGAAGGCAAATGCCCTTGTTTATTCTTTTGTTTAACCCGTTTATTTTGGCCTTGTGCCCTGTTTGATCAATGTATCATTTTGTAAATAAACGTGAGCACCAGTACTTAAACTACAGCTTCTGAGTCTCTCATTCCTGTCGGTAACAGCTCGGGCCACAGAGTTGGGCACATTAAAGAAAAGGAACTTCTTACTCGCTACTCGTTTCTTCAGAAAAAAAAAATAATAATATAATGTCCTTACTTATTACTTAATAAAAAAGTAGCATGTTATATTACTCGTTATATTTCTTTCTCTTGTCTTGCCCTGTTGCTGTCTTGTGTCTGTTTATCCTGAGCACTGCATCACCACTTCACCAGCGCGCTGCAAACCACTTTGCCACACAAGGTCATAGAGTATTAAATGCATTCATTATTCACAATTGCAATCAGTGTATAGCAATTAAAAGGAGTGGTAACGTAGGCAATTCTCTTGCTTCTTATTGCGAACTTCTTAATGAACTCTGGCAGTTAAGTAATAATAATAACATATCCTTTGTTTGAGACAGGAGTGTAGGTGAGTGTATGAACTGGGTTTTGATAACTGATTTGTTTTGTTTGACCCTTTTATTTTGGCCTTGTGCCTTCTTTCTTTGTGTTCTGTTTGTGTGTAATAAACGTGAACAACAGCGCCTTTAAACTGCAGCTTCTGTCTCTGTGTTTGCTTTCCTGCCGCTGACCTGCCTTGACTGCAATGCTACACTGATACAGCATCATTTATTTATATACCGAGCTTCAAAAGAAACTTATCACTATTATAACACATTTACTTTAAAAAAAAAAAAAGTTATATAAATGATGGACATTGACGAAATGTTATGGTTTCTTTTTAATCACTCGATCATTCATCCTTGACCATGACACACTTGAGTGACTATGACTGAAACATATGCACGTAATCACCTAATTACTGAGACAGTTGATTGGAAACTAGATATGGAGTGATTTCAGCTGTTGAATTGCAAGCTTGAATAAAAAGCAATAAAGAAAATCAAAGAAAAAAACCAATATGCCACGTCTGTCAAGAGAGCAGCGCCTTCGTGCAATCTGCATGTTGGAGGCTGGACTAGGGCATTGTACTGTGGCTCGCCGTCTTGGGTGCTCACAGCCAGCAATTTCAAACCTGGCGAGATGGTATAAACAGACACACTCTGTCAATGACAGGCCACAAACTGGGAGACCAAGAGTCACAACATCTGCCCAAGATCGACAGATCATTTTGCAGCATCTTCGTGATGTAAATTGTTAATCGGCACAATAAAAAGTCACTTCTAGTGAATTTTATTATTATTTATTTTTATTTATTTCTTAGCAGACGCCCTTATCCAGGGCGACTTACAATTGTTACAAGATATCACATTATCTTTACATACAATTACATTATTTTTACACATTATTTTTACAGTCAATTACCCATTTATACAGTTGGGTTTTTACTGGAGCAATCTAGGTAAAGTACCTTGCTCAAGGGTACAGCAGCAATGTCCCCCACCTGGGATTGAACCCACGACCCTCCGGTCAAGAGTCCAGAGCCCTAACCACTAAGTGATACGTTTCTTTTGATGCTCAGATATAAGTGATATGTTTCTTTTGATGCTCAAATATAAGTGATGAGTTTCTTTAGAGGCTCAGTATACTATATTTTGGTCCTTGTCGTATTAGTGGTTAATATTCACTCAATGCTTGAATTCTCTTATATTAAGTGTAAGGTGCCAATACTTTGTCTGCAACTGTACAACATTTGTTCTATTTGGTATTTCTTACTGGTGTATTTATTACATGACATCCACTAGGCTAGGGGCAGTGTTGCAGGGGAACAGGTTAATGGTTACACTCTGGTATACCAGCTGTATTTAAAGAGAAGACGCCCCCCTATATTAAAATAAATCAATCGGTAAGACATACCACAAAGAATGAATGAATCTAATGGGGGTGTAAGAAAAAGAGATCAACAGCAAAACAAGGAGATTGGGAGACTGGTGTCCTGCTAATGGTATGGAAAAGCATTCCTAGATTGTATCAAAGCATTCTACTCTACTTATTTTTTGCCCCCATTGGTATGCCCTGTATCAAAGGAAGGGATTAGCTAGAAACCGTATCAATTGTACTCTGTGATGAGTATTAGGAATCCATGGCATTAAAAGAACAATAAAGCAGGGGTCAGGCCACCATTTGTTTGCAGCTAGCACAGTACTGCTGCAGTACAGCAGACAAGCCAATCAATCTGAAAGCCTTTTCATTGTACCATTGTTTAGTCAATGGATGGATGTAGACAGTGAAACCTGCTGTGCTGCTGTTTTATATGAACCAAGAGGGAAATATGATTGCATTCAATGGTGTACAATTATTGAAATCAAAGGATCAAGCGGTATGTGTGTAAACACAAAATGAAGCCACTAACACTATTCTATAATGTAGCCACAGTGTAATACAGAAAAATGGTGTTTTACCTTGTGGAACTGAGCAAAACAACGAGGTGCATGCAGGAAAGCTATCAGCGTATTAGGGAGCACTGCACCTTCTTCTTCTTCTTCCTGTTCTTGCTGATGAAGTCAAACATGAAATGTGTGATACATGTACATACTGAGATTGCAAGGGGATGCCATTGTTTTGAATCCAGTAAACAGCCTGTCACTTCATTCATCACATGCTGGTGACTTTTTAAACACTCTGTGTAAAGCACCCCTGTAGTCAACAGAACTTTCCAGCATGTCTTCTCCCTAAGTGCAGCTGGTACACCAGCGTGTAACCATTAACCTGTCCCCCCTGCAACACTCTGCCCCTTGGGTGTGGATGTGGAAATCAGATGCCTGAAGATGATTGATATCTCTGTTGAAACTCTTTTATTCGTTAGACATGTACATCCCAATGACATATTCTGTTCATATGTTGTATATCTTGGATCCGGAACCTGTGTTAGAAAACCAGTTGAAGGGGCTGCTCTCTTGTTCAGCTGTAGTTTGATTTCAGCATTGATGTCCAACACAGCTGCCAGAGAACTGAGCACTCTGACAGGACACTGTGGGCATTAACCTACCCTCCTCTTCTGGGTTTAGTGGGCGTCCTGTGTGTACACAACCCCCATCTCTCTCCCAACATCTTTCATGACCTTCATTAAGACTGCCAACTCTTCCAGTGTGTGTTTGAAAATCTCCTTAGAATCTGCCTAAGAATATTTACTATCAGAGAAAGCAAAACATGTATTTGAATTTAATTTTCCATTTATTGTTGTGTCCATTCTGTGGGGTATATTTTCTAAGATTTTATTCCAGGCTTTAACGTCTATTTCGTTGGAAGGAGGAAAACCTGTTTTAGAAAAACAAGAACCACGGACTTCACAAATTCTCACGAATATGATTTTAATGGACCTGTACTTGTCTTGGACCAGCTTAACCAGCTTCTCAACCAGCACCACGTCTCCTGAACCAGTACGGCCAGCTTGTAGAAGTAATTTCTGGAGTTTCCCCAGGGTGAATACAGATATTTAAAAACATGGTCAACTGTGCAGCCGTGGTTGCAGTACCTTCAGCAGCCACTGTTGCACGCAGTTAGTTAAAGAAGCACAGTATAGTCTCATATATTACAGATGCACTGTAGCTTTGCAAAATGAAACAGGTTTCATCCCATTACTCGCTCTAAAAAAATCTCATGTATATTTTCTGGGTGACACGAACCAGTAAAACATCTACTAGCAGCAGCCTTTTTGGGAATGAGAAATCTTTCTACTTTGTTGGAAGTGTAAAGAAAGGGAAATGAGTGTTTGTGTTCGAATGGGTTTTGTATAGCAGCATAACTCAGCTGCCATCCTACTCGTATAATTTTAGGAGCGTGTTTGAGAACCAGAATGACAGCAGCCATTAATATTATGGCTCCATTTTTCTAAGGTGGTAGCAGTGGCAGCCCGTGAATTGGGGCGGGCTCAGGACTTTGCAAACAGGCACAACATCCCCCGAGCGTACGGGTCTTACCAGGAGCTGGCCCAGGACAAGGACATTGGTGAGGAGGGCAGGAGACTTCAGATAAGTGCAAATGTGATAGTCCTAATGGGCTACAATGGGCCTTATTTACTCTAAATCGTCATTAGCACAATTATTTTGAATAGTGGCGAGATGAGCAGAGGCTGGAGTCAATAGGCTTTTATTAAAAATAAATCTAATACAAATTCTTAATGAAGGTACCCCCAAGCTTTGCTGTCTCTGTGCAGGGAGCTGCACTCACCCTTGCACTGACTGCTCTGAAATCCCTCAGCCAATACAAATCCTCCTTTATACATGTGCTCAACTATCCAATTGGCTTGACATTCTCACATGTGTTTAAGTTCCCTTCCAAACAGATCAGACTAACTAATCCAGGCACATTCTCACATGGTTGGCTTGTGTGCCTATTGGAAGGGAACTACACAATGATTCTTGGTGTAGATCTCCCTCCCGACCTCTGAGGACGCTGTGTAAAAGGAACAGAGTACCCTTAACTAAATTGCATGACAATTTATTCCTTGTCGGTCATCTAGAAAAGGGGCGGAGCTACGGTACCCAAACTCAATGACCCGGACGGGAAGCGACGTGGCATCCGCAGATTGGAGGAGCGGATGCGCTCGTTAACCTAGGGGTTATGGGGGAGGGTATGTAAGGGGTCGTAGTGTAAGTGATCTCTTCCTTGGTAAATGGTTAGATACAACCTCCAAGGAGCCCGTGTTACATTGCTGAAAAAAGTGAGTTCTGTCTTGTGTGTGTTATAACGGTCTGTTTGTCTTAAACTAGACTACCCATAACACGATCCGGAGCTGTAGCGAAAGCCAGCATCAACCCGGACATCACTGTCACCCCTGCATTCACAGATAACTGTATTACACCACTATGACCTATTCACTGTCACTAAAAACTGTTTTTGTGTTTTGTGTTTAGTGTTGGTGTACGAAAACTGGACTTTTGGTTTCAGGTCAAACCTGGGGATTACAATTACCGAGTGATACACTCCGCTGTATCACTCCATATTTATTATTTAGAGGTGTTTGCCATAAGGCTCTGGACATTGTTAATAAACCAATAAACACCCTTGCACCTGGAAATCATTGTCTGTATTTTTTGTATCCACTCTACACTGCACGCACCCGTATTCACTCACCACTTTGCCACAGCATGTATACAATAAATGCATTATTATTATTATTATTATTTATTTCTTAGCAGACGCCCTTATCCAGGGCGACTTACAATTGTTACAAGATATCACATTATTTTTACATACAATTACCCATTTTACAGTTGGGTTTTTACTGGAGCAATCTAGGTAAAGTACCTTGCTCAAGGGTACAGCAGCCCAGAGAGTACAGTGTCCCCACCGGGGATTGAACCCACAACCCTCCGGTCAAGAGTCCAGAGCCCTAACCACTACTCCACACTGCTGTGTTAAACATAATTGGACAGTCTAAATTGGAGAGAAAAATTGGTAAAATAATTAGGCGCTGTAAATTTATAAAATGTATTAAACACCCCATACAAAGGGGACATTCTGTACTGGTAAGTGGGGGGGAGGTCTATCCTCACAGAGTTGTATTCATTGAAGTCAATACTTTTACATGTTCTGCATGTGTCTGATGTAGGTCAATGATGGTTTAGTTTTTATCTTTGTTTAGTTATAAAAATGCTTAAAGAGGTAGCTTAAAAATGTCATTTGAGTAGATATTTCTAAATCTGCCTTTACCGGCTTTGAGCTGCTTTGAGCTTGTTTGGAGAATCCTAACTGCAGATGACAATGTGGCTTTTCAGCTAGTCCACCTACTGTATATGTGTACAGAGAGAGTAAGTGGGACTGGCAGAGTTCAAAGGTTAAAATGTCACTGTGGCAGGGTAGAAAAGCCCTGCACATAATTAGAGGGGGCAGGGCAAAGCCCTTCTTGTAAATGTTTTGTGATTTTGTAGTCCACAGGAGGGGTGTCATGGCCGAAGACCTAAAAACTACATTTTCCAGAAGCCACTAGTGCTGAATGAGAAACACCAGGGTGCATTTTAGAGAATGGTAAATTGAATTACTGTTTGAATGGTTATAATTATTGGTATGTGCATGGGTATATTAGCTGGGTTATTGTTGTATGGGTTTATGGTTATTTAAAATGAGTTTAAAAGTACTGTATTATGATTGGGAATGTGTTTTTTGTTTATTTAAAGTGAGTGATTCTTTGTTATTGTTTGGCAGCCCCAGCCCTGTAAACCCTGTACAGAATGTGTCCGTCTCCAAATTAATTCATTGGTTGTTAATTTGGAGATGGCCACGTGTATATAAACCTGTGTGTTTGTGGTGGGTGTTGGAGAGGAGGAACGAGAGTGAGACAGGAGAAAATCTAAATCTAAATCTAAATCTAAATCTAATCTTTGCAGGGTGGATGAGGCTGTGACTGTGGTTCTTAGGTTTCTTTCTATTTCTTTGCAGGGTGGATGAGGCAGTGACTGTGGTTCTTAGGTTTCTTTCTATTTCTTTGCAGGGTGGATGAGGCAGTGACTGTGGTTCTTAGGTTTCTTTCTATTTCTTTGCAGAGTGGATGAGGCTGTGACTGTGGTTCTTAGGTTTCTTTCTATTTCTTTGCAGGGTGGATGAGGCTGTGACTGTGGTTCTGTTTCTTTCTATTTCTTTGCAGGGTGGATGAGGCTGTGACTGTGGTTCTGTTTCTTTCTATTTCTTTGCAGGGTGGATGAGGCTGTGACTGTGGTTCTTAGGTTTCTTTCTATTTCTTTGCAGGGTGGATGAGGCTGTGACTGTGGTTCTTAGGTTTCTTTCTATTTCTTTGCAGGGTGGATGAGGCTGTGACTGTGGTTCTTAGGTTTCTTTCTATTTCTTTGCAAGGTGGATGAGGCTGTGACTGTGGTTCGGTTTCTTTCTATTTCTTTGCAGGGTGGATGAGGCTGTGACTGTGGTTCTTAGGTTTCTTTCTATTTCTTTGCAGGGTGGATGAGGCTGTGACTGTGGTTCTTAGGTTTCTTTCTATTTCTTTGCAGGGTGGATGAGGCTATGACTGTGGTTCTTAGGTTTCTTTCTATTTCTTTGCAGGGTGGATGAGGCTGTGACTGTGGTTCTGTTTCTTTCTATTTCTTTGCAGGGTGGATGAGGCTGTGACTGTGGTTCTTAGGTTTCTTTCTATTTCTTTGCAGGGTGGATGAGGCTGTGACTGTGGTTCTGTTTCTTTCTATTTCTTTGCAGGGTGGATGAGGCTGTGACTGTGGTTCTTAGGTTTCTTTCTATTTCTTTGCAGGGTGGATGATGCTGTGACTGTGGTTCTGTTTCTTTCTATTTCTTTGCAGGGTGGATGAGGCTGTGACTGTGGTTCTGTTTCTTTCTATTTCTTTGCAGGGTGGATGAGGCTGTGACTGTGGTTCTGTTTCTTTCCATTTCTTTGCAGGGTGGATGAGGCTGTGACTGTGGTTCTTAGGTTTCTTTCTATTTCTTTGCAGGGTGGATGAGGCTGTGACTGTGGTTCTGTTTCTTTTTATTTCTTTGCAGGGTGGATGAGGCTGCGACTGTGGTTCTTAGGTTTCTTTCTATTTCTTTGCAGGGTGGATGAGGCTGTGACTGTGGTTCTGTTTCTTTCTATTTCTTTGCAGGGTGGATGAGGCTGTGACTGTGGTTCTTAGGTTTCTTTCTATTTCTTTGCAGGGTGGATGAGGCTGTGACTGTGGTTCTTAGGTTTCTTTCTATTTCTTTGCAGGGTGGATGAGGCTGTGACTGTGGTTCTGTTTCTTTCTATTTCTTTGCAGGGTGGATGAGGCTGTGACTGTGGTTCTTAGGTTTCTTTCTATTTCTTTGCAGGGTGGATGATGCTGTGACTGTGGTTCTGTTTCTTTCTATTTCTTTGCAGGGTGGATGAGGCTGTGACTGTGGTTCTTAGGTTTCTTTCTATTTCTTTGCAGGGTGGATGAGGCTGTGACTGTGGTTCTTAGGTTTCTTTCTATTTCTTTGCAGGGTGGATGAGGCTGTGACTGTGGTTCTGTTTCTTTCTATTTCTTTGCAGGGTGGATGAGGCTGTGACTGTGGTTCTTAGGTTTCTTTCTATTTCTTTGCAAGGTGGATGAGGCTGTGACTGTGGTTCGGTTTCTTTCTATTTCTTTGCAGGGTGGATGAGGCTGTGACTGTGGTTCTTAGGTTTCTTTCTATTTCTTTGCAGGGTGGATGAGGCTGTGACTGTGGTTCTTAGGTTTCTTTCTATTTCTTTGCAGGGTGGATGAGGCTATGACTGTGGTTCTTAGGTTTCTTTCTATTTCTTTGCAGGGTGGATGAGGCTGTGACTGTGGTTCTGTTTCTTTCTATTTCTTTGCAGGGTGGATGAGGCTGTGACTGTGGTTCTTAGGTTTCTTTCTATTTCTTTGCAGGGTGGATGAGGCTGTGACTGTGGTTCTGTTTCTTTCTATTTCTTTGCAGGGTGGATGAGGCTGTGACTGTGGTTCTTAGGTTTCTTTCTATTTCTTTGCAGGGTGGATGATGCTGTGACTGTGGTTCTGTTTCTTTCTATTTCTTTGCAGGGTGGATGAGGCTGTGACTGTGGTTCTGTTTCTTTCTATTTCTTTGCAGGGTGGATGAGGCTGTGACTGTGGTTCTGTTTCTTTCCATTTCTTTGCAGGGTGGATGAGGCTGTGACTGTGGTTCTTAGGTTTCTTTCTATTTCTTTGCAGGGTGGATGAGGCTGTGACTGTGGTTCTGTTTCTTTTTATTTCTTTGCAGGGTGGATGAGGCTGCGACTGTGGTTCTTAGGTTTCTTTCTATTTCTTTGCAGGGTGGATGAGGCTGTGACTGTGGTTCTGTTTCTTTCTATTTCTTTGCAGGGTGGATGAGGCTGTGACTGTGGTTCTTAGGTTTCTTTCTATTTCTTTGCAGGGTGGATGAGGCTGTGACTGTGGTTCTTAGGTTTCTTTCTATTTCTTTGCAGGGTGGATGAGGCTGTGACTGTGGTTCTGTTTCTTTCTATTTCTTTGCAGGGTGGATGAGGCTGTGACTGTGGTTCTTAGGTTTCTTTCTATTTCTTTGCAGGGTGGATGATGCTGTGACTGTGGTTCTGTTTCTTTCTATTTCTTTGCAGGGTGGATGAGGCTGTGACTGTGGTTCTGTTTCTTTCTATTTCTTTGCAGGGTGGATGAGGCTGTGACTGTGGTTCTTAGGTTTCTTTCTATTTCTTTGCAGGGTGGATGAGGCTGTGACTGTGGTTCTGTTTCTTTCCATTTCTTTGCAGGGTGGATGAGGCTGTGACTGTGGTTCTTAGGTTTCTTTCTATTTCTTTGCAGGGTGGATGAGGCTGTGACTGTGGTTCGGTTTCTTTCTATTTCTTTGCAGGGTGGATGAGGCTGCGACTGTGGTTCTTAGGTTTCTTTCTATTTCTTTGCAGGGTGGATGAGGCTGTGACTGTGGTTCGGTTTCTTTCTATTTCTTTGCAGGGTGGATGATGCTGTGACTGTGGTTCGGTTTCTTTCTATTTCTTTGCAGGGTGGATGAGGCAGTGACTGTGGTTCTGTTTCTTTCTTTTTCTTTGCAGGGTGGATGAGGCTGTGACTGTGGTTCTTAGGTTTCTTTCTATTTCTTTGCAGGGTGGATGAGGCTGTGACTGTGGTTCTTAGGTTTCTTTCTATTTCTTTGCAGGGTGGATGAGGCTGTGACTGTGTTTCTGTTTCTTTCTATTTCTTTGCAGGGTGGATGAGGCTGTGACTGTGGTTCTTAGGTTTCTTTCTATTTCTTTGCAGGGTGGATGAGGCTGTGACTGTGGTTCTTAGGTTTCTTTCTATTTCTTTGCAGGGTGGATGAGGCTGTGACTGTGGTTCTTAGGTTTCTTTCTATTTCTTTGCAGGGTGGATGAGGCTGTGACTGTGGTTCTGTTTCTTTCTATTTCTTTGCAGGGTGGATGAGGCTGTGACTGTGGTTCTGTTTCTTTATATTTCTTTGCAGGGTGGATGAGGCTGTGACTGTGGTTCTTAGGTTTCTTTCTATTTCTTTGCAGGGTGGATGAGGCTGCGACTGTGGTTCTTAGTTTCTCCAGTAACAGGATGGCTGTCTGTATCTGTACGGTTTCCGTTCAGCTGCCAAATGAAGCATTCATCTTCGGCACAAAGGGAACTATAAAGGTAAAGATTGATGGTAACATTTAAAAGAGTCCTAACCTATGCTTTAAAAACCCATTCCTTATCTGTTACTAGCATGAGAGGCATGCCATAACCCTTTCAAGATACAATATACAGTCAATAATTATCTACAATAGTGATGAAGGGGCAGAGGAGGAAGATTCATGCGAAAAAGAATCCCTGCCGCTTTCAATAATGTGCCTCCTGTATTCAGCACTATTATTATTATTATTATTATTATTATTATTATTATTATTATTATTATTATTAATTATCATTAATAATTGATTCAATAACACATTATGTCATAGAATCTCTCTGGAATCATTAATATTCTGCTGGAGTTAATTACAGGCTGGTTGTAATGGTATAATACCAAAGAGACAGATTTGTATTACATTGCAGTAGTTGTTATCTACTTCATGTTAATATTGGACTCGGCTTTCGCCAAGATAAAATGAGATAGTAGTGGTGGGGACCAACCAAAACATAGCTTCACTATAATATATAAGGCTTCAGTGCTTTTCATCCAGGTAATGTGGATTTCCTATTGGCCTGGTCCTGAAATGTAATGCTGGCTCCAGGGATCAGCCTATTTGTGGCCTCCCTGACACATCAGCACACACAACAGTGGCGAACGCTGGCTCCAGGGATCAACCAAAGTGCGGCATCTCTAGTAACAGTATGTTCAGCACGAAAAAAACAAATAGTTAATGAAAATACTTTTTCCTAAAGAAGCTTATGGCTGGTAACAATGTTTTGATTAGTCACAATGTTTGTCACTGAATTTATTTCTTTTAGTATTTGTAAATTAAGCACTCTAGAGTGAGTAATAGCTGTGGATGATATGCATCTCTATTACCTTCCAGATCCCAGCTCCCATGTGGTCCCCAACCTCTTTGATAGTGAATGGGAATGAAACGCAGTTCCCACTGCCTGAGCCTTACCAGCCTCTCAACTTCCCCAACAGTACCGGGTTGCGCTATGAGGCACAAGAGGTTCGGAGGTGTTTACTTGCAGGTACTGGGTTGGATAGGGGTGTGTTCTCTATGAGTGTCTAATTGAATTGCTGATTATACACTTTGGCGTGCTATTGCTCAATGGAGAAGCCCCTTCTAAGTGATTTGAGGGTTGGATGAAACATCTAGATAGCAGTGGTGCTCATCCTTTTTTGCTAATCATTTTTCTGTACAATAAATAATCAAGAACAAATGATCCACAGCATCATGGTAACAGATTGTTTTCTGTGGTGCTTGGGTTTGGGACATTAGAAGCCATTTTCCTGATCCCTTGCTTGCTTATTAAATATCTAGTAGGTAATAATCCCCATTACTCCCCATTCAAAGATTCTAATAGGCAAGGCGCCCCACAGGTACATTGTTGCAGGATGACTAAAGGGTTGATTTGATCAGCCTATACCCTGGGAAGCCACAGCTACATTTCATGAGAGCATTTTACAGCACTGGCCCATCACTTTGCATCAATCCGTGGTGATTCCAGTATTACCTGGAAAAATAGATGCTGGTGCAGTCCAAGGGCATTCCCCAGATCTGTAAAATGCTCTAATAAACCCTGGTGTGGCTCATCCCAGTGAGGGACAGGCGGGTCAGCATTTCTGCAGTGGTGACTGCCTCGGCTGGTAAAGCATGCCTACAAAGTGGAATTGGAATGTTCTTTTGTAATGAAGACAATGTGTTATCCGATTGGGTGCGCTGGTGAGGATACTGTGTTGCATTGAATGTGTTCCTGATTTTTGAAACCTAATAGCAGGTGTATTTTGCCAGGTCTCAAGCAGAGTCCCAGAATGATGCTGGAGGACACAGCTCTGTTAACCAGTATTCGTGACGAAGCTCGCAGACAGGTGGGAGTGGTGTACTGCCAGGACGCAGAATAGAGTGTGGGAGGAGGCTCACTACTCAACTACACCATTCTATTGCTGATTGTATAGTGAACTGTTCAATGCTGCTTTTTATTTCCACTAATACACTGAAGCATTCTCTAATCCAGTATTTTCTAATCTGTGTTGTCTTTTGTGGTTGTATTTTACCTTTTAAACATTTTAAGTGTTTTCCTTTGGAAGAGCTCAGGTCCATTTCTAATGTCTCCCAAAAGTACCACTGAAGAGAGACCTCTACATGCCTTCTGCTGCTGAAGATGAAAGAAAATGTTTGTTTATATATAGAGGTTCTGAATTCCCATTTGGTTTAGGCTGCCTGGCTGCTTTTCTAGGACCTTTCTCCCTGATTGGGTTTGGCAATGCCCTGGTGCACAACATGTTCTCCTGGTAAACCCTGGTGTGGGGCATGTTCCCCTGGTATACCCTGGTGTGCAGCATGTTCTCCTGGTAAACCCTGGTGTGGGGCATGTTCTCCTGGTAAACCCTGGTGTGGGGCATGTTCTCCTGGTATACCCAGGTGTGCAGCATATTCTCCTGGTATACCCTGGTGTGGGGCATGTTCTCCTGGTATACCCAGGTTTGCAGCATCTTCTTCTGGTAAACCCTGGTGTGTGGTGTTCTCCTGGTATACCCTGGTGTGGGGCATGTTCTCCTGGTATACCCTGGTGTGCAGCATGTTCTCCTGGTAAACCCTGGTGTGGGGCATGTTCTCCTGGTATACCGTGGTGTGCGGCATGTTCTCCTGGTAAACTCTAGTGTGGGGCATGTTCTCCTGGTATACTCTGGTGTGCAGCATGTTCTCCTGGTAAACCCTGGTGTGGGGCATGTTCTCCTGGTATACCCTTATGTGCAGCATGTTCTCCTGGTAAACCCTGGTATGGGGCATGTTCTCCTGGTATACCCTGGTGTGCAGCATGTTCTCCTGGTAAACCCTGGTGAGGGGCATGTTCTCCTGGTAAACCCTGGGTCTCCTGATTACTCTGGAAGGCAGAATGAATAGTTTACTCAGCAATGCTGCACCCTTAGGGTATTGCCATAAACATGGGCAGCGATACACTGACATGCTCATTAAGCTGTTTATTAGGCACACAGGAGGGAACTTGAATGAAAGGACTGTAGTTACAGAGAAAGCTGTATTTGTTCTTGCAGGATATGTCACTCCAGCATCATTCCACAACAAAATAAGAAACAAACATGGTTTAAACTTCAGGATGTGACTGAATTGATATACAAAGTGAATCTCAGCAAAGAGAAGAATACACGAGTTAAGAGAACAGTGATACCGAGTTACTTTCACTGATATTACTCTACTTCATTACTATTTTGTAAAAATTATTTGAAAATAGTGGAGTTTACAGCTTGAGAATATAACAATTTGTGATCGAGTGGTTTGCATTGCTCAGGTGTACAAGTGACGCTGGTGCTCCAACAACGACAGACACAAAGTTCAAGGTTCAAAACAGTTCTTTAGTTCTCTGTTTCCTGGTATGCAACCAGTTACATAATAAGGCTGGCTCTATACAAAAATGTGTATTGACAGCTTGAAAACCACAGGGTTCAGTCCCGAAATAATAATACAAAGAACAACACACAACACAGACACGGTCACTTCTCCTGACAGTGAGTGTTCCGAGTGCAGGTGCGGTGCAAGGTAATTACAGTGACAGTCGTGCAGTGTAGTCCGAGCTTGATACTGGTCAGTAGCAACAGCTCCCGGATCGTGTTAGCCGTCTAACAGTGACAAACACAGACAGTTAGTTTCCACAAACAAACAAATCACTTAACACTCACGATGCACTTTACACAGCCTGTTTCCTTTCTCTGTCAATAACCACATCAAAGGAACAGATTGCATCAACACATCCCCAATTATACCCTTAGTCACGCCCCCTGTGATTGCTAGTTCAGTCACATCTCCAATCCATGACTGACACATCGCGTACCGCTTTAGGGCGATGACTTCGGGCATTGTGACTCCACCCCCTTCCTGGATGGCTGGCTTAAGAACATAAGAAAGTTTACAAATAAGAGAAGGCCATTCAGCCCATCTTGCTCGTTTGGTTGTTAGTAGCTTATTGATCCCAGAATCTCATCAAGCAGCTTCTTGAAGGATCCCAGGGTGTCAGCTTCAACAACATTACTGGGGAGTTGGTTCCAGACCCTCACAATTCTCTGTGTAAAAAAGTGCCTCCTATTTTCTGTTCTGAATGCCCCTTTATCTAATCTCCATTTGTGACCCCTGGTCCTTGTTTCTTTTTTCAGGTCAAAGAAGTCCCCTGGGTTGACATTGTCTATACCTTTTAGGATTTTGAATGTTTGAATCAGATCGCTGCGTAGTCTTCTTTGTTCAAGACTGAATAGAGTCAATTCTTTTAGCCTGTCTGCATACGACATGCCTTTTAAACCTGGGATAATTCTGGTTGCTCTTCTTTGCACTCTTTCTAGAGCAGCAATATCCTTTTTGTAACGAGGTGACCAGAACTGAACACAATATTCTAGGTGAGGTCTTACGAATGCATTGTAGAGTTTTAACATTACTTCCCTTGATTTAAATTCAACACAATATATCCGAGCATCTTGTTAGCCTTTTTTATAGCTTCCCCACATTGTCTAGATGAAGACATTTCTGAGTCAACATAAACTCCTAGGTCTTTTACATAGTTCCCTTCTTCAATTTCACTATCTCCCATATGATATTTATAATGCACATTTTTATTGCCCGCATGCAATACTTTACACTTTTCTCTATTAAATTTCATTTGCCATGTGTCTGCCCAATTCTGAATGCTGTCTAGATCATTTTGAATGACCTTTGCTGCTTAAACAGTGTTTGCCACTCTTCCTATTTTTGTGTCGTCTGCAAATTTAACGAGTTTGCTTACTATACCAGAATCTAAATCATTAATGTAGATTAGGAATAGCAGAGGACCTAATACTGATCCCTGTGGTACACGGTATACACTGTGTTTTTAGCAAATACGAAATAGCACAGAATAAAACGAAATGCAAAAATAAAACGAAAAATCATTATAACTGTTCCTGTCTCATGGCGACTGTTAGAGGAAAACTAGTATCTCCACATAGACTTCAAGACCTAGTTTATTCTGGTGTTCCTCTCAAGCAATGTAAACTCTGTTTTGGCCTGTGACAGGATGCCTTCAGTGATGACGTCAGACCAGAAACACAGACTCAGGAAGTAGTGGCTGAGAGCTGAAACGCTACGGCGTTCAGCTATTTTATTAAATAAACAAAACAAACGATTTGAACAAACAAGACAAACAAAAAGGGACGTTGGCCAAACAAATGAACAAATAATTATCGTGCTGGTGTAAACCAGCACGCTTAACAGTTATTCATAAGTTTCGTTTTCGCTCTCCTCGCTCTCTCCGCTCTCACTACTAACACACTCTACCCTGAGGGTTGATTTCCATTACACAAGAGTAGATGTTAAAACTTCATGCTGATTTGAACTCGGCTCTTGCCAAGATAAGCACCAACTAAGACGTAGCTTTACAGTAAAATAATGTGATCCATATGTGTCTCCATCCATTTACGTTTCCTTCCATATGATGATGTAGATATCCTTCTGTCTGGTGTTAATGGCTGAAGTGTAATGCTGGCTCCAGGGATCAGCTTATTTTGCCTCCCTGGCGCATCAGCACACACAACGGCTGCGATGCTGGCTCCGGGGATCAACCACAGTGCGGCCTCCCCAGCGCATCAGCATGACAACCATCTGGATTGAGCTAAGTAGGGTACATCTCTGGGGTCTTCAAGTGGGCACCTTCCATCCTCAGTGTTTCGTCGACTAGCCCACGACACCTCAAGAGGGCTCGACGGTGATTCTGGCGTCCCAGCATCACCCCCCTCCGTCCCCCACTCAACTCAGCCCAGCTTACTTACCTGTCCCCAGCCAGAATCTTTCCGTCTCAACCACAGCCAGTTGCTGCTCCTCTCTGCTGCTTCAGATAAGTTCTTCACTGTGCAACGCAACTCTTGGCCACTGAATCCGACGTCTCTGAGAAACCGGGTTGTAGAGTGTGCCACAAATCCTCGACAACCCACTTCCACTGGGTAAACCCGGACTCTCCATCCTCGCTGTTCCGCTTCAGTGGCTAGTTGAGCATACCGCAGTTTCTTCCTCTCATACGCCTCATCTACAGCATCCTCCCATGGCACTGTTAACTCTACCAGGTGAACAAGGCGTGCTGATCCAGACCACAAGACAATATCTGGTTGAAGGTTAGTGGTGGCAATCTCAGGTGGAAAAATAAGCCGTTGACCAACATCTGCCAGTATTTTCCAGTCTCTAGCAGCTTCCAGTTGTCCTGGGCGAGGATTGGTTTTAACACCTTTTCTTGGTGGTTGCTCTCCTGGGCGGAGGAATGTTGTCTTTTGTGTGTAATATTTTGATGGAACAGGTGGCAACTTATTGGTCATGTTACGCTTGTCTTCCAATGCTAAGGCCAAACATCGCAGCACCTGGTCATGGCGCCAAGTAAACCGTCCTTGGCTAAGAGCCACCTTACATCCTGTCAAAATGTGCCTTAATGTTGCAGGTGATGAACACAAAGGACATGAGGGATCCTCTCCTACCCAGAGGTTTAGGTTCTGTGGTGATGGGAGAACATCATATGTTGAACTGATGAGGAAACTGATCCTGCTCTGTTCCATTGACCATAGGTCTTGCCAGCCAATCTTGCGTTGTTCCACACTCTCCCATCTCATCCATTCTCCCTGCTTGGCCTGGGAAATGGCCTTTATACACCTCATCCTCTCCTCCTGCTTTTGCACCTCGTTGACTACCAGCTTCCTCCTTTGAGCTGGGGCTGCCTTGTGCCATGTAGGAGAAGCTGAACTGAGACCAAGACCCCCTCTTCCATGCTGAACTTGCCCCATGATATCACCAATTCGAAGGGCAGCCTTTGCATCTTCCACAGCTTTCTTTGCCACCCACTTTCTTCCAGTTTTCAACACAGGTGCTGCCTCCCTTACGCATTTGTCGCGTGACTCTACTAATGTCATTTCCAGTCTGACCTTGGCGCACTTAAACTCCTCGATTAGAGCGGAGACTCGTAGCTGCAGTATTCCTTTACCATAAAGTCCCACTCTGCTGAGACAGCGTGGAACTCCCAACCATTTCCTGATGTATGAACTGATTAAAGCTTCCAGCTTCTCTACTGTTGTCAAAGAAACCTCGCACACAGTCAGTGGCCACAGCAACCTCGGCAGTAGACCAAACTGAAAGCACCAGAGTTTTAGTTTGCCTGGTAGAGCGCAGCTGTCTATGCTCTTCAACCCTTCCACTGCTTGTTGTCTAACTTCTCCCACACGAACTGTGTCCTTTAGATCCCCGTCGTACCATCTCCCAAGACTCTTCACTGGCTTCTCAGACACTGTTGGTATTGCCTCACCATTAATGAAGAATGTTTTATCTTCTACTTTGCCTTTAATTATAGAGATGATCCTTGATTTAGTGGGCTTGAATTGCATTCGTGCCCATTCAATGTTATTGGTTAATTTGCCCAATAACTGATTAGTGCAGGCTACTGTTGTAGTCATGGTTGTCATGTCATCCATGTATGCTCGAATTGGTGGTAGTCGCATTCCAGAAGCCAAGCGCTCTCCTCCTACTACCCATTTTGATGCCCTAATGATTACTTCCATTGCCATGGTAAAAGCCAGTGGAGAAATGGTGCATCCTGCCATTATTCCAACCTCTAGGCATTGCCATGTAGTGCTGAATTCTGAAGTTGAAAAACTAAATTGCAAATCTCCAAAGTAGGCTTTCACTAAATTTGTTATTGTCATCAGTACACTGAAAAAATCAAATGCTGCCCAAAGAAGTTCATGTGGCACTGAACAATATGCATTAGCCAAATCCAGGAATGTCACATGGAGCTCCTTCCTCTCCTTTTTAGCTGATTGAATTTGTTGCCAGATCACATTGATGTGTTCTAAGCATCCTGGGAAACCTGGAATGCCCGCTTTTTGTATTGAAGTGTCAATGAAGCAGTTCTTTAATAGGTAAGTTGACAATCTCTGAGCAATAATGCTGAAGAAAATCTTGCCTTCTACGTTTAATAGGGAAATAGGACGAAACTGACTGATGCTTGTAGAATGTTTTTATTTAGGTATAGACTCCACCTGCTCGGCGCCATGTTCTTGGTACAACCTGTTTTTCCCATGCCACTTTCATCAATAAGGGCAGCAGTGTGGAGTAGTGGTTAGGGCTCTGGACTCTTGACCGGAGGGTCGTGGGTTCAATCCCCGGTGGGTACACTGCTGCTGTACCCTTGAGCAAGGTACTTTACCTAGATTGCTCCAGTAAAAAAACCCAACTGTATAAATGGGTAATTGTATGTAAAAATAATGTGGTATCTTGTAACAATTGTAAGTCGCCCTGGGTAAGGGCGTCAGCTAAGAAATAAATAAATAAATAAATCAATTTCCACAGAATTCGTAGAACTCCTGAAGCACTCTTGTACACTCTGTACGGAACTCCATTAGGCCCTGGAGATGATGAAGCCCTTGCTTTTTTCACAGCTTGCTCTACTTCTTTCCACTTAGGTGCACAGTCCTCCATTTGGTATTCTGGTGGATTGATAGGCGGGATGTCTGCGGGGGGAGCTGGTCTCCTAACTTCCCCCCCCCCTTCTTCATGGCCGGCAGTTCCCCTCCATGGGGCTCTGGCCACCCGTTCTCCTACAGCGAACTTGCTGTGGGGGGAGCTGATCTCCTGACCTCCTCCCCCTTCTTCGTGGCCGGCAGCTCCCCTTCATGAGCGTGTGGAAGCGACAGCGTGGGAGAAGTACGAGTGGACAAGTACATCACAGTTTGAAGCAGTAAGGAAAGATTACATCTTTAATTCCTTTAATCAGAAAACACTGCAGCTAAAGTCTAACAACTGTGTGTCTTTTTCTGATAACAAGCTGAAACTCAGAACAGCTTATTCAAATTCGCCGCGGTTCTGAGACACGGGGGAGGGGCGGAGCCAACAGCAAACAAACAAAAGCCAGGCAGTGTTCACAGCAACAGCGTGTGGAACTGCATGATGTGGGAAATCCGAGAAAACCCAACAGAGCTCAACCAAGTGTGTGTAAAGTGCCGCACGATCCAGGACTTGCTTCAACGAGTAAGTCTGTTAGAAATGGAGCTGGAGGAAATGAGACAGCAACAGGAGCTTGAGGAGCTGACACACCCACAATTCATGGCAGTCTGCACCCCTAGCAGACTGCAAGCCACAAGGGAGATGGAAGAGAGACGAAACAGCTGGGTTCAGATAGGCAGAAGCAGGGGAAAAAAGTAACGTTGTCAAACACAACCACCAGAAATCCAAACATCCAACAAATTTGAGCCACTTCAACATTTAGATGACCAAAACCAACATCAAGAGAATGAAAGGAACAACATCCAGGACCCTATAAACAGTGCTGGCCAGGCAGCAAAAAGAAGGGAGGTCATGATTATTGGGGACTCCATACTGAGAAACACAGCAAGTTCAGTTTGCAGTTTGGACCCCCTTACTAGAACAGTGTGCTGCTTTCCAGGAGCCTCAGTCAAGCACATCACTGAGAATGTGGACAGGCTCCTAGAACGAACAGGAGACGACCCGGTAGTAGTCGTCCACATCGGTACAAACAACATTGGAAGAGACAGGCCAAGATCCCTGCAAAACAAATTCAGAGAGCTAGGAAGGAAATTAAAAGACAAGACCAAAACTGTGGTATTTTCTGGGATACTGCCGGCGCCTTGCAAAGGACCATATGGACAGCTGGAAATACAAAATCAAAATGCATGGCTGAAATCATGGTGCACACAGGAAGGCTTCACCTTTCCTGAACATTGGAGCACATTCTACAACAAGGACTATCTATATAGGTGGGACGGACTGCACTTAAACAGAAAGGGAACCAATCTTCTCGGAGAAAGGATCCTTGAGGAGGTCCAGAAGCATTTAAACTAGAAAGGAAGGGGGGAGAAAACAAAAAACAGAAGGGAGACCACATCAAAACAAGGGCAACAACTCAGGTAAGACAACTATTAAATGTATTTATCTTAATGCTAGAAGCCTCAGAAACAAAATGTTAGAACTTGAAGCTACTGCACTAACAAGTAACTATGATGTGATAGGTGTTACAGAAACTTGGTTGTCTGAGAGTGATGGAGACGAATATAATATTAATGGGTACACACTGTATAGGAAAGACAGGCAGGACAGAAGAGCACTATACATAAGAAATAGTCTTGAAGCTCAGGTGTTAAATCTAGACAAAGAAAACAACGGCGAATCAATATGGGTCAGAATAATGGACAAAAATTCAAAGGGCATAATAATAGGAGCATGCTATAGACCGCCTGTGGCAAAGTGGTTTGTAGTGCTCCGGTGTACAGGTGATTCAAGGTGCTCCAGACAAAGGACAAACACAAAGTTCACAGGTCAGGTTCTTTAATTTCCTTGACGAGGTTTTTTAAATAATAAAGCTGGCTCTACCCAGCAATGGGTATTGCCAGCGACAAAACAAAGGGGTTGCAGTCCCGAAATAATAATTCCAACACAAAACACGTAATACAGTCACAAACAACACGTCTCCAGACTGTGTGCTCTGGTGCAGGTGCAGGTGCGGTGCTCTGAGTGCTGGTGACTTGTGCGTTCAGGTCCGGGCTGGCTTCTCGCTGAAGCTCCCGGCTTCGTATCAGCCGTCTGGCAAAACAAACACAACCGTTTAATCAATGGAACCACACTTCATTCAAGGTTCCGTCCTTGTCTCCTCCCATTAACCACAACAAAGGAACCGATTACGGCGTCACGTCCCCCCTAAAGTACCCTAAGCCCCGCCCCCTCCGATAGCTAGTTCAATCACGTCTCCTCCAATTCATGACTGAAACTTCGCTCACCGTACTAGGGCGATGACTCCAGGTACCGTAACGCCGCCCTCTTCCTGAATGGCTGGCTTCCGACTGTCCCCGGAATGAACTGCCCAACCATTCAGTACGAAGCCCGCAGTTCCTGTTGTACAGTGCCCTCACCGGTCGAGAGGGGGATTGTTGATTCGGATTCATTCGCTCTCCGTCACACCGCCAAATTCAGATGCTGAGCAAAATAACCTGTTATACAATTACATTAGAATTGCGTGTAGCAAAGGAAAAGCCATACTAATGGGGGATTTCAACTTTCCCTGTATAAAATGGGAGAACCCGCTGGGGAACACAACGGACAAAACTGAAACAGTGGAAATGACAAATGACTGCTTCCTAACGCAATTTGTCAAGGCATCGACTAGAGGGGAGTCTTTTCAAATAACGAAGACAGAATAACTAAAACAGAGGTCAGAGAGCCATTGGCAAACTCAGACCACAACATGGTCTCATTTGAAATATTTTTTAAAACCCCAAAAGTAATGAATAAAGCTAAGGTTTACAATTTTAGAAAAGCAAACTATGAAGGTATGAAACAGAGACTAACAGAAGTAGATTGGAGTAAAATAGAGAAAACATCCACAGAAAAAGGATGGCTGTTTTTTAAAAATGTAGTACTAGAGGCGCAAAACAATTACATCCCAAAAGTAGACAAATCTAAATCTAAAACAAAATGGCCAAAATGGTTTAATAGATCAATTAAAAAAAATATTCAGCGAAAAAAGGCACTTTACAAAGCATTTAAAAAGGACCAAAAACAAAGTACACAGAAAGAGTACTTGGAACTGCAAACACAAGTTAAAAAGGAAGTTAGAAAGACCAAGAGAGAGATAGAAATCAATATTGCTAGGGGGCTAAAACCAATTCCAAAATGTTTTTCCAATATTATAACAGCAAGAGAACATTCAAAGAGGAGGTTAAATGTCCATGAGACACAAATGGCAATCATAGATGAAGAACAAAAAATAGCAAATATATTAAATGATTACTTTTCACAGGTTTTTACAAAGGAGGACACAGAAAACATACCCCACATGTCGACCTGTTCCTATCCAATTTTAAATAACTTTAGCATAACAGAGGCAGAAGTGTTAAAGGGACTAGAAGCTCTTAAAATAAACAAATCCCCTGGGCCAGATGAGATCCTCCCAATAGTACTCAAAGAAATGAAAGAAGTTATTTACAAACCGCTAACCAAGATCATGCAACAGTCTCTTCACACAGGGGTTGTACTGACAGCCTGGAAAATTGCAAACGTAATACCGATCCACAAAAAGGGAGACAAAACCGAACCAGGTAACTACAGACCAATAAGCCTGACTTCTATTATATGTAAACTTATGGAAACTATAATAAGATCTAAAATGGAAAATTACCTATTTGGTAACAGTATTCTGGGAGACAGTCAGCATGGTTTTAGGAAAGGGAGATCGTGTCTAACTAACCTGCTTGACTTTTTTGAGGATGCAACATTGACAATAGATAATTGCAAAGCATACGACATGGTTTATTTAGATTTCCATAAAGCTTTTGACAAAGTCCAGCATAAAAGATTAATTCTCAAACTGAACGCAGTAGGGATTCAAGGAAATGAATGCACATGGATTAGGGAGTGGTTAACATGTAGAAAACAGAAAGTACTGATTAGAGGAGAAACCTCAAAATGGAGCGAGGTAACCAGTGGAGTACCACAGGGATCAGTATTAGGTCCTCTGCTATTCCTAATCTACATTAATGATTTAAATTCTGGTATAGTAAGCAAACTTGTTAAATTTGCATACGACACAAAAATAGGAGGAGTGGGAAACACTGTTGCAGCAGCAAAGGTCATTCAAAATTATCTAGACAGCATTCAGAACTGGGCAGACACATGGCAAATGACATTTAATAGAGAAAAGTGTAAAGTATTGCATGCAGGCAATACCAATGTGCATTATAAATATCATATGGGAGATACTGAAATTGAAGAAGGGAACTATGAAAAAGACCTAGGAGTTTATGTTGACTCAGAAATGTCTTCATCTAGACAATGTGGGGAAGCTAATAAAAAAAAGACCAACAAGATGCTTGGATATATTGTGAGAAGTGTTGAATTTAAATCAAGGGAAGTAATGTTAAAACTTTACAATGCATTCGTAAGACCTCACCTAGAATATTGTGTTCAGTTCTGGTCACCTCGTTACAAAAAGGATATTGCTGCTCTAGAAAGAGTGCAAAGAAGAGCAACCAGAATTATCCCAGGTTTAAAAGGCATGTCGTATGCAGACAGGCTAAAAGAATTGAATCTATTCAGTCTTGAACAAAGAAGACTACATGGCGATCTGATTCAAACATTCAAAATCCTAAAAGGTCTAGACAATGTCGACCTAGGGAACTTTTTTGACCTGAAAAAAGAAACAAGGACCAGGGGTCACAAATGGAGATTAGATAAAGGGCATTCAGAACAGAAAATAGGAGGCACTTTTTTACACAGAGAATTGTGAGGGTCTGGAACCAACTCCCCAGTAATGTTGTTGAAGCTGACACCCTGGGATCCTTCAAGAAGCTGCTTGATGAGATTCTGGGATCAATAAGCTACTAACAACCAAACGAGCAAGATGGGCTGAATGGCCTCCTCTCGTTTGTAAACTTTCTTATGTTCTTATGGGGCTCCAGCCACAGTATTTCCTGCCACATGGCAGGACTGGTAGCGACCCCAGGCGAAGAAGGACCCTCGGGAGGTGACGGCAGCAGCAGCAGACCCTCGGGAGGTGATGGCAGCAGCAGCGGACCCTCGGGAAGCGACGGCAGCAGCAGCAGCAGCCCCTTGAGCGGAGCTAGGCAGGCATCCTTGGCCGGAACGAGGCAGGTCAGGAGCAGTCCTTCCCATGGTGGTGGAGGTGGAACCAGCAGGTATTCACCCTCTGCTGGTGGAGATGGGAGGGGCAAGCAGTCCTCCCATGGCGGTGGAGACAGAGGCAGCTTCTGCTGCTCTGCTCCTGGCCGTAGAGATACAGGCCTGCTCCTGGCGGTGGAGGCAGTGGTGAGGGCTCCTCTCCCTCTGGCGTTGGAGATGTCCGGGCAGAGACCTCTCCCTCTAGCACTGGAGACGGCAGCAATGGCTCCTCTCCCTCTTACGCTGGAGATGGCAGCAATGACTCCCGTCCCTCTGGCGCTCGAGATGGCAGGAGCCCTGCGATATCTGCAGCCAGGTAGCAGATTACCATGTCCGCAACGTCCGGGAGGGACACAGGGCGGTGTTGCTTTTCCCAGGCTTCCCATCAGTCTCCATCTCTGGCCCACAGGAGGTTGATCACATCAGGGAGGGCCTCTTCAGCATTCCTCCCAGGCTCCACCAGCCAGCCCCAGATTCCCTCAGAGGAGACCTCTGATGCCGGACGCTCAGGCTCCTCCATCTCCTGCCACGCATGGCTGTGGCTGAGTGGAAGATACCTGACCTCGCCACACAGGAAGCACCACCCTTCCTCATCCAGACAGGCCAGACAAACATCCGGTGTAGTAGAGACACGACGGGACCTGCGACCGGCCCCGCGCTGTTGTTAATGCGCCTCCTGCTGCTGTTGATGCTTTCTCCTACCGCTTCTTCCCATTTTTTTTTCCCCCCCAAAACAAAAAAACTAAACAAAAAATCCCTGCGCATTCCTGGCCTGACGCTTGGCGGCGCTGTCCTCCCGCTTCTGGACACCAACTGTGACAGGATGCCTTCAGTGAGGACATCAGACCAGAAATACAGACTCAGGAAGTAGCGGGTGAGAGCTGAAACGCTACGGTGTTCAGCTATTTTATTAAATAAACAAAACAGACCATTTGAACAAACAAGACAGAAACAAAAAGGGCACGTTGGGCAAACAAATAAACAAATAATTATCGTGTTGGTGTAAATCAGCACGCTTAGCAGTTATTTATAAGTTTCGTTTTCTCTCTGTCCTCGCTCTCTCCGCTCTCACTCCTAACACACTCTCCCGAGGGTAGAGAGCTGCAGTTTTATATAAAGCGACCATCTCCCAATTAACAACAATTAATCAATGAATTAACTCGGGAGATGGTCACCGTCTGCACGAGTTTAATAAGGATGCGTGACTGTCAGCTAGCTAAATAAATCACTAGCTGATCGGTCACGCATCCTCACAAGGTTTTTAAAATATAAAAACAATAACAAATACGCTGCGCTTTTATCTGCGCCGCAAACAATAATACAAATCATAAAAACACAGTGCACATATAAATATAGGGGCGGGACACTCCGCCACCTGGCCTTATAATCTCTCATTTAATTACGATTTGGCGCTTAGTGGAAAAGTTTACAACACTTCAAATAAAATGGTATTCTCAGTCACTTATTTTTCATAATTTTGCGCTCCTGTCAGGCAGTCATCCCTTATCATTTCCTCAGTGGAGAGATAAGGGAATACATACTCTTGTGGATATTTGTAGAGATAAATGCCTTCACACATTCCGAGATCTACAATCGCAATATAATTTACCGGGTACTTTTCTACCTCCGTCTTCGCTGTGCAGTGCGTGCCTATGGGGTACCCTGGGGGGCAGAATTGCCATCACATGCACTGCATGATATGTTAGACACAGGGGGCAAAACTAAAGGGTTGGTTTCCACACTTTATATTCATCTGCTAAAGGCCTCATATAAACCTTTGGTGTCCAATACTGTTTGGAACAGGGATTTATCTTCTGAAAATGAAGGAATTTGTTGGGAAACTGTTTGGGATAATTTAAACTCTGCCAAATCCAAATCATCAGCTGATTCATTACAATTTTCTGCATAGAACATATTTAACTTCGTAGACGTCATCAAATGTATGCCTGTTCTGTCCCTGGGGCACCATGGGTTTCTCTTTACATGTGTTCTGGGAGTGTCCGGATGTGGGCTTGTTCTGGGATGGGGTTTCTTCAGCTTTGTCCACCATTTTTTAAAAGAATATTCCTTGTTCTGCTAAGGTGTTACTGATGAATGATGATTCATCCCTTGACCTATCATTGCAGCAAAAGTGCATTTGATTAAAAAGAGTGGGGGGCTGTACGTTACTGTTACTGCCGCTAATGAGAAGTTATGGTAACTACATTATTTTTCTGTGCAAGGTCTGTTTATGTCATAATGTTATAAAAAAGCAGAAAATGTTTAATAAAAATGATTGTAGTTAAAACATGATGTATACTATACTATTATTGATATATATCTTGTTTTTATTAATGTGTATCTGTAATAAAACAAAATAAAATGAAATTTGTGAAAAATGAAATTAACAATTATAAAAAAAAAAATAATAATTTCACAGGGCTCTAGTTCTGCCCAATCGTTGTGTTTTACTGAACTGTAGAATCTCAGGACAGATCGTACCAAATTTTATATTATATTATGGTTTATTTTGAAGGCTGGTATTGCTTTGAGATGAATACCCTGGAAATGCTATATCAATTCTAACATAACACTGGTATGGTCGATTTGCACAGAAGTAAAAAGACAGGATGCCTGAGTTTGAAATTTGACAGAAGGTCCCGATGTCCTGTTAAAAAAACCTGAGGACCTCTGAGAAAATGATCTGGGATAAAAAGGACTAAATTTCACCTGTTTAGTGGGCTTCAGATGTATTTTATCAGTCTGCTTTCCTAGCATCATTTCTGTGTTTAGGAACATGTGTTTTAAGCCAATAGTAATAATAAAAATGTCTGTGTTTAATTATCCAATAATTAGGTAATTTTGATTTTTGTAATGCATGCATGGTTAACACGTCTGAACAGGAGAGGCTACTTACTGGTTGGAAAACATATAAATCAGGTTTGTAGCCTATTCATTGCTTTAAGTGGAGAAAATGGCAGGGTTCAGTGTGCTTATGTGAGCTGTACATCAAGAGCAGGGAGATATCGGAAGAGGATCCTCTCAGAAGAGTGAGAACCCAGATTTGAGCTACGACTTGACTCTCTGGAGTACTCTGATGATGTGATTCGTAGCAGGTACTGTGTCAACCAGTGTTGCCAGATCTGAAAAATGAAAATATCGTATTGGAGCCTCAAAATGATTGTATTTCACGAAAAATGATCGCACATTCCAAAAAGTAAAGAACACTTTAATGAATGGATGTAAACGTTTTTTGGCCTTTAATATATGATCATATTGCTGTAAATAGATGTTAACCACTGAATTCCATTTATTCACTTGATCACATCCAATTCATTCTTCTTGCTTTGAGTAAATGTATATTTTTTATTACAGGATGCCTCACTCTGGCACTTCTTGCTGAAGGATTGCCTTGTTCCTCAGGATCTGCTATTTTCGGAACTGCAGATGACGTAAAATGTCACTTGCATCATTTACATACAGGTTTCCCGTTTAAATACAGAACAGTGTTTTTGCCACTTTTTATGTTAGTTACGCCCATTCCGACTGTCGGAAACCCTCAGAAAAGTGTTTGCTTTTATGGCGTAAAAAACAGTCGGGTTAAGTGTCAGGTTAAAACTGGCGGAGAGAGCAAGTTTCGAACTGTCGAGAGACACTTTTAATTTTCGGGGCCATTGAATTTAAATGTCCACAAATAAGTCTGATTTCAAATTGGTCTTATTTGGGCACAAAGAAAGTCAGAAAGCAGCTGATAGGAAATGTACGATTGTACAAAATATATACAATTGTTTGTATTTGTTGTATAAACTAGGTTCATTAAGTTATCCTTTTCATTATGTATATTTGGTTTTATCAGTTTATAATAATAATATAATACGAAGTCAAGACACTTAGTCAACATGGGTCATTTCTGTCTCTCCAGATGATCTACCCGGGCTTTAGTGAGTTAAAACCTGTACATTTTATTAAAAACACAGGTTAGCCCATTTTAAACTGTCATTTCTGCATCTCCAAATGACCTACCTATTGTTCAATTGAGGTAGCCCATTTGGAGGGGAGGCGCTATTTTTCAGATTAGTCTTAATCTGTGCTACTGGTAGCCCATTTTGAGCACTGACGCAGGGCATTTAAGCATTTAAATGTGTCAGTTTACGCCGTGCCTCATTAATTTTGGGCCAGTCAATACATTTGGGGCTGGGTTAAAATTTGTGCCATGGCAGAGCGCTACTTTACACTCCGCCAAGTTAGCTCTGCGTCGGTCGATCTTGATACATGTCCCCCTATGTCAGGTGGTGCAGTGATACGGCACAGATGCAGTGATTTGCCTTTCTTCCTAAATAGTTCCTAATCCTGACATTGTGCTGGATATTATAACGGCTTGGAACACTGAATGACCAATCAGCATGCAGCATTCTAACACTCTATTTTATAAATGACGTTTTTTGCATTGCATAGCTCATTTGCATACCACAGCTCTCGGTAAAAATCCGTGACGGTAAATCACAGGGGAGGGGAGGGGAGGGGAGGGGATTGGATTGGATTGGATTGGACTGCCCAGCCTACACCTGGTTAATCTTTTGTTTGAACCTTTATTCTGGCCTCGTGCCAGTTTGTTTGCTCCTGTCTATTTGTTGTTTTGTTCATTAAATATGCACTCTAGTGCTTAAACTGCAGCTTCCCTGTCTCTGAGTCTCTTCCCTGCTGATAACATCTGGGCCCGCAGTGCTATCCTGTCACAGCATTACATGTATGCAGTAACAATACTGTAACGTGCTATCAGCCCCCAGTGGGGTAAAAGGGGAAACAGGATTAGGGACCTGCCTGTTCCCGGGGTGGTTCTACATTAACACACATTAGACTAATCGCTAGACTAAGGTGCTTATACTCAAAAATAATAAATGTTCTCCTAACGTTTCTCAAAATAATAATAATAATCCTACTTTTCACTAATCTCCACCAAAATTTAATCAATATACCTATTGATTCCATTAGAAATGATTCATTATTATTATTTATTTCTTAGCAGATGCCCTTATCCATGGCGACTTACAATGGTTACAAGATATCACATTATACATTATTTCACATTATACAGATATCACATTATTTTACATACAATTACCCATTTATACAGTTGGGTTTTTACTGGAGCAATCTAGGTAAAGTACCTTGCTCAAGGGTACAACAGCAGTGTCCCCCACTGGGGATTGAACCCACAACCCTCCGGTCAAGAGTTTATTCTATCTATCCCAAATTCCCATGTGCCACACTCTCCCCTACAAAATTAATGTTGTCCCGACATTCGCTATCATAACATTTTTCTCTGTACATTTTTTTATATCTCGTTGTCAGTTCAACTCCATGGTCTCAAAAGAGATTTAAACTCTTGTTTGTGTGTGTAGCCAGTTTTACTTTATGTGTTGAAATGCCTCTACTAACTACAGTAGGCCGTCCCAGTGTCTCATAAGTCAAAGTCCTTGGTGGCCTCTTTTCTCGTGCTGAACATCTTCTTTGTAGAGGAGGATTTTCACCCTCAGTGTCATTCTGTACCCGATCACTCATGATTTCCTCAGTGACCATCTCAGGATCTGCTTCAACCGTAGCAATAGATCTACGGCCCTCAATGTCCTCAAAACCGTCAGTCACAGTCTCAGTCTCTGGCTCTGTATTCCATAATTGTGTAGTTTCTTCTATATACTGTGGGTAGAAAACTACAGCATTCAGATCTAATTCTGTGTTGCTTGGAGATGGGCTCTTTGGGCAACAAACATATGCACCTTCCAGTTCTTCATACCACTCAGATTCACTGTAAGCTTGAGCGTGTGGCTGTTGTTTTGGCGACTTCACTTTTGCTTGAGATGGTCTTTTTTGTTTCACCTTTCTGTGCTGACTGTCTGCAGGCAGACTGATAGGTAAGAAGTCACAGGACAAGAGTAAATTGCGGTGCAGTATTCTTGTCCGGCCTTTACCATCTTCCGGTCTCACCTCAAAGACTGGGCTGTCCTTGCACTTCCTTCCGGCAATCACGTAGACTTTGTCTTCCCAGTATGACCTAATCTTACCTGGACCCCCTTTCTCTGTCAGGTTCCAAATCAGTATGCGTCCTCCAGGCTGTAGATCTGCTCCATATACCTTGCGATTATAGTACCTTTTACCTCTTTCAGCTTCTTCATTAGCAGACTTTGATGCTATCTGGTATGCCTCTCCATTTGTCCACGTAATCTTGGTAAGTCCCTTGTTCACCTTCAGGTCTCAGGTCAAACAGAAGGTCTATCGGCAGTCTTGGGGAACGTCTGAACAATAAGTAAAACGGAGAA
This sequence comes from Acipenser ruthenus, assembly GCF_902713425.1. Taxonomy (NCBI): domain Eukaryota; kingdom Metazoa; phylum Chordata; class Actinopteri; order Acipenseriformes; family Acipenseridae; genus Acipenser; species Acipenser ruthenus. Next base: position 16,061,968 of record NC_081209.1, on the reverse strand, counting down.
AACCCAGTAGCTTCGTGTTTCGTACAGTTGTACGCGTGCACTACTTTTGCCAGGGAGGTTTTCCAGTCTATCTTTTTTTCTTCAGTAATTGTCCTCAGCATTCCCAGCAGTGTTCTGTTGAACCTTTCAACTTGTCCATTGCCCTGTGGGTGGTAGGCCGTGGTGTGTGAGCCTTTGATTCCACACTTCTCCTTTAGTCTTGCCATCAAGTGGTTCTCAAATTCTTTTCCCATATCATGGTGAATTTTTGAAGGGAAACAATTTAAAAACATAGTCCCCGAAGATCTTCTCTGCTACGGTCTTCACTGATTTATTAGTAGTGGCATAGGCTTGCGCGAACCGGGTAAAGTGGTCCATTTAATAATTATAATAATAATTTCTTTCTTAGCAGACGCCCTTATCCAGGGCGACTTACAAGATATCACATTATTTTTACATACAATTACCCATTTATACAGTTGGGTTTTTACTGGAGCAATCTAGGTAAAGTACCTTGCTCAAGGGTACAGCTGCAGTGTCCCCACCGGGGATTGAACCCATGACCCTCCGGTCAAGAGTCCAGAGCCCTAACCACTACTCCACACTGCTGTGTTAAACATAATTGGACAGTCTAAATTGGAGAGAAAAATTGGTAAAATAATTAGGCGCTGTACATTTATAAAATGTATTAAACACCCCATACAAAGGGGACATTCTGTACTGGTAAGTGGGGGGGAGGTCTATCCTCACAGAGTTGTATTCATTGAAGTCAATACTTTTACATGTTCTGCATGTGTCTGATGTAGGTCAATGATGGTTTAGTTTTTATCTTTGTTTAGTTATAAAAATGCTTAAAGAGGTAGCTTAAAAATGTCATTTGAGTAGATATTTCTAAATCTGCCTTTACCTGGCTTTGAGCTGCTTTGAGCTTGTTTGGAGAATCCTAACTGCAGATGACAATGTGGCTTTTCAGCTAGTCCACCTACTGTATATGTGTACAGAGAGAGTAAGTGGGACTGGCAGAGTTCAAAGGTTAAAATGTCACTGTGGCAGGGTAGAAAAAGCCCTGCACATAATTAGAGGGGGCAGGGCAAAGCCCTTCTTGTAAATGTTTTGTGATTTTGTAGTCCACAGGAGGGGTGTCATGGCCGAAGACCTAAAAACTACATTTTCCAGAAGCCGCTAGTGCTGAATGAGAAACACCAGGGTGCATTTCAGAGAATGGTAAATTGAATTACTGTTTGAATGGTTATAATTATTGGTATGTGCATGGGTATATTAGCTGGGTTATTGTTGTATGGGTTTATGGTTATTTAAAATGAGTTTAAAAGTACTGTATTATGATTGGGAATGTGTTTTTTGTTTATTTAAAGTGAGTGATTCTTTGTTATTGTTTGGCAGCCCCAGCCCTGTAAACCCTGTACAGAATGTGTCCGTCTCCAAATTAATTCATTGGTTGTTAATTTGGAGATGGCCACGTGTATATAAACCTGTGTGTTTGTGGTGGGTGTTGGAGAGGAGGAACGAGAGTGAGACTGGAGAAAATCTAAATCTAAATCTAAATCTAAATCTAAATCTGATGCCTTCTCTTGGAATGGTCTGTATACTAGGTTGGGTGGTGTTAACTTGTATTTGCAGGGCATTCACAGCTATGGGGCTCATCCATGTTTCTTCCTGTGCTACTACAACTCCTTGCAAGGTGGCGCTAACCATGTCTGGAATGATCTCCTCAGTGCACTGGTTGATGAAGTTATTGAGGTCCAAGGGCATCCTTGATAGACCATCAGCATCTCTGTTGTTTCGCCCTGGACGGTACTTTATGGAGAAATTGAAATCAGCAAGTTCGGCCACCCAACGATGTCCAGTGGCATTCAGCTTTGCGGTTGTGAGGATGTACGTGAGGGGGTTGTTGTCCGTATAGACAGTGAAGAACGGTGCATGGAACAAGTAGTCCCGGAATCGTTCGCAGATTGCCCACTTTAGAGCCAGAAACTCTAACTTCCCGGAATGCATGCAATAATTCTTCTCCGCTGGAGTCAGAGTTCTGGAGCCGTATGCTATCACCACTATCTTCCCCTGCTGCCGTTGGTACAGTACTGCACCTAGTCCTTCTTGCGAGGCATCACAATGGAGCACATAAGGTTGCGTAAAATCAGGATACCCTAACACCGGTGGGCTGGACAAACAATCAATCAAATGGTTCAGGACCTCCTGATGTTCATTAGTCCATTTGATGGGTGTTCGGTTTGAGACTTGTCCTGGCTTCTCTGCTGACGCTCGCTTCTGTTTCAGAGGTGCTCCTGATGCTGTGTGCCTCGGCTCTACCACTGTCTTTGCATCCGTTGACACTGATAGCAACTCGTATAAAGGCTTGGCACGACGAGAAAAATTCTGGATATAAGGACGATAGTAAGACACAAAGCCTAGTATTTTCCTCAGTTCTCCAACTGTGGTGGGGTGCTTTTCCTTCATTGCCTGCACAGGTACAATTTCAGCTGGGTCCATGGTGTAACCCTCCTCAGACACAATCTTCCCCAGGTACCTCACCTTGCGACGAAACACCTCACATTTCTGGGCCGTAAGCTTGATCCTGTGTTGCTGGTACCGGCGAAGAACTGTCTGGACATGTCTCACGTGTTCTTCAAAGGATTTACTGTGCACTAAGTTATCGTCAGGTAAGGTTGGCATATCTCATCTCGGAGTCCTACTAAGCACTCTTCCATATTTCGGTGAAACTCTGCTGGCGCTGAACTAAGTCCGAACGGAATCCGCACCCATTCGTACAAACCCCAAGGTGTGATGAAAGCAGTGAGAGGGCGGCTTTCTTCATCCAGTGTTCCCTGGTGGTACGCCTTCCCTTGATCCAGGACAGAGAACCAGGAACTGCTGCTGAGACTATCCACCAGGTCTTGTATCCGTGGGATTTGGTGTCTGTCGGGGAATGACTTGCGGTTCAGTTCCCTGTAGTCGCAGCACAGTCTGAGCCCTCCATCCTTCTTTCTGACACATACCACTGGAGAAGACCTTGACTTTGTGACCCAGCCCCTGTTTAGTAGGTCCTGCAAATACTCCTTGACCTCCCGATGCAGCGGCTTTGGAATGGAAACATATGTTTTCTGTACAGGTGTTGTATCTTTTAAATTAATGTGCATTTTCAATGACGGAATGCATCCTATATCCTGGTCACCTCATGCGAATGCCTTACACTCTTCCCTCAGCATCTTTTTCACCATGACTTGTTGCTCTTCTGTTAGGTGGTTCAGTTCCATTGGAAGATCCCAACACTCAACAGGCTTGCTCCTGTTAGCATCATTTACTGCTTCCCCTAGGCTAAGCTCTTCAAGCTTCCTCCCTAGGTGGTGGGTGTGCTCTCCTTGAGTTGTCTGGTTCTGAATTTCCCTATCCGGAAAGCTGGGTTTCACTTCTATTGGTCTCATTGGAGCTGGATAGACTGTTTTCACCGACTGTAAATGTCCCAGTACTGTTCGCTTATCCAGAACAATGTTGTGACTGGTGTTATTTGTAATCAGGATTGCAGTCCTGGAGGAGTTCCCCCTTGAGAGTGTCACTATCATCTCATTGATGCTCAATCCTTCGGGCCAATGGAGTTTTTCATCAGGGACAAACAACATCACCTGCTCTTGGTTCAGATTCCCAGCATGTGTGTGACCATGGACTGTAGTCAGCTGACCCGCTGGAAGGACAACGCTTTTCTTTCCAGTCTTCACAATGCCAGCTCCACTGCTAAGGCTTCCCATTTGGATAATGTGTAACAAGGTCTTTGCTGCTTCAGACCTCAATGAGAACGCTGCAGCTGCCATGCTGATAGCTTCTTCTGAAAACATATCCTGTGCTCCAAGGTGCTGATTTACCACTGTTTCGATGACGTTGTATCCAATGATTGGCTCTTCTGCCATGTTGGGGTCAGTGGACACAAGTATCGGCACTTTGAGCCTTGCAAAGTGTTTCCTGTTTTAGACGGAAGCTCACCTCAATCCAGCCAGAAAAAGGAATCTCTGTCTGATTGACTGCAAATCCCCTCAATGTCCCAGGCCCCAGCAGTTCTTCTATTGACCTGATGTTGGAGTGGGGAAGATACTTCTTTCTCCATACTTCATTGATCATACTGGCTTGGGCGCCTGTATCCCATAAAGCAGATATTGACACACCGTCCAGTTCACACTGCACTATACACCTATTCCCAATTAAGTTCAGGAGCTTTGCTTCATGTTTAGGATTAACCCTTTGCGGTCCATTGTCGGACTGGGTCCGACATTGCAATTATTCCTCACAGGTCCTTTGTCGGACTGGGTCCGACATCATTATAGCAACGCAATAAACGGGTGTCTAGTCATTTTTTCTCCGGAAAAAGCCGAGAAAACCATTCAATTGCCGAGTGGGAGCGACAGGAGCCAAGACAAGTCGAAAAAAAAAAAAAAAGGCGTATCTCATGAATAGTCATACATGGTATCAGGTATCAGATAACGGGGGCGGTCGTAAGTAAACAAGTTGGCTGACTGAATCAGCGCACAGAAAACACAGACATTTGCAGAGCTTTTTTGAGATGTTATAGTAATAAAATAATGACTTGGATCGCATTATTGAGGAGTTTGGTGATAAAACGAGTGACCCGGAGATGATCGATCGGTATGTACGACTATTATTATTATTTATTTCTTACATAGGTGAACGCTATAGCAAACGAAAGGGTGGGGCAGGGCTGGAGATGCCTAGTGAGTGCTTTGTTGATGTGCAGGGCCATTTAAACCCGTTTGACTGTGAAAAAAAATACTTTTAAACATTGCGTATAAAATTAACTGCGCGTGTGAAAATTAATTAGACCCGGCATGCCTGACGCGCAATTAATAAATGGACCGCAAAGGGTTAAGGTAAGTGACTGTCGACTGAATCACATAATTTCCAACTGATCTGTTCATTGCTGAACCCTCTTCCGCCTGTTCTATTGTATTACACAAAGGCTGGTGCTGGTTACACTTCTGGCCTGGTCTCTTAGTGATGCTAGTCTTTGTCAAACATCTGTTACTTTCTTGGGACACTGTGTTCTGGGTTACTGTGGGTCCCTCAGCAATAACCCTTCGCCGTTTCCCTGCGGCTCTCTTGGTGACTGGCACCCTCTGGTAAAATGTCCTGACTGGCCACATCGGTAGCAGTGCCGGCAAGACTCCCCTGCCCCATTGGCGATGCATGCTCTACAGCATTTAGGTTGTGTTCTTTGCTGGGTTCCTGTCGGCCTCCACTGTGGTGGCTTGTAACTGTTCTCCAGTGAGGTCACAAGCATCTTCCTCAGTTCTGCCATTTCAGTTCTCAACTCTTGTACCATCTCTCTGGTGTCTGATTCTGCTCCCCTTTCATATGTTCTTTTCTTTTTTCCCTTCTCTTCCAGAGGTGTTGCAGGTCCCATGTGCTCATCTGGTTCTATCTGAGCCTGCTGCTCTTGCTTTGCTCGTGTGTCGTGTTGAGCCATGTTGGCATTTACCTTGACTTCAGCTTGAAACTCATTAGCTCGAGATGTTTTTACAACAGCATTTTTCTTCATTTTCTGTTGTCTCTCGGTCTCTAAACTGGCAGCTTCATTTAACTTTTCGATCAGAACTTCGTCTGCAACATCAGGAATTTCCAGGAAGGACTTGATCTCAAACTTGAGGGAGTCATTGAGTAATCCAGTTCCAACTGATCTCAAAAACTTGCGTCGCACAAGATCAGCATCATACTGTTCTTCGGCTCCTCTTTCAGCGGACGCAACCAATAGCTTGTCCTTCAACTCAATAGCCCTGAAGAGAAAGTTCTGAGCAGACTCACGTGGTTCTTGAGTGATGTTGACCAGCTTATGATATAGATCCGATGCATTTTCTGCTTTAAAGTGGCTTTTTAAATTAATTTTTAGTTTGGAGAGGGTCAAATCAGTTTTAATCTCCAACATGTTTCTTAAACTCAAACCTGGACAGATGGCCTTGATAACTGCTTCAATGACTTCAGCCTCACTGTGACCCTTCTGGAGTCCTGCATTGATCTGGTGCAGTAGGTTGGTGTAAGACAGTTTGTCTTTCTGTCCCTCCTCGCCTATCTGCCCACAAATCCGAAACTCCCTTCTTATTGTCACTTCCGGCACTTTAACTGGGTGAGCTATTGCCTCTTCATCAGCCTTTGAACTCTTATCTACTTGTACTAGCTTTTCACTCAATGTCTTAATTTCCTTTTCAATGGCTTCCTTAACCTCTGCTTGAGCCTTCTGCATTTGGAGGTATTGCTTCTTCAGCTCCTCTAGCTGTATAAGCTCTCCTGCATTACTCTTGCCCGTGCCTTCTGCGGGAAGCTTCTCTACAAAGTCCAGAAGATCTTTAACAAACTGACATGCTTCCTCTTGATCCTGTTCTTCCTCAACAGCATCAAGCAACTCTTCCATCGTTTTAATTAAAAACCTTCGTGTTTTGCTTTTGGCAGTTTCATCAGATTCACTAATGCATTTGAGATATTTGCTTGTTTTGAGCATTTGCTCCTTCGTTAACTTATGCACAGCTGCACTTGCCTGATCACGCAACTGTTCCAAGTCCATGTTTTCATTCATGGACTATATCCCTCTGCAGCGGTACTGGAGGTTGACTCTCTGTTCGTCTCTCTGAAGGAGTGGGTCTCTCTGCTGGATTTTATTTTCGTCAGCTGGATCACTCCTCCTGGCTGGCTCACCAAAATATGTAACACTTCTGACTCTCAGGCTGACCAGACTATGCTACACACTTAAAGAAAGAATTTCAGACACTCTAGTTCCAATGTGTCAGATTTATTCTGAAAAAGAATAACAGAAAAGTTCTTAAGAACGTTACAGCAGCACACAGTTCTACAGCAATGCAATCACCCCAGTGTTACATTTGTAATTGCTAGACTAAGGTGCTTATACTCAAAAATAATACTCTCCTAACATTTCTCAAAATAATAATAATAATACTACTTTTCACTAATCTCCACCAAAATATAATCAATATACCTATTGATTCCATTAGAAATGATTCATACTAAATCATACTTGCATATATTCTAAATAATAACATTTTCTTTTTACTGTACTTAGCATATTTAAATCATATCCCTGTATTAACATTTCACTTTAGTCATTGACAACGTAAGAAATGGCAAAATCCTATAATTATACAGCCTAATTTATATCTAACCGTATACAATACACTCATGCATATAGTCTAGTATTGTGTGTATTAGCACTCAGTTTTAAACATTCTATTTCAATCATTGTTTCTTTTACTTTTCTTAATATCAATAACGTTTTCCCCCTTAATACAGCTTCTTTAATTAAACAGAAAATTCCCATTAACTCCCTTTATAGTTATTTCTCGTTTACTTTACTTTCACACCGCGTATTTCAATAAACCAAAAATAATATAAACTAGTCATCCTTAATACAGTAGATTTCCGTTTTTCCTAATCATTCTCTGATATACATTATATCTTCCTTACACTATTTCTAATAGTTTGATCATGTCTTTTCCAAATATATACCCATATTAAATATAAACTGACATTTTGTATTTCCACCACGTTGTCTACATATCGTCTAGAGGCCTTGTATTTCGCATTTGTTTAATATCTTATTTATCGTTTTTTATGACAGTTACGCATTTATGATATCGAATAACAATCCATATCTAAACACACTACTGTAATGTAGATTTAAGTTACAGCTTACCTGAAAAACAATAACAGAAAAGTTCTTAAGAACTTTACAGCAGCACACAGTTCTACAGCAATACAATCACCCCAGTGTTACATTTGTAATGGCTAGATTAAGGAGCGTATACTCAAATACTGTGTGAAGGTAATACTATCGCACTCTAGTGTCTGGAAGCTGTAACTACATCAGTTGGTACCCTTACAATTACAATGAAAAGACTGAAAAGTCTTTTGTTTCTTGAATTTTGTTTATGGGGTGCCCTTATTCTGTCTATCCCAAATTCCCATGTGCCACAACTGGCTTGTGTGGAGTGAAAGTGCAGAATCGCTCTTTTGTTTCCCGTGTAGATTATTCAGTTCAAACCCTGTTTCTTGCAAATCGCCTTTGGCAAGTGACAACGGCTGAAAAAAAGAAATGCCATGGCGCAAATTATAGCACGTTACGCGGGTCGTGACTGGCAGGTGGGGGCCCCAGGGTGTTTTTCGTGGGTTTAATTTAGGGTTTAATAGGAGGTTGACTCCTGTGTGGGCAGGATAAGGGGATGATTATATAGGGGTGCTCGGGGCTAGCCTGGGCAGAGCTGAGCTAGTTTGCAAGATTTCCGGTACACTGCTAGAGTGGGCCGGTACAGTGTAAAACAAGTTAATGGCAATACAGACTCTTTGAACCTGAGCAACGTGTCTCTGTGGGGTCCGCCAATGAAGAAGTCTTCAATACTATGACATATTTCATACTGATGAAAACGTTCTCGTAATAACGCAATCATCATGCGAAATAACGCAATAGTATCTCGTAACAACATAATAAATATTTGTATACTCTGTGACGCTAATGGTCTTCTGTAAAAAAAAAAAAAAGCAGTAAATGTAGCGTGAGTTTTGTGCTAAGTCAGGGTCAAACTGACCATTTTAAGAACAGTGAGAGCACAGAAATACTTGGGGCGGCTGGGAACTAAGTGTACTACTGACAGAATAGAAACATTGAGAGAATTAGAAATGAAATGTACCGCAGCTTGACTGCAGTAGAAAAACTGCCATTCCTTAAACTTCACTCTCAGAATGAAAAAGAACGGTTTGGCAATATCTCAGCTATATGACGTGCTTGCTGTGGTGTATTTAATATCGTAAAAAAACCCAGAACAAACTCACTGAAACTTAAACTTGTTTTTTACTGAAAAAATAGATGGCAACATGTAATCATAAGAGCTGTGTTAGATAGGTGAGCTCTGTTAGATAGGGACTTCACTAACACTGAGTATGCGAGTTGCAGCATGCTGTTTCTCATATTACAACTGTACAGAATTACAGGTGCAGCCACCAATTCCATGCACAACACTGGCAAAATATCTCAAATATAAACATGCTGAGTTCATTGCAGTAATCAGCTGCATAGATTAGCCATTCAGCAGAATGAGGCAGCAAACATGTGAGTACAACATTGTTAGTGTTTCCTGTTTAGCATCCCTACACCCTTGCCATGGTGTGTGATAGCATTAATAAACACTGAAAGCTATCGCTCTTGTCTTGGGTGTTCATGACATCTCACTCGGGTGTGTAAATTCACGTTACACACGCCGCCTGTTCATCTATTTCTTGCAGATATGCAGCTGTAGATAGCTTCAAGTGAGAGTTTTGCACTAACCAGCCTTCTTGGCATTGTAATAAATGGGTGTTAAAATGTTTTGTATTTTTGTGCGCTTGTTTTATTATTATTATTTATTCATTTAGCGACGCCTTTATCCAAGCGAAAGAAAAGGGGAGAACTGACAACGCCGTTTTGACGAGGAAAATAAACTAAAATAAAAAGCGCTGGAAATGAATTAGGTGTTCGTTTTATTTTAATTTGGGACACAGGTGAAATGCAAACACTGAGGTAGTCACATCCGTGAAATTCATTTTCACCTTAAAAGCGAATGAATAGGAACGACTGAACGATTGTATCCCAAAATGCAGCGGTACCGTTTCCTGTCTGACCGGCGAGATCCAGGGCACCAGCAAGCAGTCAGGTTTTCTTAACTATGTAGCTTCCGCTGTGGATTGCCGGAGAACTCCATTAATTGTATTTTGTGGGTTGTATTTCAGTATGTGCTAGATTTCCTCACAACAAACAAAGGCGGTGGTTGCCTGAACGCTTGTATTTCAGACACGCTTTAATATGCGGTGATTGTCGAGGTGGAGAGTGTACGGCACAGCTGTGTGGTGAGTGTGAGCGTTTATTTGATACATTATGTGATGCAGTAGCCCCGAGCAATGCAAGCAAAGTTTGTTGCAATTTATTTATTTCTTAGCAGACGCCCTTATCCAGGGCGACTTACAATTGTTATAAGATATCACTTTTTTTTTTTTTTTTTTACATACAATTACCCATTTATACAGTTGGGTTTTAACTGGAGCAATCTAGGTAAAGTACCTTGCTCAGGGTACAGCAGCAGTGTCACCCACCTTGGATTGAACCCACAACCCTCCGGTCAAGAGTCCAGAGCCCTAACCACTACTCTACACTGCTGCCAATTATGCATAGTTTTGCTGCCCAGCAATGGAAAAATCTGTGCTATAATGCTAAAGCAACGAGTTGTATGTGGTGAGATGTGAACGAAATAGTTTATTTTGTACTGCTGTAGTTCCCACCGCGAGGATGACTTGTTTTGGGGGAAATCCTTGTTGGTTTCACCAATTGCATGAGTCTAAGTAAAACAATACAGGGAGAATACTACTAAACGAGCTGCTGTTCTGTTCTGTACTGTAAAGTTAAGCATTTTCCAGTTGCCGTACCGCTGGAAACCGCCTAGTGATGCGGGAGGATAATGCTGGCACCTTTCTTTGTTTTGGTCCCCAGTTAAGTTATACTGGTTTATTTCAGTATTTATGTATTGATTTTATATAGCGCTTTTTTTCTTTTTTTTTTTTTAACACGTAAAAGCATTTCAAATCACTATACAGTACGTTGCAGAAAAAAAGAACAAACCCCAATACATTCGTATGGCATGTCACACATACAACTGCCACAGTCAGTTCAGACCATTTAATAACGGATTTAAATAACAGTTTACACTTAATAATATACAAGTAGCTATTTTAAAGATACATTAAAACCCAGTAAGATGATAAAGCCATTTTATAAAAGTGCGTTTTTAGTCGACTTAAACTGTAACGGTCCCAGCTTCCCTGACAAACGAAGGCAGAGCATTCCATAATTTAGGAGCTCTACAAGAAGCAGCCCTACCTCCCGTGTTGCTTTTAATGACCCTAGGAATAACCAGCAGCCCCGCATCCTGTGATCTCAGAGTGCGGTTTGGAACATACGGTAGCAGATCGTGGCACAGTCGTTCTCAGCACTAGATTATTATATAGTACTATGGTAAAAATCCAGGGTGACGTTTTAAATTGTGAAAGTGTATTTAGCAATGTGTATATGCAGGTTGTATAGCATTCCTGTCAGTGCTGAATGAACCTGCGTGCAGGGTCAGGGTCGGTGGGGTATAAATAGGGATGCTTAGTTTTCATGTGCCTCTTGTTTTTGTGCACATGATGTGTGTAGCCGCCTCACTGTATTCCCTGAACTTTTAAAGTCAGAAGCTTTAAATAACTATGAATCATTCGGAGTGGTCCCTAATGCGATTACGCAACTTTTCTGTTGTGATCTATTACTCTACATTTGTGTATTAACTTAATATTTTACTGGGAAATTTGAATACAAATCATTTAAATGTTAGCTTGCGAGGTTCGGGGGGCGTGGAGCTGTGGGGGCCGCTAATCTCTAATCTTTCAATTTTCTAATCTCCTGTTAATTAGTTTCTATTTACTATTTAAGACCTGATCACCTGCACCTTTTCTGTCTAGTGTTTCGTTTTTGTAGCAAACGCTCAGATGCCGTCGTTTCGTGCTTCACCGTTAATATCTAAACTTTGTTGCCTCGCTCACGCAGGTCGTTTCTCTGCACATCGCTGCCAAGATATTATCAATCTTTTTTTTTTTTTACCTGCTCAGGTGATCTTTCTTTTCATTCAGCTTCTCTTTTCGGCTCCAAGAGCTCCAACGTTACTCTTTCCTGTGCCATCCAGTCTCCACCTCGGCATCATAGCCGTCCAAAGCGCAGCTCCATTACTCAACTTGTCTGCAACCTTATCAGAAAGTCTGGTCCTCCGTTAAACTTTCAAACTCCTTCGACATGACATCGACATTCCCGTTGTCTGCGATTGCCTTACCTTAGCTCTGTTTAATTCTACCACAAAGTTTTGTTGGCAGAATCTTTCTTTACTCCTCACCTGCAATCAGACGCCCCTCCCCCCGCTCCCACAGAGCCAGCACAATTACCGTTTCATCAGAAGAACCTGCCCTGGACCTCCATCAGCTACGTTCAACCTTTTAAAGACGTATCCAGCCCATTTTAAACTCAATTTTTAACCAGTGGCGGCTCGTGACTCGACTGGTCACAACATTCTCCAGCGACACTATTGTACTGTAACTTTTTCACCAGCGCCTCACAGACTATGGTTACCGCGGCAACGCCCTTATTGAGTGACTGCGGGGAGTGGTAAGTTGTCATGGTGACCAGGCTGCTTCATCAGGCTCTGCGTGCTCTGCGCCTCAGCACTGCAATCTTCCGGCTTCCTGTTGCTGCACTTTCACAACTGGCGGAGACGAATTCAACGCGCCGAACCATGACATCTAAATATTTCGTTGACTTATTTATATTCATGACTATCTGTCCTAAACATGTCTAGAATATTTATTCAAATCTAAAGGAATAAGCAAATGTTGTTCTACATAGACAAGGATTTTAATCGTAATAACTCATAGATTCTACCCTGATTCACTCAAGTCAATGATGTAATTCCAATCATAACCTCTGGATGGCAGTATAATACCACAAGCTCTCTCTCTATACATTAAACCAGTTTGGTTTCTCTGCGAAGCTCGGACACTACAGCTTTTCTATCTATTCCCGCAGTTCTCACTCGGATGGATTCTCGGGAGTTCCCCTCCTGCCTCATCCTCTGTCTATCTATATCAAATGACATTCTTCAATTTCAACTCTTACCCCCCCCCCCTGCCCCTTTGAGGCGGACTACTCCCGACAAAATCACTAGATTTTTCAACAGCCTCAGAGCAACGGATTCTTCATCCTCTTAGGTTCTACAGCGGCCTCAGCTCTATGTATTCTCCATCTCTGGCTTCATCTAAATCACTTTAACTCACAGTCCAACATCCACCGCATTCAGCAGATCTCTGTGCTCTACAGCAGATCATCACACTACCGATGGCAATCCACCATTCACTATTACAGATCCCTGCTTCAGCAGATATCTGCGCTCTACAGCAGACCACCGCTCATTATTGACAGCACTTCTTTGTTTACTTCCTCAGATCTCTGCACCGTTCAGCAGATCCCGTCCTCTACTGTTAATTGCTCCTCACTGCAGCAGATCTCTGCTCCCTCTTCAGATCTACTCACTATTATAGCATGCAAGTTGCTTTAGTTTACAGTCTAAATCTGTACCTGCACTACTCCAGATCTTCCAACGATCTTCCAGCAATCTATTCATATGTCCACACATCCTCTCAAATATTACAGCATTAATACATGGTGAGAGACGCGGTGAGACTGGAAATCTGTCTTGTTTATGAGTTAAGGAGTTCCACTCTAGGAGAATAACTGGAGTTGTGAAACCCAGTCTCTCAATGTGAGTTCACCTTTTCCATTTCAAGCAGACATGATAGTAGCAGACCGCAGATCGATCCCGTATTAACTGACACATAGGATAGTCAACATCTCATCTCTGCCCTCCATTCCAGTAAATGGAGCACAAAGCGTGCTGAGCTTCCCCAGCAGTCGATTTACACACGTTCGTTCAGTTCCAGCTGCTACCTCAACTGTCAGTTCCAGCTCCCCTTCGGCCTCCACTTTTAGTATTCAAGTTCCGCCGACTGGTCCCGTCTCTGTGTCCCCACCCAACCCCCCCCCCCGCTTCCCCAGCTTCACCAGCTGTCATTTGACTGAATCATACTCTCAGTAACCTCCTTCAATCTGCTCAGCATTTCATATCTGCAGCTCTCTCCCTCCTTCGAAAGCTTCATATTGTACAGCTTGGTCAGTGTTTTAAACGTTCTGTGCCAGAATCGGATTCATCCTATTCCTTCAAATCAAACCAGATCATGGCTTTCATCGTCCAGCTAGGGATTTTTTTTTCTTTTTTCTTCCCACCATTCTTTCCATACCAGTAGTTTGCCTGACTCTTTGCGGAATCTTCAAAGTCCCCCCCCCCGCACCTTCCCGCCTGTCCATATCAAAAGACATTCTCCATTCACTCATTTCTACTCTTCGGAAAGATTGCTTGTCCCCTTACGAAGATCTCCTCATGGAGACCATCTGCCTAACAGTTGATTCTTAAGAGCCTTCCCTTCTGCCTCACCTTCCCGCTGTCCGCATCAATGACCATTCTCAGTTTGCTCATTCTACTCTTCGGAAACACCACTTCTCCCCATACAAGGATCTACCTATGGAGATCATCTGCATCTGAGCCCTCTTCGGTCTCCTTGGAGCTCAGAATTCACAGTTCTAATTTACTCCATCATTCAGTTGTGTACCTCCAGACGGATCCATTTCAGCGCGGTCAGTTAATTCAGCTGTCAAGCAGATTCCCCTATCTGCCCCTTATTTTCAACATCAAGGTATCTCATCTGCTTCTCGGCCTTCTTCGGCTTCCTCAGAAGCTCAGACTTCACAGTTCCTTCAGCTTCAAGCTTCCCTGCAGCGACTAAGATCTCCTAATCAGCCAACCACTCCACCCTCCTTTCTAGAGCAGGCCTCCCTCCTCAGCTGTATTCTCCCCATTCATTTCGTATAGGTGCAGCTACCTCCGCTGCAAGAGCCAGCATCAACCACAGTCTGATCAAGACCATGGGCCGCTGGTCCTTTTCCGCAGTAGATTATTACGTTCAGAACTCGTAGTTTCTTCTGCTTCTAATTTACTTCACCATTCGGTCATACCTCCAAGAGGGATCAATTTCAACGTGGTTAGTCCATTCAGCTGTCAAGAAGAGTCCCCTATCTGCCCCTTTCATCAGCAAGGTATCTCCCCAGCAAGAACCCCCCCCTCCTCCTCTACTCTACCCCCCCCCCTCCCCAGGACCCTCGGTTCATTGATTCCTCTCGCTCCTATCATCACTCATCGCTGGTTCCCAACCCACCTTCCACCCTCCAGAGCAAGCCTCCCTCCTCTACTCCACCCCCTCATTGATTTCTCTCGCTCCTAGGATCACTCGTCACTGGATTCCAACCTACCTCGCCTCCAGAGCGGGCCTCCTTCCCCCCCCCGCCCCCCCCAATCATTCCGTAGGCACAGCCCCCTCTGCTGCGAGGGCCAACATCACTCACAGCCGCCTTCGGCTTCCTCAGAAGCTCAAAATACACAGTTTCTTCAGCTTCAAGCTTCCCTGCAGCGACGAAGATCTCCTAATCAGCCCACCTCTCCACCCTCCTTTCTAGAGCAGGCTTCCCTCCTCAGCTGTGTTCTCCCCATTAATTTCGTATAGGTGCAGCTACCTCCGCTGCAAGAGCCAGCATCAACCACAGTCTGATCAAGACCATGGGCTGCTGGTCCTCTTCCACAGTAGATTTATTACGTTCATTCATCTCCTCCGATATAGTTGCAGCCCATTTTAAAATCGCTAGCATGCCCGGAGTGGGGGCTACCTGTTCGCCGGGGCCACCAGAGGTTTTCCCCTAATCTGCCTCAAGGGTTTTTTTCCTCTCCACTGAGCGGCAGGTATACACATAGTCGCATCCTACTAACAAATTTACTAATCTCCCTCTGTTCGTCCTGTTCGTCATTATGGTCTTTTGTGTATGTTTTATGTGTTGGCATGTGCTGTCTTGTTTGTCTCACGGTGTGGGAGTTTTCGTGAGGTGCCGGGGGTCCATCCTTTGGGGGGCAAGTGAGGCTCACTTCCCCGACCTCAGGGCTAGGCAGCCGCCTCCCTTACCTTCAGGGGTTCTCACCGCGTGAGTCAGAGCGGACCCCCGGCCAAACTCTGTTCTGTCGCAGCTCCTGCGCTCATCTCACTCGAGGCTCTCTTCTATTCTGCCTCTCTTCAGGACGTGGTCACTCGTGCCGAGTCCTATACTAACCTCAATGCTTTGTCCTTATTTTCAGGTCCCAGGCAGCGTGATTTCTCGGCCAATCGGGTTTTACGAGCGCCCCTTACAGAAGCCTCAGATGCTGGGTACCTCTCTCATCTCCTCCCGAGGGGCGGCTTTCCAAGTCATAACCCTTGCCGGTTGCCGGGTCCTCCGCCCCTGGGATGTCGACAGCGTCGGCCCCAGTCGGTGACCTCTTTTCTATCCTGTTTCCGGTTGCCGGGTCCTCCGCCCCTGGGATGTCGACAGCGTCGGCCCCAGTCGGTGACCACATTCTGTCCTACTAACTGCTCCTTGCTACTTCTTCTGCCTTATCCTTCCCCCCCCCCCAGCTCACGCCCAGTGAAATAAAAAAAAAACATATATAGTGTTTAAAAAAAATAAAATAATAATAATAATAATAAAATAAAAAAAACTGATGGTGCTTTTCCCTGCGCTGAGGTGCTGCTCTCCAGTTGCTATTGACATACACAGGCTAGATCAGCCAAAGTGACTGTTTATCAGTAAGCATAGCTGTCCAATTCACATCTACAGCTAGTTGCATCCTTCTATAGAATTCTGCTTCATAGTCGGATGAAAGCTGCTGAATAAGGCTACGTTAACATATTCAATTACATACCGCTTTGTTGTTTTCCATATACTTAGCGTAAACTGACAAATTGAAAAATGTGGCATTTCAAAATCTAATGTGAAATACTGTACTGCTATTATGGCTTCCTGTACTTTTATGATATATTGTTGTAGTTTCTTTGCTTGCATGATGTTAAATAAGATCTAATTATGTTTTTTTTAATAATTCTCAATCTTAAATTCCAGGGTGATGCAACACTTTTGGTCAGAGCTGTAAAAAGCTTGATTTTTGCTGGATCTTGCTTCTATGAAGACACTTGGTGTTACAGATATTTGTCAAGCTCAAATACACCTGGTGCCTATTTTTCCCTTTTTACTACGTGCTACCTGTTTAGCGCACTGCGTGGTATTTCTTCCAGTTACTGCCATATCGATCAAAGTTTTTGCTGGAAAAAAAAATACCACACACTAAATTCTCATTAGCATTTACCACCAGTTAACACTCTGCATTTTACTATGCATTAGGACAGTTTCATGGAAATTTGCAGCCTGCTTTCTGGCTGGGGAATAGTATAAAAAGGCCCAGCATTCCACTGTGTTCTTTGCCCATCAGGATACTGCAGCCCTGCAATCCCTGTGTGCTGAGTCTTTATGAATAATGGCTGAGCAGGCAACCACCTCTGCTGGTCCTCAGAAGGCACGACTGCGCCTTATGAAGTTCTCCGCGCAAGAGCTGGAGATACTGGTCACTGAGGTGGTCAATAATTATGATGTCTTGTTGGGCCCCCTCTCCACCAAAACCCCTCTGTCCAGCAAGCAGGCCATCTGGGAGGCTATGTTGAGCCGTATTAATGCCCTGGGGGTCTGCCAACGCACTGTGGAGATCCTCAAAAAACGCTGGGCAGACTTTAAAAGGAAAACCAAGGAGAAGCTGGCAAAACATGGCGTCTCGAAGGAGCAGCTCAGCCCCCTGGAGAGCCTGGTGGAGAGCACCCTGCAGCCAGAGCATCTCCAGGACACCTCCAGGATTCAGAATGGGCCTGTCCTGGAAGGTAAGTGGGATATGCATTGTGTGCCATTGTTTGTGTTTGGAGCCATTCATTGTGTCTGATAAGGAAAGGCCATGATAGCTGAATACATGTTTTTAATACATTTCCAAAATACACACACATAATTGCTGAGTACATGTTTTTAATACATTTCCAAAATAGCACACACAGTTCATAGTTCTTGGGAACAGCTACACATGCTCAAAGTACATATACATTTGTTTCCATTGCTATGCACAATTGCAATGGTATACATTTTTATTATACTTTTCCCAGCAGTTTCATTTCAGCATTGGTTTCACTTACACAGAAAGCATTCCTGCTGTGAGTGAGTCTAGGAAGGTGCATGTTTACCTTTGAGAAAAGGCCACTGAAATGTGTTTCTAAATCATTAGCGCCTGCTTCCCCTCGTGGTCATTTTAGCATGTAGTAGACAGTGGCACATTTACCAGCCCTTAGTGAATCCCTGATGAATATCGGAGACCTCATTAGGTATGGTATTTCACAGGCTGATTTACATCATTCAACAATTAATTCAATGCAAATGAATGAGAAGCACTACATATACTACGTGTTATTTAACACAAGGTAAATCCCATTTACTGCGCAGTATCAGGAATAGTGAATACAATGGAAGAAATACTGGGGTAAAAACCCTACCACCCTTCAGTGAATGAGGCCCTTAGTCTTGCACAGTTTATATATAAGATTATGTTGCAGAGTCATACATTTAGCTTGGCAGCAGGAGAGCTGCTCAGTCACAGTTTAGTTAATGCTCGGTTTTGTTTAGATTTTGTATTGGTTTTATTTAGAAGGCCGGCCGCTCCATGTTGAAAGCAGTAAAAGTGTGTTGGTGGCGCTGAGTCTTCTATTGCTGTCTCCCGTCTCTATCCTGGATACACACAGGAGAGTGACCATCCTGACCACTAGGGCCGGGGAGAGAGAGAGAATGTATTAACGAGAACTGACCGTATATTTTATATAAATTTCAAAGGACCAAAGACAAATTCATACTGTTGAGGTTACTGTAGCACTGAAATCAAAGTATTACACATTTAAAAGTATAGTGTGTGTGTGTTAATGAAAATACTTTAAAAAGGTATACATAGCAAGTGGACTGCATTTGAAACCTGCCTGTCCCATTCTGATCACAGAAACAAGCTGTCCTCAACATCAGGTATTGAGCAAATCAGAAGCGCTGATGACTTGCATCCACACTTTGCTGTTCGTACGCCTGTATTACTATATCCCGGTTTTTCAGAATGGTCGACAGTGTTTGTGGGAATGTTGAAATCTGCAGCAACATCCTCTAACCCTTTCAACACCTCCATGTTTGTCTGCAAGGATAGTTTGTGTTTTTGCGTTGCTTTATGGAAATTATATTGATGTGTCAGCACTATGGCAACTTGAAATGCATCATGGGATCAGCACTGAAATACAGAACAGAGGCTGTAATCTGGATGCAAGTGAATATATTTCCCAATATCCTTTGCACCCAGTGGTTTGAATGGGTGGTTCGTTTTATTCAAATTGTTCTTCCCCATCAGTTCATATTACAAGCAGTCATAGTATCAGGAAATTTGTCTCCTCCGAGTTTGTTTTAACGTGAATTGACTGTATATAAATTACGCAGACACACGAGTACTTAATATAAAATCATTATGTTTGTACTCTGATAAAATCTTGCACTTGATTAAATGAATTTGTAAAGCATTTGGCAGAATGCACTGGCTACAACCAGGAAAGACTTAAAAGGGTGTGAGAATTGAGCAAGTTGGCAACCCTACTTTTGAGTAGTTTCCTGGATTGCAGCCTGTTTTTCATGACAACATAAATACACACATACCAGGGGTACCAGAAGATACAGCTTGAACACAGAATACACACATACCAGGGCTACCAGAAGATACGGCTTCAACACAGAATACACACATACCAGGGTTACCAGAAGATACAGCTTGAACACAGAATACACACATACCAGGGGTACCAGAAGGGCAGCCCATTTAAACAGGTGTCACATATTGCAATATGTAGTAGCGCATGTAACAACAAACCACTTTATCAGCTTTGCTTTGTTGCAGACATCGTTGCCCATGCCAGTGTGAGGGTGGAGTCTGCCCACACTGCACCGGAAGTACTCGATATTAAAGAGGAGGCCTCGGAGATTGAAGAGTTCCCAGTGAACAGCACTGAGCACGGCTCTGACCAGGACCAAGGCTCCTTTGAGTTCCAGTTCATCCACATTAAAAACGAAGAGCCTGACATGAACAGTGTCAGCATCGAAGTGGAGGACTCATGTGAGTCATGGAGCTGGGGGTGGTCACAGCTAAAGAGCAAGTAGCTTCAGATTACATTGCCACATGCGTCCCTATTACCTGATTAATGTATTTGCAGTCGTTCGGAGTAGCTCCAATTACTGCTCCTCAAATAGTTTGTGATTTGTTTTTCGTATGGCCGGGGTAGTTCTTTTGAACTGTTTTGAAAAGTCCAGCAGCTTAACAAACCTGTAACTGGACTTAAATGATTACATTGCACAAATTATTCTACACAGAGGCACTGGGTATGTTTTGTAAGGGTCACTACACCAAAATGCCATTTGGAAATAAAATAAAAACTACTTTTCCTTTCACAAAGATTGGTACAAATGGTGTGTCTCCAGCCCATAGTGTGATGTGTTGATTTGCACTGTGAGCTCAGGCAGTGACACTCTGTGTGTCTTCTGTTCCTGCAGTGACCATGGACCCTGTGCAGCAGTCCCAACCCTGTCCCTACTGCCAGTATACCTTCACAACGGCACATTACCTAGAGAAGCACTTGCAGAGGAGACACACTGTGGAATACATGGAGATCGTGGGAGCGCAGTCATCCAGCCACATAAATCCACTGTTACAC
The DNA here is from genome assembly GCF_902713425.1 of Acipenser ruthenus. Classification (NCBI taxonomy): domain Eukaryota; kingdom Metazoa; phylum Chordata; class Actinopteri; order Acipenseriformes; family Acipenseridae; genus Acipenser; species Acipenser ruthenus. Next base: position 16,041,634 of record NC_081209.1, on the reverse strand, counting down.
CACGGACAGCAGCCAGCTTTCTGCCCGGTGAGTACAGAGACTGTGTTTCCTTTGTACCAGTGCTGCCTAGAAACATACAGGGGTAGCCATGGCCAGCTATAACAGTGTTCAAGTATGGCACGTTGTGATCCACGGTAAAACTGAGGTCAATGCGAAATGTAGTTTATTAAACCTGCCCTGCATCTTCTGCACGCTAGAGATTTTTCACAGATTACTATTGCAGTACAATGTTCTGCCAGCAGGTGTCACACTCTGAAGATTAGGTCACTATAGGTCACTATTACACAGTGTGAAATGATAAGAAATGTGATCGAGAGCACAGTGTGAAATAAGAAATGTGATCGAGCGCACAGTGTGAAATGATAATAAGAAATGTGATCGAGAGCACAGTGTGAAATGATAATGACAAGAAATGTGACCGAGTGCACAGTGTGAAATGATAATAAGAAATGTGACCGAGCGCACAGTGTGAAATGACAATAAGAAATGTGATCGAGTGCACAGTGTGAAATGACAAGAAATGTGACCGAGCGCACAGTGTGAAACGATGACAAGAAATGTGATCGAGCGCACAGTGTGAAATGATAATAAGAAATGTGATCGAGCGCACAGTGTGAAATGATAATGACGAGAAATGTGATCGAGCGCACAGTGTGAAACGATAATGACAAGAAATGTGATCGAGCGCACAGTGTGAAATGATAATAAGAAATGTGATCGAGTGCACAGTGTGAAATGATAATAAGAAATGTGATCGAGAGCACAGTGTGAAACGATAATGACAAGAAATGTGACCGAGAGCACAGTGTGAAATGATAATGACAAGAAATGTGACCGAGCGCACAGTGTGAAATGACAATAAGAAATGTGATCGAGCGCACAGTGTGAAATGATAATAAGAAATGTGACCGAGTGCACAGTGTGAAATGATAATAAGAAATGTGACCGAGCGCACAGTGTGAAACGATAATGACAAGAAATGTGATCGAGAGCACAGTGTGAAATGATAATAAGAAATGTGACCGAGCGCACAGTGTGAAACGATAATGACAAGAAATGTGACCGAGCGCACAGTGTGAAACGATAATGACAAGAAATGTGACCGAGCGCACAGTGTGAAACGATAATAAGAAATGTGATCGAGTGCACAGTGTGAAATGATAATAAGAAATGTGATCGAGAGCACAGTGTGAAACGATAATGACAAGAAATGTGATCGAGCGCACAGTGTGAAACGATAATGACAAGAAATGTGATCGAGAGCACAGTGTGAAATGATAATAAGAAATGTGATCGAGTGCACAGTGTGAAACGATAATGACAAGAAATGTGACCGAGCGCACAGTGTGAAACGATAATGACAAGAAATGTGACCGAGCGCACAGTGTGAAACGATAATGACAAGAAATGTGACCGAGCGCACAGTGTGAAACGATAATAAGAAATGTGATCGAGCGCACAGTGTGAAACGATAATGACAAGAAATGTGATCGAGCGCACAGTGTGAAACGATAATGACAAGAAATGTGACCGAGCGCACAGTGTGAAATGATAATGACAAGAAATGTGATCGAGCGCACAGTGTGAAACGATAATGACAAGAAATGTGACCGAGCGCACAGTGTGAAATGATAATGACAAGAAATGTGATCGAGAGCACAGTGTGAAATGATAATAAGAAATGTGACTGAGAGCACAGTGTGAAATGATAATAAGAAATGTGATCGAGAGCACAGTGTGAAATGATAATAAGAAATGTGATCGAGAGCACAGTGTGAAATGATATTAAGAAATGTGACCGAGAGCACAGTGTGAAATGATATTAAGAAATGTGACCGAGCGCACAGTGTGAAACGATAATGACAAGAAATGTGACCGAGAGCACAGTGTGAAATGATAATGACAAGAAATGTGACCGAGAGCACAGTGTGAAATGATAATAAGGAATGTGATCGAGTGCACAGTGTGAAATGATAATAAGAAATGTGACCGAGCGCACAGTGTGAAACGATAATGACAAGAAATGTGACCGAGCGCACAGTGTGAAACGATAATGACAAGAAATGTGACCGAGCGCACAGTGTGAAACGATAATAAGAAATGTGATCGAGTGCACAGTGTGAAATGATAATAAGAAATGTGATCGAGAGCACAGTGTGAAACGATAATGACAAGAAATGTGATCGAGCGCACAGTGTGAAACGATAATGACAAGAAATGTGATCGAGAGCACAGTGTGAAATGATAATAAGAAATGTGATCGAGTGCACAGTGTGAAACGATAATGACAAGAAATGTGACCGAGCGCACAGTGTGAAACGATAATGACAAGAAATGTGACCGAGCGCACAGTGTGAAACGATAATGACAAGAAATGTGACCGAGCGCAGTGTGAAACGATAATAAGAAATGTGACCGAGCGCACAGTGTGAAACGATAATAAGAAATGTGATCGAGTGCACAGTGTGAAACGATAATGACAAGAAATGTGACCGAGCGCACAGTGTGAAACGATAATGACAAGAAATGTGACCGAGCGCACAGTGTGAAACGATAATGACAAGAAATGTGACCGAGCGCACAGTGTGAAACGATAATAAGAAATGTGATCGAGCGCACAGTGTGAAACGATAATGACAAGAAATGTGATCGAGCGCACAGTGTGAAACGATAATGACAAGAAATGTGACCGAGCGCACAGTGTGAAATGATAATGACAAGAAATGTGATCGAGCGCACAGTGTGAAACGATAATGACAAGAAATGTGACCGAGCGCACAGTGTGAAATGATAATGACAAGAAATGTGATCGAGAGCACAGTGTGAAATGATAATAAGAAATGTGACTGAGAGCACAGTGTGAAATGATAATAAGAAATGTGATCGAGAGCACAGTGTGAAATGATAATAAGAAATGTGATCGAGAGCACAGTGTGAAATGATATTAAGAAATGTGACCGAGAGCACAGTGTGAAATGATATTAAGAAATGTGACCGAGCGCACAGTGTGAAACGATAATGACAAGAAATGTGACCGAGAGCACAGTGTGAAACGATAATGACAAGAAATGTGACCGAGAGCACAGTGTGAAATGATAATGACAAGAAATGTGACCGAGAGCACAGTGTGAAATGATAATAAGAAATGTGATCGAGAGCACAGTGTGAAATGATATTCATTGGGGTGCAAATCAGCTGAATATCTGATTAAATCTGAGTGATGTTATCAGGAGCTTCTCCTATTCAATCCCATTGTATACTGACATTTCAATGTGTGCGGTTTCACTGGTTGTTGTTGTTGTTGTTATTCAGTGTAGGCTAAGATGCAATTTACTGCAAACCCTTAAAGGCATGTCAGTCAACAGTTTCAAATACTATCCGTTTTGTTTTTGATTAATTTGGTTTTAAAAAGTTTACAAACTGACTTTGACAGATAAGGGTTAATTGCAGCATACCTAGAGTTCATTAGTTTAAACTAGGTCAGTGTGCCAGATGTAGTCCACTAGATGTGCCTGACAGGGTGATTTGAGTGAGTTTGATCCACTTGCTTGTACAAACATTAGGTACAGGATCATCAATTGTACTTAAGTTCATTAGCTCATTTGGATCATCGGTTAAACTAGATCAAGTTTAGTAGTGATTGCAGCACACTAGACTAGACCCTTGCAGATCCACATTAAGAGGATTCAGTTAGACTTCTGAAGTTAGAGACTGCGATAGTCTGCTTGCCCTGATTTGTCTTTTTTTTTTTTTTTGATATTTGTTTGCAGATCTGTGTAATACAGTATGAGTTACACTCTCGAAAAACCTCCTTTACGTGCCTTTATAAACATCAGTTATAATACAACCTTGTTGACCTTATACAAGTGACCATGGTCATTTCACACGGTAATGTTGCACTTTTAGATGCTTTTCCAATATCAATACTGTGTTATTGTTACTGTTCTACTCCTCATACACTGTGCTTTACAATGCCTTCACACATTACGCTGTGCTGTCGTACATTGTGCTATGTTGTATTTTATTTGTCATCCTTGTGTTTCTCTTGGTACACTGTGAGGAGACTATTTTACTTCTCAAACAATAGAAGAACCCTGTTGTAAAAGAAGTGCTGAAATTCAGGTTTCCTTGGTAACCCTACTCTATAATCCTATGTATGCTCTGGCACATGCCACACAGTGAGGTTTATTAAATTGATCTCAGTAATGATGTCATTTAAACTGTAAGAATGCGACATGGAGAAAAACCACGTCTCTAATTGTGTTTGTCACTTAAGTGTATTCATGTGTAAAAGTAATTTAAATCCATGTTCTTTTGTAAATGGTTAGGGTGCTGAGATCTGCCGCTGTTCAAGTCAGTTGAATACACCCCATTGTTGGTTTATCACTTCTCTTACATGAACACCAGTTTTATACACTGTTTACGTCAAAGCGGCAAAACAAATCACAAACAAAGTGGAACAAATTAGGTATGTTTACTTTTTTTACACTCATAAATGTAAACCTGTAGTGTTTTCAATGTGGGTTTGTGAGGTAAAAAATTGTATGGGGTTCTGCATGTTTGAAATAGATGTTGTAGAAATGACTGATCCTGGCGGAGGTGCAGGTTATATTCTGGACAGGCAGCACTGACAGGACTGTGATCAGGGTGGAGGTGCAGGTTATCCTCTGGAGGACAGGCAGCACTGACAGGACTGTGATCGGGGTGGAGGTGCAGGTTATCCTTTGGAGGCAGCACTGACAGGACTGTGATCGGGGTGGAGGTGCAGGTTATCCTCTGGAGGCAGCACTGACAGGACTGTGATCGGGGTGGAGGTGCAGGTTATCCTCTGGAGGACAGTCAGCACTGACAGGACTGTGATCAGGGTGGAGGTGCAGGTTATCCTCTGGAGGACAGGCAGCACTGACAGGACTGTGATCGGGGTGGAGGTGCAGGTTATCCTCTGGAGGCAGCACTGACGGGACTGTGATCGGGGTGGAGGTGCAGGTTATCCTCTGGACAGGCAGCACTGACAGGACTGTGATCGGGGTGGAGGTGCAGGTTATCCTCTGGACAGGCAGCACTGACAGGACTGTGATCGGGGTGGAAGTGCAGGTTATCCTCTGGAGGCAGCACTGACGGGACTGTGATCGGGGTGGAGGTGCAGGTTATCCTCTGGAGGACAGTCAGCACTGACAGGACTGTGATCGGGGTGGAAGTGCAGGTTATCCTCTGGAGGCAGCACTGACGGGACTGTGATCGGGGTGGAAGTGCAGGTTATCCTCTGGAGGCAGCACTGACGGGACTGTGATCGGGGTGGAGGTGCAGGTTATCCTCTGGACAGGCAGCACTGACGGGACTGTGATTGGGGTGGAGGTTCAGGTTATCCTCTGGAGGACAGGCAGCACTGACGGGACTGTGATTGGGGTGGAGGTGCAGGTTATCCTCTGGAGGCAGCACTGACGGGACTGTGATCGGGGTGGAGGTGCAGGTTATCCTCTGGACAGGCAGCACTGACGGGACTGTGATTGGGGTGGAGGTTCAGGTTATCCTCTGGAGGACAGGCAGCACTGACAGGACTGTGATCAGGGTGGAGGTGCAGTTTATCCTCTGGACAGGCAGGCGGAGGCAGCACTGTCGTCACGCCACTCCGATGCACAGGATTTATTTAAGCAGCAGTACACAGAAAAATCACAGCTGATACCAGCAATAGTAACAACCAGGCAGCAATACACAGTGGTGTAAAACTACAGACTGTGACAAGACGCTGTCCCTGTTACAGGAGCCTGTGTAGCTGTGCATGTGTTTGTTTCATCAACGCCGAAGCTGCTGAAGTGGATGATGCATTACATTCACTTGAGACACCATTTTCATCTTTTGTTTTTTTAGCCCAAACCTGCATTGCAGCAAATAGTTTGTACACATATTTGGGTGGCCAGAAAAACACACTTTTCCTCTGATGGGGTACACTGTAATAATCAACATGACAGCTAAGCATCCTTGTTTGGGGTTATGGGGTAGATGTAAGTATAGGCGCAGTGCAAATAATTGCAGGTGCTAAATTCAAATTGCATTGCGGCCAGGCAATTATTTTGCACTGTGGCCAATGTAAGCTTAAGAGCAATGCAAATTGCTCAACACACACAAATAATGAATGAGCTGCAATCATGATAATGAGGGTCTCAATGAGCACATCAGTCTGTTTAGCAACCCAGAGGTGAAGGAGTTATGAGTACAGAGAGCAGTAGGCGCTTTATGACATTTCCAGGGCACGAAAATACAAACCAAAAAAAAAGTTCCCTTGGCACATGGAAAAGAAAAGTTTTCTGAGAAGGAGCTGAGAGTCCAGGTCACTCAGACTTGTTTGGAAAAGCCTCAGCCAACATCAGTTATGCTAGTATCCTTAGGAAATAATATTTATTGGCCTGCCCTTTTTAGCATGACATCTAGAAATATGCTTGGCACTCAAATAAAGGTGGATTAGGCTGTCCCTCCAGGTGTTCCCTCCAGATGTTCAACTGTGGTCTGAAAGGAACCAGAGGCCAAGTATTGCAGAGAACACAGCACTTTCACATGTGCAAGAATAATGGTCCCTAGATTGACACGGGGGTCTAGCTCATCCCTCAGTTCAGCTATTAGGTCTAGGATCAATCAATCAATCAGTATTTATTTTATATAGTGCCTTTCATAGTGGACCACCATCACAAAGCGCTTTGAGTGACCTGCAGAGTGAGACGATAATGCTATAGCATTGCATCCTAAAGTGACCGTGGGATTGAATATGTGGGGTCTTCTTCGTCTTGCCCTTCTCCTCTGAACATGTTCCTGCCTCTCCTCAACAAGAGCCAATCTTCGCTGCATCAGGAAGTGTACCACAGCAGCCATCCTGAAGCCAATGACAGGTCTCTGCAGGTGTGTGCTTTTATGCAGCTCTTAATTACTCACGTTTGCACCTTATAAGAAGAGGTGTCTAAGTGCAAGGCAAAATGCGTACATCTCATTATAATGTTTGTGCCTGCTTAGTATCCAGATCCCGCCCAATTCCATACTCTCTTCTTCATTTGTATGCATTTTAATGGATTAATGGTGGCAAATTGCAAATTTGATAGCGGGTGCAGAACACCAGGTGAATGAACGGCACATTTTTAGCGTCCAGTAAAATCAGACTTTACGGCTGCTAAACACGATTTACGGCCACATTATGGGGGTTTTGCACCCGCAAATCACTTTGCGTGTATCCTTACATCTACCCCTATATGTGTTATGTGATTGTAAGTCTGCCACCACCATCCCTTTTTCAAAAGCTTGTATGTCATAAACCATTTGAGATGCTGATTTCGGTGTTGTGGACATATTGATTCCATGTTTAGTTCACCTATCTTATGATTCCATCTGTCAAGTTCAGTTTTTTATAAATCTTTTTAAAAAAAAGCTTTGAAAACTAACTACAGCATTAGAAACTAAAACCACACTGACTAAAACAGTTAGATTAAACAACATTTTAAATAAATAATGGCAAAAAGTTATATAAAGTGACCCCTCTAAAGGAATACCTTGAAATCACAATCCTATGGTATTAATTTGTTGCAAGACATTCTATGTACCGCTAGATGAAATGCCCGTGCTCTATACAAAAAAGAACTGCGGTTGTATACGAGGGTCTGGAGCACCCAGCAGTGCTGTGATAAGAGGAGGATCTGGCAGGAGATTGTGAATGGCCTCGGGAGCTGCAGACAGAAGCAGGTAGAAATGAAACGCAAGTGGAGAAACCTGCACATTGCAGTGAAGACTCGGAGAATCAGCCCGTAGAGAAGATCACAGCCAGGACATTCTCTGCTGAAGCACAGGGAGGTGTGGAGAGTCTGTCAGGGATGTGGAGCTCAGGCTGTACTCCGCATGTCTGTCAGGGATGTGGAGCTCAGGCTGTACTCTGCATGTCTGTCAGGGATGTGGAGCTCGGCCTGTACTCCGCATGTCTGTCAGGGATGTGGAGCTCGGCCTGTACTCTGCATGTCTGTCAGGGATGTGCAGCTCGGCCTGTACGGCGCATGTCTGTCAGGGATGTGGAGCTCGGCCTGTACTCCACATGCTCATCGTCCTGAACCCAGTGACAGTACAGATAGACATCATCATTCTAGCAGTTCTGTACTCCGCTACAACCAGGAGCTATTTTACTTGGTCCATGTAAGTGGAATAGCATGTATGAATGTACAGTACACATGAATAGTGTGTGTGTGTGTGTAAAGTATGATTATTTAGTGTTTATGTCTCTATGTACTATAGGTATAGTCTATATGTGTGCAGTTGTGAAAGTCACTTTGCGAATGGACAGCACTGTTGGAGAAAGGAGATTAGACCCAGTTACACCCCAGGGAATTATGCAAGCAAAAAATAAAAATTGTTCAAAATAAAATATTTTAAATGAACACAATGTAGCCTCTTTAGAAGGACATGGAGTCCAGTTCCCTTGAGGTTTGTATTGATATAGTACATTTTAAAGTGAGGCACAGCATGTGTGCTTTTATAAAACTAAAAATACTTGAATAATGATTACTTTTTATAACATTGGTACCAAAAGTACTTTTTTTCTACAGTGAAGCGGACGGTCATGTTTTTGCAAAGTCCAGGACTAAACGAACACTATTAAACAAAGGAATGTTAAGTCCTTGTAATACCTCTGTACAAATCCATGCAACAGGGTACTTCAATGACTGTGCAGCTGTGTTGTGCCTTTTTTTCATAGCTGATATCTAGGGCTGTTCATGTTTTGTTTATTTTTGTTTTGTTTATTTTTGGTCACGTGATGTCCCTTGAAAGTTATATTGAGCTGACTCCGTTTCTTAATTACCATGTTGATTGTGAAACAAGATCACTAGTTTTTTCTCCTGAAACTTGAATAAGACTATGATTCTGTTTCATTGATAATGTAAAAATAAAATAAAAAAGGCAGCTCCTTATTTTTAATTCAAACAGAAAGCACACAGTAAGTTCAGTTAAATTGTTTTTCTCAGATATTTTTTTAACATTATCAATGAAACAGAATCACGTCCTCACTCAAGTTACGGAAAAAAACATTAAAGTGAACTTGGGCATCAAAAAAGGGACATCATGTGATCAAAATTAAAAAACAACAAACAGCCCTACAAATAAGCACTTAAGTAGAATAACTTTTTTTTTTAAATAACTGAAACACAGAAAGTAGAAACCAAACACTTTTTTTTTTTTTTTTTGGAAACCTGACACTTGCTCAAGATACTTTTACAAAATGAAATGCTGAGCCCAGCCTGAGACAAAAGAATAAACAGCCTCACAAACAGACAGGACTGGCTACAGCATTCTTTCAAAGCAAGCTGCAACAAACAACTATATCCGATTTAATAAAATTACAGAAAGAAATGGTTTTAAGTCCAAAAACCAAGGTGTCAGGCATGCAACAAGAGCGGCCTGGTTTTCAGGCATGCAACAAGAGCGGCCCGGTTTTCAAAGCTCTGTACATGTTGATGAATAGATCTCAGATAAAACTCCTGAAGTAAATCAACTCATTTACATAGAAAACATTACTGAACAGAATATTCAATTTATTCTGAAATACAAACGCAAAGCATGTTCATTGTTTTGAAATTGATCGAAAACGGTATGCAAGTTGCAGTAAGAAATCTATAGTTGACAGGGTTCCCAGGGATTTTCTATAGCTGGGTGGCAGAGCATTGTAGCTTGAAACACTTCTAATGGAAACAAAGGTGTTAGTGCTCCTGTCTACAGTACCAGGTGTTAACTTAAGATGATTAATAAGACAACAAACTAGAATGAAATAAATTTAGAAATACACTTATTTATTACATGTTTTTGCATTTCAGATTAACATTTCAACGTTTTATTTAAAACTTAAATATACTACAGCAAGGCTTTCAAATATTCTTATTTGGTTTCAGTACACCTGTCACTGCCCATGGCATAAAGAATGAAACGGCGACCCTCCTCTCTCCCTTTTCAAAGCTTCTGCACAATCTTTCTGTTTCTCTGGGTTAATCAATTGTACAGGAGGAAATCCAAAACCACAAAAACAGAACAAAGACAAAGGGAAATCACAGAACTAGAACCGGGGCCCGCTAGGCTTCCCGTTCATTTCGTCAGCTCAATTTCTGAAATGCAGCTACTACCCAGTTTCAACAAGAAACAACACCATGGTTACATGCGCACAAGAATGCTGGTAGTTTTTAGAAAACTTTTTGAGAAGTAATTCCAATTTCAATAGTCATTCTAATTTTTATAACCTCACTTAAGACAAGTTTAACTTGTTTACGCCCCTGCTAGATTTGCTTTCGGAGAGACTGGTGGGCTATGGGCTACCTGGGTGTTGTTTTACTACTTCTTTATATCTGGAAGATAAAAGGATTAACAGTTGAGGGGAACTCTAATTTATTTGAGAAATTGACTTTTTGAGAACTTCAAACAGCTCTTGTGTCCTCTTCAGACCATGCCTCCACGAAGGTCAATGTTAAATATAGAACACGTCTCCTGCATGTCTAATATTATTATTATATTCCATTATATTTTATTTTTATCTTTTTTTTGGAGAATGGTGATGTTAACAACGATTCTGTAAAGTAATGTTCAAATACACAGACCTGCCATTTTCATTGAAGGCGTCATCCAGGATTATCTTCAGAGGGGCGCCCTTCTGCAGCTCCACCTCAGCTGTGCCACTCTGTGCAGGAGACGGCATGCCACACTCGCTCAGCAACTTGAAACACCTGCTCAGCTTGCAGGCAACGCAAGTCTTTCTTGTAGAACAAACTATTTGGGTTTCCATTTAACATCTCTAATCCCGGCTCTCGGCAAATAAACATTCAACATCCAAAAGACAAAGTGATATGGCATTGTATTAAAGGGTAACTTGTATCCTTTCCAGAAGTTGCTATTAAAAGCACTCCCCACTCAGTATCCATGACCATAGTAATGTCAATATCCATGTCCAGTGTAATACTAATATCCCGTGCAGTTTGTTTTTATTGCATGCTTTGAGCCCCAACATGCGTGAAAACAAACTGCACTGCACGGGATATTACTATGGACATGGATACGGAGTGGTAAGTGCCTTTATTAGCAACGTTTTTAACTGAATCATGTTACCCTTTTATTAGAACATTCCAACACTATATACAAAGATCAAAGGGGGTGATGGAAGCAAACATTCAAAGGTTGATTTGCAAATACAGATATCACTATGTTCTATAACATTGTAAGCAGTATCTTCAATGTTGTCTTCAAATATTTCAGAGGAATCATCCTGACGTCTCCACTGACAAGCCTGATGGTGATCGACCCCGGTCTTCCTCCTCGCATGCTCTGCTCTCCAGCATTTCCACTGCTACTTCAAAGAAGTACAGTTCTACTCATCCTCGTCAGCTGAGAGCCACCAATGCCTTGGCATACTATATAGCTGACATCATTACTCCACTGTCCCATGTTGATCATCCCAGCTTCCGCATATTCGTTGAGGCACTGGATCCAAGCTACAATGTTCCCTGCAGCAAAACCCTGTCAAGAGTGTGTCTTCCTGCCAAGCACAGCAGTATCCACAGTCACCTTGTCACCCTGCTACGCTCTGCACCCAGCGTTTGTGTCACTGTTGATGTGTGGTCATCACGACAGATGAAATCTTTCCTGGGCATCACAGGCCATTTCATCCTTGACTGGAAGCTCTATGATGTCCTGCTGGCCTCCAAGAGGTTTAAGGGGCGTCACACAGGAGACAACATTGGTGTTGTGTTTGAAGAGACTATAAACCAATTTGGGATTAAAGGGAAAATTGCCAATGTTATCACTGACAATGCCAGTAATATGAAAAAAGCGTTTCGACTGCCTGGATTTGAGGAGGTGGGTCGGTGTGATAGTGACACTGACAGTGGGGATGAGGATACTGTGTTGGAGAGAGTTGACGTTGTGGAATCCCTTGATGTACTCCCTCATCGTGAAGGCTGCTTTGCTCATGTCATGTTGTGAGTGATGGCCTGTCCAAGTACCAAGCATCCTGGAAAGCCCTTGCCAAAGCTGGTTCTCTTGTATCCCACACCCACAAATCAGCCATTGCAGCTGACATTCTGGATGGAGAAAGAAAGCTTCAGCCTGCAACTGCTGAGCGCTGGAACTCCGATCTCAAGATGATGCGATCCATTTTGAGGGCTGACCAAGATAAACTCAAGCAGATCAATGCACCAGTACAGCTGACCCCAGCAGACATCCAATGCCTTGATGAACTTGTGGCTATTCTGGAACCGTTTGAGGATGCCACTCTCCTCACCCAGGGTTCCAACATTGTTTCTGCCAGCTATGTCATTCCCAGCATCATTGGACTAAGGACCTTCCTGAGCAACTTTAATGCAAAGTACAATGTCCAGCTGGTGAGTGCCCTCAAGGCATCCCTGGAGAAGCGGCTCACCCCTTATGAACAGATGCCTTTCTACAAGCTGGCAGCTCTACTGGACCCCCACTTTAAGGCTGCGTGGTGCCCACAGCAACTACTGACAGCCACAGCTCTTCTCCAGCAGGAGTGTGCTAGGTTTGCTCCACAATCTTCCCAACCCGCCAATGCCCAGGATCCACCTCCAAAGAGAAGCAAATTGTTCTCTTTTTTTTTTCTTTTTCTTTTTTTAAAATTTAGTCGTCGCCAATTATTTTTACCCCGGTTTTCACCCCAATTTAGCATGCCCAATTATTATCTGTATCCCCGGCTCACCGCTCGCAACCCCCCCCCCCCGCCGACTCAGGAAACGGAGGCTGAAACACGCGTCCTCCGAAACACGCGTCCTCCGAAACGTGCTCCTTCCAAGCTGTCATTTTTCGCACTGCAGATCCACAGCAATGCTACCAGACCTATAGTGCCGGAGGACAACACAGATCTGGCGGCTCCGCTGCAGAGCCACAGGCGCCCTATCGGCCACAGGGGTCGCTGATGCGCGGTGAGCCGTGGATTCCCCTGCCGACCTAAGCGCTCCCTACCCGGGCAGCGCTCAGCCAATTGTGCGCCGCCCCCTAGGAACTCTCGGTCACGGTCAGCTGTGACATAGCCTGGATTCGAACCAGCGATCTCCAGGCTATAGGGCACATCCTGCGAGGAGCGCCTTTACTGGATGCGCCACTCGGGAGCCCGCAAATTGTTCTCTTTTATGTCGGCTCCCATATTATCCACTGCTGCTTCCACAGAGGTAACAGACTACCTGTCTGCCCCCTGTCTCCCAGAAGGGTCCGACCCCCTTGCCTTCTGGAAGAGCCACGAGCCCCAGTTTCCTGCATTGGCAAAGCTAGCTGCCAGGTACCTCAATGTGCCAGCCATCTCAGCCACAGTCGAGAGAGTGTTTAGTATTGCTGGCAGGACCTTTAGGCCAGATCGGTGTTCAATGAGCGACTCCAGGTTCGAAACACTAATGTTCATCAAGTGCAATCGCCACGTGCAGTAAAGGCAATGGACAATCATATTGACTTACTTGGATGGGACTGTATTGATTTGTTCATAATGTGATTTCTCATGGTGGGGAAATATGGGTCACTACACATGCTAGGGATTGATGAATTGTGTCACTATAATGCTAGTAATAATTATGGTGTTTTGTGAATTCTATTATTATTATTATTATTATTATTTATTTCTTAGCAGACGCTCTTATCCAGGGCGACTTACAATTGTTACAAGATATCAATTATTTTTTACATACAATTACCCATTTATACAGTTGGGTTTTTACTGGAGCAATCTAGGTAAAGTACCTTGCTCAAGGGTACAGCAGCAGTGTCCCCTACCAGGGATTGACCCCACGACCCTCCAATCAAGAGTCCAAAGCCCTAACCACCACTCCACACTGCTGCCCATTCTAGAACTGTTATCTACCTGTATATGTGCATGTATAAGTAAATGTTGAAATACACTATAGTATGTGTTGTTGTTTTACAATATTTATAAACATATTTGTAAATCAAGGCTAAACTTGAAATATAGTTCAAATTTTAATGGATGATGGTTTAAATATTTACAATCAATTCAAATATATTTCTAAAAACATTTCAATATTCTAAGTCACATATACATTTATTTGAAGTATTTAAATATATTTAACTACTCTTTCTAATACTTCTTCCCAGGTCTGCTGGGTGGTGTTCCACAAGCAGACAGATAAAATAACACTAAAAGAGCTTACGTGTAAAAGTGTTGTAGCTACGCATGGAGGGGGTTTGTGGAACGTGGTCCTGGAAGCTGTTACCAGGGGAAAAGGAAGCACCACATTCCAGCGGGATACTTTGTGGAGCCCGCTAAAGAGACTAAACCTCAGCTATGACACAGGAAGGCCTTTGGCTTTGGGATACAGTGGTGTATGCCCTTTCTAAGCCCCGGTGTAACACTAGATAGATCACCACCTTTGAAAGATCCCAGCATACAGTATGATTATATATATTCTTTGCAAAAAAAGTTACTTTATGCATCAGTTAGGGTTGCTATTAAAACGACAAAAGTAGGGCAATGTGATGTTAGGGTTTTTAACCCTCACTCTGCATTCCCTCCCACCCCCTTACAAGCAGTGGAAGAGGTAAGGCAACACAAGCAACCACAGGCAGCCATCATCCGTTAAGACGAACAACATAGAAGAGACGTCCATCTGCATTGCATAAAGATGGATATTTACAGAACGCATGTGTGTGCTATCTGCCAACATAGTCCTAAAACACTGGAGAATACAGAACATACTGGTATTCCAGCACAACGTATACAGCCCAACTGTGACGGTTAAACTGTATTCTGTTGCTTCCAGTATGACACTGAAAAACTTTTAGTTGATTAGTGTGGTTGGTGCTGCCCTCTCAAACTGACATGACACAGCACATTCCACTTGCCCATGTAAACACAGTTTCATAACGGTGTACCTCATACGCTTCCATTTTTGCAGGTGACAATATCATTGTCATACATCTGTTGCATGGGTGTCCTGTTCTTAAAGTGCTCCCATTCCTCCTATCCATGTGTGACAGAGAAAGAATGAATCTTGGTTATAAATCTTCCTCTCGACCTGTGAGAGCGTGGTGTAAAGGGAACAGAGTGCCCCGGACTGGATAGTCAGACAGTTCATTCCAAGGGTTAGGTTCAAGTTGGCCATCTAGAAAGGGGGCGGAGCTACGGTACACCAAGTCATCGCCCCAGAAGGCAAGCCATGTGGCAACCCCGGATTGGAGGAGAAACAGTTGCACTCGCTAACCAAGGGGGAGTGACTGACGGTTCAAAAGGGGAAGTGGCTAGGTGATCTGTTCCTTTTGTTATGGTTAAGAGCGAACCGCGAAAGGAAAAACTAAACTGTGAGTGTTTTGTTTGTTTGTAGTGTCTAATAATGCTTGTTTGTTCTTGTTAGACGGCTAACACAATCCGGAGCTGTCGCTTAAGGCCAGTACCAAACCCGGACAACACTTCACAACTGTACATGAATAAATTGTATTTTACCACTCGCACTTTAGCACTCACTCTGGACTTGTGATCGTGTGTGTGTCTTGTGTGTGTTTAAAACTGTGTTTATTGTTTTGGGACTGAACCCTGTGTATTTAACTAAGCAATACACATCGTTGTGTATTGCCAGTTCTCATTATTATTTACTGTTGTCAGGTGACTTTGGATTACAGTTAAAACCATCATTTCACCAGTAACTTTGTTGTTTGTCATTCTTTTGAACACTGCATCACCTCTACACCTGCGCACTGCAAACCACTTTGCCACACCATGTTACTGTGAATGCTAATGCCGGCCCATCACCTCCTCCATTGTAAAAGACTGGATTATGCCATTGAACATCTGCAGTTCCATACTACAGATAGTTCTGCTAGGACATAGATTCATATTACAGCACCACTGGTAGTCCTTCTCACGATTTACCATACATACACACTTCCCCTCATGTTGCCTTGCATGCAGTTACCCACCCCCCACTCAACAAACTGATGCATATTAACATGTGGATGCCACACTAGACATTGGTCATGGCAGTGGAATTCATAGAGGTACAGTGTGATGTTGGTGCCACTGTTATGCATCTGTCTTCTACTAGACCTGCATAAGCAGAGCCCGGATGTACACAACCCCCCCAACAGACTGGCATGGCAGTAGACCTCATAGACATTTTGGACCATGATGATGGATGTCTCTTGTGTTATCTGCAGATTTAGTTAATATTGAAACATATTAATAGCTTCAAATTAGTCACAAAACGTATTAAAACGTATTAATCGTAGGCAACAATTGGATTTTTTAATTAATATTATCAAGTACAGAAGTTAGTACGAAAACGTGTCTATAAAAAAAAAAGTGTGTCAACCTAGCCCACAGTACAAATGCATTCCTTACAACTCATAAGGAAAAACATCATTCTATTAACAAACTTAATAAATTAATATCCCAAAAGCATGTCTCTTTTTTTAAATACTGAATTTTGACCATCTGTTAGTAATATTCAAAGTTGATGGAATTTTGTGAGGCAGGAAGACTCTGACACGTTCAGCTTGTTTGATGTGGAACATAAACTATTTTAGTCTTTTGGCTGAAAGTGATTTAGGGATGCTGTTTGTGCATTGTGGAGATTTTGTTTAGACAAAAAGTTCCAAGCAGTAGTTACGTCATATGTAATATAACATTAATATGGGTCAAATATATACAGAACATAATTTTTTTTTTTAACAATTATAACACATTTAAAAATAAGGTATATAAATGATGGACATTGATGAAATGTTTCTGGTTTCTTTTTAATCACTCGATCATTCATCCTTGACCATGACATGCTTAAGTGACTATGACTGAAGCATATGCATGAAATCACTTAATTAGTGAGACAGTTGATTGGATACTGGATATGGAGTGATTTCAGCTGTTGAATTGCAAGCTTGAATAAAAGCAATATCACATGCCTGTCAAGAGAGCAGCACCTTCGTGCAGTCGGCATGTTGGAGGCTGGACTAGGGTAGCGTGCTGTGGCTCAACGTCTTGGGTGCTCACAGCCAGCAATTTCAAACCTGGCAAGACAGTATAACCAGACACACACTGTCAATGACAGGCCACGAACCTGCACCTGCACCTGCTCTAAAACAGAGTTTGTCATTTTTCGATCACATCTAGTGAATTTTATCCAAATGTAAGTGATAAGTTTCTTTTGATGCTCAAATATAAGTGATACGTTTCTTTTAATACTCAGTATATGAAAACATTTCTCTGTACAGTACAGTTTGGCACAAGATATGGGTCTGGTTTTGTGATAAAATATATCCAAAAATTGGGCAGATTCTAACAATGGTGAGCTAGTACAATCCCCATTATCGTGCACAGCTTTCCCAAGACCTCCGCAAGGTTTGGGTGTCAGATGTCTAAACTGGATGCGTCTTGTGTAGCGCACAGGCATTTACAATGGGCGTCATGAACAAGTCTAACCATGCGTGACTCAATACTTCAATCAAAGACAAATTAGTGCAGAGAAGTTTTAAAACTAATGGAAATCCATTTTTTTATGCAGGAAGATGGACCTCCAACAACACAACAGCCCATCAGACAACACACCCCAGGCTATCCCACAACCCGGCTATCCAGAGTCCCGAGGAGGGCAGGGGGGGTCACACAGCGGGGCCAACCCAGGCAGAGGGCTCCTAGCTTCAACTGGGAGGAAAAGAGCCTCCTGGTGCAGGAGGTGATGACAAATAGAAAAGAGCTGCTGGGCAATTTCTTACTGAAACCGTCCCAGAAGAAAAGAAAATGGGAGCGCATTGCCCAGAAAGTGTCCGCTCTGGGGTACCATCGCAGAACAGCAGCAGACATCCAGAAGAGGTTTTATGACCTGCGGAGGGAAATTCGGACGAAGATGGCGGCTCTGAGGTGTGCCAGGGTGATGACAGAGGGGGAGCTGCCCCCCAGGTCTCCATTGACAGAGGAGGAGCAGTGCATCCTGACAACGCTGGACGCTGTCGCCATGCAGGGCATCGTAGGGGTGGACACTGCAGAGCCACAGCTCACAGCATGTAAACACAGCAGTCCTACTTACCACAGAAAGAGTCGAGAAGATGGGAACTCTGCCTACAGTGACAATGAAATACTTACTATGGAAGTTGGTTCACGGTTAATGGAACTGCCATATTGGAGAACTTGTCTCCTGCTTGATTCTTATTTTTCCCATGGTATCAAATGCAGTATCCATATTTAAACAACATTGTGAAAACTGGGCTTGATACACATGGAAATACTGTAAGAATGTGGCAATAGACAAGTTAATTCCTGCAAATAGAGCCTGTGATCATTTCAATAAAGATAAAATCACTTTCAAAGTACAAATTTCATATTTGGCTGTCATGTGTCAAAATTCCCATCTAATAGTCATTTGTCCTTTACACTGAAGCCCTAACTATATACATTTGTTATGCACTTTTTTTTTTCAACTACTGCTGACCAGTTAACCAGTCGCAGTCTCAGCTAGGCCCTTATAGAATAGCAGTGTGAATTATTTCCAGGTAAGACCCTGAACATGTTTCATTAGTTGTGGTAAGGTTGTAAAGTTCCACATTTTACAGCACGGGGGAATCCCCTGGATTACATCACCACCTCTCTGGGGTTATCCCGGCCGGGGGAACCCCAAAAACAGGCTGATGCAATCCAGGGGGATTCCCTGGAAAATCCTCCATTCAGTTCCAGCAGTGGCTTATCTTGGCGTGGTATAAATGAATCAAATCCACCCCTTTAGCACTGAAAGAGTATTACAGATCGGTAAGAAACCGCTTACCCAAGGATTACACTTTATTTACAGCTCTGCTCTCTCATAACACAAACACTGGTGTTTGTTTTGTTATCTGGCACTCTACCCAAGCTACTGTAAGGCTAGTGGTGCCATCATTCAAATTGAACCCCAGGGCTAGATGCGCTTTTAGTGCAAGTGCCGGTAAGCACTGTTTTGAAGATGAGAGAATCGCATTTGAAGTTTGACGGTCTGTGATTCAATAGAGTTAGCAGGTTCTCACTCTGACTGTACCATACAAATAGAGGGCCTTAATACCTGAAACTTCATTTCTACTGTTTAAGCCACTTCCTTGCAAGATAGTTCACCTGAACAGTTTTTTATGTGAGTGCAGCATACATGGGTTTCATTCCTTACAGGGAGGGAGCAGCCACGCAGGACCCCATTCACCCAGGTGGAGCCGCGTGTGTTACAGGGGCTCATCGGTATAGACACTGCAGACCCACACCTCCTCACAGGTGAGTACAGGGCAGGGGCTCATTGGAACAGACACTGCAGATTACCACAGCTAATAATTTAAGAATAATTTTTTAACAGACTCAGACATATACAATAAAGCACTTCAATATTTGTAAAAAATCTCATAAAACCTTTAACAAGGGTAGAATGTAATAAATGGTGCGTACCTAGTTAAGGTAGCTCAAGGTTAGTGTTAATTGGGGGTTGTGTAACCAGCCGATGGGAAGGAAATGCAGTTTGTTTGAAACTCTTCATGTTTTCAGGCATCCCAGTGTGCTTGCATGTTTTTACAAGAACTTTAACTGATATCTTATAAACATTCAAATACAAATATGAGGACCAACAGAATATAAGAGACCATCACAATTGTTATGGTCTGCATTCAGATCAATATATCCAGGTTTCTGTATTTTTTGCAGCCAGTCGAACAGCACATGTGTTGAGCTGTGAGGTGCTGCCAGTGAAGGAGGAACAGACAGCATCACTGTCTCCACTAGCCTCTCCTGCCCAGACTCCCTCCCCAGCCCCCAGCCCTCCACACACTCACAGAGACACGTCACTGATACAGAACTGTCCCAGAGCGGAGGCACTACACTCCCCCACCACCAGCCCCTCACCTCCCCCTTCACCTGCAAGACCAGCCTGCCCCCCAGGGCAGCTAGCAGCAGACCCCTCCGAGCTCCTGGTCCAGGTTATAGAGGCACAATCGTTATCGGTCAAACCCGTTAGTCAAGTCACGAAGCGGGGGAAGCCGAGACAGAGGGCTCCCCGATTCAACCATAAAGAAAACCGCCTCCTTGTCAAGGAGGTTGTGAACAATAAGAAAGAGCTGCTGGGCAACTTGGTACTGAAACCTTCCCAGAGAAAACGAAAATGGGAGCGCATTGCTCAGAAAGTGTCCGCTCTTGGGTACCATCGCAGAAGAGCAGCAGACATCCAGAAGAGATTTTATGACCTGCGGCGGGCAGTTCGGACGAAGATGGCGGCTCTGAGGTGTGCCAGGGTGATGACAGAGGGGGAGCTGCCCCCCAGGTCTCCATTGACAGAGGAGGAGCAGTGCATCCTGACAACGCTGGACGCTGTCGCCATGCAGGGCATCGTAGGGGTGGACACTGCAGAGCCACAGCTCACAGCATGTAAGTGATGGGGGGGGGGGGGGGGGGTCAGGGCAGTGAGCCAAGCTGGAATAGAGGAGGAAATCTTAGGTACTGCCACAGCCATTGCAAACACTGGAATGGCTTTATTCTTTGTTTTTGAACAGATCTAGACAATCAGCATAACTTTTTTTTTTTTTTTTTTAATCTGTGATAGATTAAGAGAATTAAGCAGTCTAAAAAAGGGAGCAATCTTCTCCTTGAAAAAATCACATACCAGATTCTGCTGAGTGGACAACCCTCATTTAGCTATCACCACAATTTTAAGCAATTAACTATCAATAAAAAATGAAGTACTATGCACGTGTTATTATTAACTGAAATGGCTGAATTAGTGTTACATAACTCCAGCAGTGTTACTTACCTTTGCTGCAGTCAGTGTACATTTTCCAACTTTTACTCAGGATCGTTTGTCAGGAGAAAAATCATTTCTCTTATGAGGACCACAGTGTGTAAGAAGATTGTGCCGCAACAATTTCTGTACTTGATTTCGGTCAGAGCACAAACATTGCTTTAAGAGGGAGCATGATCTGGATACACTAGCTTGCTCATAACAGATTCTGTTTCTGATCTGGATACACAAGCTTGCTCATAACAGAGATTCTGGTTCTGATCTGGATACACTAGCTTGCTCATAACAGAGATTCTGGTTCTGATCTGGATACACTAGCCTGCTCATAACAGATTCTGGTTCTGATATGGATACACTAGCTTGCTCATAACAGATTCTGTTTCTGATCTGGATACACAAGCTTGCTCATAACAGAGATTCTGGTTCTGATCTGGATACACTAGCTTGCTCATAACAGAGATTCTGGTTCTGATCTGGATACACTAGCCTGCTCATAACAGATTCTGGTTCTGATATGGATACACTAGCTTGCTCATAACAGAGATTCTGGTTCTTCTTTTCTTTTTTTATGATTTTTCTTCTGTATTTTTTGCAGCCAGTCGAACAGCACATGTGTTGAGCTGTGAGGTGCTGCCAGTGAAGGAGGAACAGACAGCATCACTGTCTCCACCAGCCTCTCCTGCCCAGACTCCCTCCCCAGCCCCCAGCCCTCCACACACTCAAAGAGACACGTCACTGATACAGAACTGTCCCAGAGCGGAGGCACTACACTCCCCCACCACCAGCCCCTCACCTCCCCCTTCACCCGCAAGACCAGCCTGCCCCCCAGGGCAGCTAGCAGCAAACCTCTCCGAGCTCCTGGTCCAGCTGCTTGCCGCACAGAGGGATGGGAACTCCGGGCAGGCCAGCATTGTCAGGATCCTGGCCTCGATGAAGGAGCAGCAGGCGCAGCAGTTGGGGGTTCTCCAGAGCCTGGCAGAGAAGCAGAGTCACATGGTGGAGCGCCACAAGGCTCTAGAGCAGCGGCTGGGTGAGATCAGCACCAGTCTGAACCAGCTCGTTGCTGGCCTGCTCCCCACTCTGCAGCTCCTGAGTTCAGCTGCACAGGGCCTGCACACTCCCCTTGTCTCCCAGCCCTGTCCCCCTCCTGCTCCTGACTGCTAGCCTTCCTGTCGGTGTCACGCTATCCACAGCT
The DNA here is from genome assembly GCF_902713425.1 of Acipenser ruthenus. Taxonomy (NCBI): domain Eukaryota; kingdom Metazoa; phylum Chordata; class Actinopteri; order Acipenseriformes; family Acipenseridae; genus Acipenser; species Acipenser ruthenus. Next base: position 16,019,692 of record NC_081209.1, on the reverse strand, counting down.
CTGCTACGGGGCAAAGACAGTGATCATCATGGGCTTCTAAAGTTCCTTTCATGGCAGAAACTGTCGCAGCTGTCAGACTGTAGGGTAGTTCACTTTCTTTTTATGTCTTTCACTTCCAGAGGGCGGGTTTGATTCTGGTTTAATCCCAATTGATATGAGTGTAATCCACAACAACATGTATTCAGTGCTAGTGTCCTCCTCTGCTTGAGGACCAGGCCTGACTGGCAGGCAGGATTGAGGAGAGCCGTGAGGGGAAGCTCCCGTGAGCCAGTACCATCGTACCTCACCTTTCAATAACTCTAAACATTCATTTGTAATTTTATATTATAAGCATTCTGGTTGTGATGTGTTACTTTTAGTTTCATGTTGTAGAACTGGATAAATACATGTTCTTGTGCAGTTCTCTTGTCTGGAGTCTTTTCTACGCCCCACTGGGGTCAGATTTCCTTTGCGAGGAGGATATAGTGGAGGCGGCTGGCCATCTGCATGTTCGTTTGAGGTGAAATTTGGAATTAACACTATCAAGCAGAAGTTACTAAGACATCAGATTCTGGGGATATAAGGAGGTGTCTGTTCATACATGTGTCTGTCTCCGTCACACTTCAATGTTTGAATATATCGGGAGAAGTGCTTATCAAGCAAACTCTTATTCTGTACCATTCTGTACAATGTCTGTTAATGCAGTCGTGGATATATCTGGAGAAGCACTTATCAAGCTGTGATTAAACATGTCATTGCAAACTCTTATTCTATACCATTCTGCACATACTGTTGATGTATGTCATGGTCATCCACTTTTTCATCATGGCCCAGTTATATTGTTGCTGATAATTCATTAAAAACTGTGCTACATGTGAAGCATACTGTGATTTGGCATTACAATGCACCACATGTCGACCTGTTCCTATCCAGTTTTAAATAACTTTAGTATAACAGAGGCAGAAGTGTTAAAGGGACTAGGAGCTCTTAAAATATACAAATCCCCTGGGCCGGATGACATCCTCCCAATAGTACTCAAAGAAATAAAATAAGTTATTTACAAACCGCTAACCAAGATCATGCAACAGTCTCTTGACACGGGTTGTACCGACAGACTGAAAAATAGCAAACGTAATACCGGTCCACAAAAAGGGAGACAAAACCGAACCAGGTAACTACAGACCAATAAGCCTGACTTACATTATATGTAAACTTATGGAAACTATAATAAGATGTAAAATGGAAAATTACCTATATGGTAACAATATCCTGGGAGACAGTCAGCATGGTTTTAGGAAAGGGAGATCGTGTCTAACTAACCTGCTTGACTTTTTTGAGGATGCAACATTGACAATGGATAATTGCAAAGCATACGACATGGTTTATTTAGATTTCCAGAAAGCTTTTGACATAGTCCCGCATAAAAGATTAATTCTCAGGGATTATTATTAGGTCCTCTGCTATTCCTAATCTACATTAATGATTTAGATTCTGGTATAGTAAGCAAACTTGTTAAATTTGCAGACAACACAAAAATAAGGAGTGGCGACAAACACTGTTGCAGCAGCAAAGGTCATTCAAAATGTTCTAGACAGCATTCAGAACTGGGCAGACACATGGCAAATGACATTTAATAAGAGAAAAGTGTAAAGTATTGCATGCAGGCAATAAAAATGTGCATTATAAATATCATATGGGAGATACTGAAATTGAAGAAGAGAACTATGAAAAAGACCTAGGAGTTTATGTTGACTCAGAAATGTCTTCATCTAGACAATGTGGGGAAGCTATAAAAAAGGCCAACAAGATGCACAGATATATTGTGAGAAGTGTTGAATTTAAATCAAGGGAAGTAATGTTAAAACTTTACAATGCATTAGTAAGACCTCGCCTAGAATATTGTGTTCAGTTCTGGTCACCTCGTTACAAAAAGGATATTGCTGCTGTAGAAAGAGTGCAAAAGAGCAACCAGAATTATCCCAGGTTTAAAAGGCATGTCGTATGCAGACAGGCTAAAAGAATTGAATCTATTCAGTCTTGAACAAAGAAGACTACGCGGCGATCTGATTCAAACATTCAAAATCCTAAAAGGTCTAGACAATGTCGACCCAGGGGACTTTTTTGACCTGAAAAAAGAAACAAGGACCAGGGGTCACAAATGGAGATTAGATAACGGGGCATTCAGAACAGAAAATAGGAGGCACTTTTTTTACACAGAGAATTGTGAGGGTCTGGAACCAACTCCCCAGTAATGTTGTTGAAGCGGTCACCCTGGGATCCTTCAAGAAGCTGCTTGATGAGATTCTGGGATCAATAAGCTACTAACAACCAAACGAGCAAGATGGGCCGAATGGCCTCCTCTCGTTTGTAAACTTTCTTATGTTCTTAATTACGCAATATTTATTTTGACCCCCTTATCTCCAATTAGATTTGTGTTTCATTTACTAATACGTTGTGGTCTTGTTTTTTTCTGGCAAAATCATTACATGCACTGACTAGATCTCTTCTAAATCATGGGAAATTAGGTAATTCTGCACAACAGGGCAGCAGTGTGGAGTAGTGGTTAGGGCTTTGGACTCTTGACCGGAGTGGGTTCAATCCCAGGTGGAGTTCATTGCTGCTGTACCCTTGAGCAAGGTACTTTACCTAGATTGCTCCAGTAAAAACCTGACTGTATAAATGAATAATTGTATGTAAAAATAATGTGATATCTTCTAACAATTGTAAGTCTGCTAAGAAATAAATGAATAAAATAAATAAA